>NC_090380.1:90642237-91002362 GCF_036365525.1 Heterodontus francisci | reverse complement strand
CAGAGGCAATGCGCGGCCATGCGAGGACGATGTAGGAGTCTATCCATGCCATGCTGCCCTGTCTCAGGCATGTGAGTGCATGGCTTCCCCCATCGAGACCCTCATGGAGAGCCAGATTCCATAGATACATGCAAACCTGCACACCATTGTCTTGGTCATGAGCTCAATGCAGTAAGGCAAGAGAAGGACGACGCACCTGGAGTCTTCTCCAGGTCTTCGTCCTTCTCTGGTCACCAGGGAGGTTCAAGTGAGCCGTGAAAGGGAAGAGGAGAGGCTGCCCTGCACAGCTGGAGGCTCCCCTCAGGGCATTCTGGGTGTGGACACCGGCTCCTCAGCCCCTCCGCTAGTGAGTCCAACTCCAGTAGCTGTGATAACTGAGGAGGCTCCTGCACCTGTGTGGGAAACCCTCAGGCAACCGGGGCCCTCCAGGCCTCAGACAGCCTGTGGACGTCTGCCAAAGTCATCCCAGTCTAAGGGTCAGTGTGATCAGCAGTCTGCCTCCGGCCCAGTTGCTAGCGCAGGGGTCACATCTCGTAGAAGCACATAAACGTAATAAGAAAACCACCTAGACACACTTGGGGATTCATGGGTGTTTTCCATTTGTTATTTATATTGTTTAATAAACCTTTGTCAGACATACAGTTCACATTAATTGTTGTGAAATGTTCATTCTTTCATGCCTGAATTGTGCGAAGCTACCTTCACCTTTTCTCCCTCAATGGCTGCCATTGTAGGCACAAGCCGTGTTTGGTAAGCATCTCAGATGTGCCAGAGGGCGTTTTGCAGCTGAGCGCTAGGCACGGAATCAAGATAGAAAGGAGTGACTGAATACATTGAGGTGAGTCTGTATTGATTTCACTCTGAGAGGCCATCATGGTGGCTGGAAGTGTGTAGGTATGAGGCTGTCTCTTGCCTCCCTGGCCCATTGCTCAATCTGCATGGCTTCCAGTGCAAGGGGCTCAACATCCAGTGCTGCTTGCTCATCCCCCTCCTCCACATCCTCCACATCATTGGGGGACTGGCGTTCAATTATGTCCTCTTCATGCAAGGCCTTCCCCTTCTGCAGCGCTAGATGGTGCAGAGCACTGCAGACCACCACGATACACAAGACCCTCACTGAGGCATACTGCAGCAGTCCACCAGATCGATCCAGGCACCAGAATCTCAGCAGCAGCAGCACAGTGGCCTGCTTGAGGGTTGCTCAGCTGGAGCTGTGCCAAGTGTTGTATCTCTCCTCTGCTGCAGTTCCTCACAGCCCTTGTCCCTGTGAATCCATCCCTGAAGACAAGTGGGAGGCCGGAAAAGCTGTGGCACCTGGGACTGTCAAAGTATGTAGGTGTTGTGGCTGCTTCCCGAGAAGCAGGCACAAACCTGCAGGAAACGCTTTCAGTGGTCGCTGACCAGTTGAATGTTGATGGAATGGAAGCCCTTCCTGTTGATGAAGGGAGCTGGCTGGTCTATAGGAGCCTTGATGGCCACATGTGTGCAGTCTGTCGCACCTTGCACCAGCGATGGCGCTGAAGCTAATGGCCCTCTCTGCCTGACTATCATGGTTGGTTTGTTAATACACATAGTTACCTGCCCTCTTGAACTGGGCATTGGTCACCTCCTTGATGCAGTGTTGGGCTGCTGCCTGGGAGACACCACACATGTCGCCAGCGGAAATGCTGGAAAGAGTCGGTGACATTCAGGGCCACTGGCATCAGGCATAGGGTGACAACTGAAGCCCATAGGTCGCAACTCATCCTGCAGCAGGGCACATTGTCAGTGACAGCCTCTCTGGAGAGCTGCAGTCTTCACTGACACTGCCACTCAGACATTTGGAGGTAGCTGATGAGAGTACGGTACGCTCTCTGGCATGGGTGCACCCTTCTTGGTATGTCGCTCAAATCTTGGGCCTTAACAAGCAGCGCAACAGTCTCCTGGCCCTCCCTCCGTCAGACCCACTGCATTGTGCCACAGGGGTCCACAAAGACAGGGTGCATGAGACCCATGCAGCTGATCAGTAGCACTCCGGAGCACTTTCCTTACAGAGATGAACTTGCCTTGGCACCTTTCCCTTTGCTACTCCCCTCAGAATATGCTCGAATGGTTCTCAGTGCTCACCCTTACAGAGAGCCCAGCACCCAATACTGTGGCCACCAGACCCTGTCACGCAGTACTATGGCCACCCGGCACTGTCACCCATGACCAAGCTCATCCGTGCAGAGTGGCTAGCACTGCAGGCTAACAATGGCCTCCACTCCCCACTCTTCCCTTATCTAATGCTCCTTATGGCTACCTTCCTACAGCAGCACTGGGGCCTTGCTTCGGTCTCACCACCTTTCAACAGCCAGGGATCAGCAGGCACATGATCACTGCCCACCATTGACTTAATTCCAAACCCCCCCCCCCCAGTTGAATTACAATCAGTTCCAAGCAAATGTATTACACGAGCTATTCATCAATTTACATTGCAGTCCCTTCACGTTGGAGCGTTTAGCAGCAATGTCCTTTAGGACTCAGCCAGCTCGGTCAGTAGTGGTGCTACCAAACCACTCTTGGTGATGGACATTGAAGTCCCTCACCCAGAGTACATTCTGTGCCTTTACTACCTTCAGTGCTTCCTCCAAGTGGTGTTCAACATGGAGGAGTACTGACTCATCAGCTGAGGGAGGATGTAGGTGGTAATCAGCAGGCGGTTTCCTTGCCCATGTTTGACCTAATGCCATGAGTCTTCATGGGGTCCGGAGTTGATGTTGAAGACTCCCAGGGCAACTCCCTCCCTACTGCATACCACTGTGCCGCCACCTCTGCTGGGTCTGTCCTGCCAGTGTGACGGGACATACCCGGGGATGGTAATGGTGGTGTCAGAGACATTGTCTTTCAGGTATGATTCCATGAGTATGACTATGTCAAGCTGTTGCTTGATTAGTCTGTGGGACAGCTCTCCCAACTTTGGAACAAGCACCCAGATGTTAGTAAGGAGGTCTTTGCAGGGTCGACAGGGCTAGGTTTGCCGTTGTTTCCGGTGCCTAGGTCGACGCTGAGGGGTCCATCAGGTTTCATTCTTTTTTATTGACTTCTTAGCAGTTAGAGTGGCTTGCTAGGCCATTTCAGACGGCATGTAAGAGTCAACCACACTGGTGTGGGTCTGGAGTCAAATGTAGGCCAGACCAGGTAAGGATGGCAGATTTCCTTCCTTAAAGGACATTAGTGAACCAGATGGATTTTTACAACAATCGACAATGGTTTCATGGCCATCATTAGACTAGCTTTTAATTCCAGATGTCTCATGAAACCACAAAGTGCTTTCGACAGGGATGTCTCAGCTTTAATTGAATTACTTAGATGATACAAAATGTTTTGTAATCTGTTTATATGACTCACTGTTCTTTTATCAATACTGAATATAACTGCTATTAGCACCAAGATCTAAATATGTTACTATGGTGACTAATCCAGAGGGCAAAATAATAAAATTTGTGACCTAGGTCAGATGTCATTGCAACAATAGAAACTGAAGAATAACAAGATGATTTTTAAATCAACCCTATCTATCTTTTCTGATCAAGTACCTTGTGATTATTTTGTGGTAATTAGAAACATGAGGGTCATGAGAAACTAGAAACATTACCTGCTCATCCATCTTTTTCTTTCCATTCTTCAAAATATGTGAATAATAATTTTGTTCTGAATTCTATTCATGAATTATTACAATTTCCCAACCAGACCACTGAAGAAAGAAAAGCAAAGTAGTATATTGTACCTTTTTTGAATTAAATGGTATTTTTGTGAATGTATTTCACTATGAATCGTGTTTCCCATGTTCCATCTCTCTGTTCCTTGTTTGTCCCTGTGCATTTTTGTTCCTGTCCATTTCTTGTTAAATGCATCATTGAGGGGATAGGGATGTTTGGGTTCATTCCAGAATCGTTCTCCTGCAGCAATACATACATGTATTAACTGGCTATATTAAAACTATAACTAGTTTTTGCAAATATATGGGTCTGTGGGTGAGAACTTCCAATATAAGGAGGTGCCTTGACCAATCTAACCATTGCAAAATTAATCCTCCAAGAACAAAAGAGAAGAAAAGAGACTGCTTGGTGGAGTGGGGGTGGCGGGGGTCAGTAGACAAAATAGAGAAGGCAAAGGAGGAAATGAGGATGGACAAAATGAGGGAAGAAGGATGGAAGAAGGCACTGAAGAAGGAAAAGAAAAAATGAGAGCGAAAAGCAAAGGGGAGTAGACTGAAGAAGTGAGAAAGAAAGACGCATTGCGGAAGGAAGGAAGTAAAAGAGAATGAGACAGCGAAAGAGAAAAGCAGAAGAGGCTTTGCTTTAAAAATGCTTATTAGACACAAGAAGCACAATCCCAGTGCCCACTGTAGCTGCAGAAAGACTGAGGGAAATGTGTGTGCACATTAATTCAGTTATGAATGGCATTACTTCACCTAATTTCATTAAAGGTAAATGGTTTTATAATAAAAAAGAATACTTTGATTAAATTATGTATAGCCCTTTTTGCACTCTTTCTAATTGGTTCACAAGCTCTGACACCATATTGATAAGAGTGATGGTTTTTATTGGGTATAAGTAAAATTTAGTACGTTATAGTATTTGAGCAGCAGTTTATGAGATACAGTTGAGAATTATATTACCCCAGTGTTCCTTGGGTAGAAACTATGATGTTCTATTCCACATTTATTCTGCAGTTCCAAGTTAACAGGAACTTGCAGCAGAATTCATCCAATCACTCCCATCCTCCCCCCAACCTACCCAATCATATTGATGGTATGGACAGGCACAGACAGTCTTATTTTTGTTTTTAGACTAATCAAAAACTCCTATTGTCTCTGGGTTATTGGCCCGTATGGCAGACCTTGAAACTAATGTTAAAAAAAAAACAAGAAAAGCTGGAAATACTCAGCACGTCTGGCAGCATCTGTGGAGAGAGAAGCAGAGTTAACATTTCAGGTCAGTGACCTTTCATCAGTACCTAATGGCCTTACTGACTGTAATCAAGTCTCAGAACAATGTCCTTGTTACTATTTTAATTAGAGGAATGAATGGAATTGTGGCCTATCAACGCTAAGAGATTAAATGTAGTCTACTAAGGCCCAATATTATAAACTCATCAAAGTGGTTGTAGATTGGGCAAAGGAATAAACAACATACTCGTTAGACTGGAAAAGCCTATCATTAATTTCATATGGATCCACTGTAACACGCAAGCAGCATTCTTTCGGACCAGTTTACCCAAATACCCTTTAAACCTTCGGCTGAATTTTATGCTGGTAGCTGAAGCCCCACCACTGGTGCCGAAAGTGAGAGGCAAGCCTGCTTCAGCAGGCAGCAGGACCCAGGGAGGCGTATTCCCGGCAAGTGGCTAATTAAGTGGCCGCTGCCAGGCTGCCGTCCTCATTGAGAGGGCCAATCAGAGGGTCGTTGGCTCAGCAATCTCAGCAGCGCCACCACTAGCATTGGCCAGTTCTGGGACTGCACCTTCAGGATGAAGGCACGTTGATGGCCATCTGCCCTCAAAGCCAGGTAAGTGGGGTCTGGGAACTCCAGGGCCAAGCAGGCAGGCCCCCCTGATCATGGGGGAGTTGGAGCGGATGGCGCTGAGGGCTGGCGGTGTCATTGCCAAGGGGGCAGCCACTGCCGCCAGCGGGGCTGCTCTGTGGGTCATGGAATGCCCAAAAAGGAGGGCCCCCTCCCCCGTACCCACTGGGAGGCTGCCAGGTTGCACTGGACAGTCTCCTCACACAGTGGCGCACCCCACCCAACCCCCCGCCACTGGCAAAATGCCCATGGAGGAAGAGGCCCTAAATTGAAGACTTAAGTAGCTCAATTGGGCTCCTGGCAGACGGCATATCTTCTAGCTTTCCCACCGCTGGCAAAATGGCACAGTGGCAGGAAGACATCGGGCACACACACTCCCCCAAGGCCTTCCCACGCCATTATGCCAGCCTTCCCGCCTCCCAGCCTATCACCAAGGGGCTGCTAAAATTCCTGCCTATATTTCTTTTCAAATGGAATTGGACTTTCTTAAATATTTTTAACCTAATGTAACTGCAAGTATTGGTTGTAATCACAATGTCATGATTACAAAAAATCAATGCTAAAAGGTTAATCAAATATTGACGTGTTAACAATATTACTTCATATAAATCTGATGTTGTAGTGGTAGGGAACTGGTAGGGATAACCTTCCTTTAACTCCCCCCTCCCCCCTTCCCCCTACCACCTGTATTTTAATATTGTACCTGTTAGTGCATATCGCATAATTTTTAAAGTTATAATTATATTTTTGAAAGATGTGCCTCAGATGCAAGTGTTGCACAAAATATAAAACTCTGAAGCTGGTAGAATAAATACCCCTTAGAATTTAAACAATTATTTCTGAAACAAAAAAAAATCTGATAATGATCACAACAATCCCAAATCTCAAAGCCAAAGGCATTTTTGACAGATTCAAGTGCTGTTATCAATTTTTATCTACTCAATGGTACTTTTGGTTAATCTACCAGTTATGCTTTCTCGGGTGCTTGGAAGATGCCTATTGTTAAACTTTCATTCAAGGAATTAGACAATAAAGCCAAAGTCAAACTTTTTAGACCTATTGCTTGACAAATTAATTTGAACAGAATAGCCAGGATTGATGTAAAATAACTTTTGTTACGACTGAGGCTGGAGGAGTGCATTGTCTTTCTCTAGTTCCACTTCTTCACGGGTCACAACATATAGTTAATTGTTTACCCAGTTACTGATACAGCCAATTATATAGTCTATTTTATTTCAGAAGATTTAAGGTGTTCCTGAGACACTTTGAAGACTCTCGTGAGCTGCTCCCGTAACACGGATACATAATCTAACACAGAAGATTCATCTGTTTGTTCGAAAATCCTTTCTTTAATTAGTTTTTGAGAACCTCTTACCTCATGTCCATAAACTAATTCAAAAGGACTAAAATTGGTAGTCACATTAGGTGAGTCCCTAGTGCAAGCAAAAGAAATTATAGCCCTTTATTCCAATCATGGGGATATTCATGACAGTATGCCCTGATCATCGTTTTGAGGGTCTAATGGTACCGTTCTAAAGCCCCTTGTGTCTGTGGGTGGTACGCTGAGGACTTTAACTGTATTATACCCAGATCACTCATAACTTGCTGGAAAATTTTAGACATAAAATTAGAACCTCGATCTGACTAGATTTCAATCGGTAATCCATATTGAGTGAAGATCTGGGTTAACTTTTCTACCACTACCTTAGCAGAAATTGTTCTCAATAGAATGACCTCTGAGAATCGAGTAGCCATATCCATAATAGTGAGTATATATTGATGTTCTGGTTTTGTTTTCGGTAAAGGTCCCACACCGTCTACCAACACACTACTAAATGGTTTCCCAAAACTGGTATGGCAATTAGAGGTGCTGGTTGTCCAGCAGGTTGAGGTTTTCCCATTATCTGGCACGTGTGGCACATTTTACAAAACTGCACCATGTCCTTGGAAACACCTGGCAGTAAAATTGTCAACTTATATGTGACTCGGTCTTCTGGATCCCCACATGTCCCGCCATAGGAATTTCATAGGCTATCCTTAATATTTCCCGGCAATATTTGGGCAGTACCACTATCTGGTGAACTACCATCCAATCCTCGTCCACAGGTCTGTAAGGAGGTCTCCATTTCCTCATCAGAATCCCATTTTTAATATAGTAGCCTTCCAGAACTCCCTTTGCTTCAGTTTGAGTTAGAGCCAATTGTGCCACTTTACTGCTGAGCCTTGATCAGAGAAGACTTACTGACCATTTCCTTCGGATTATCCAAAACCCTGAAGAAAGTTTCAGATATTCAGCTATCTGTCTGTGGTGCCAATTTGATCTCCAACAAGGGAACTTGTTTAGCCAATGCTTGGGTCACTATACATGAAGGAAAAATTCCTGGAACCTTTTCCTGCAACTGCTCTGTCTCTTTAACTTCACTTGGTCTTTCTGTGACTACTGGAGAAGCTACTACCTTCACTCTGGCCAAATTATCCCCAAGAGTAGGTCAACTCCACCCATAGGCAAACTATGGACAACTCCTATCATTACCATTCTAGATATTAGGTCACACTCCAGGTGCACCTGATAGAAAAGGTACTCCCCGCCGTAGCATTCATTAAAACCTTGGCATTCAGTGTGCTCTCTGGTAGAAATGTTATGCCTTTTGCCAGCAAAAGAGGTTAGTATCACTAAGAATAACTATAGGTTTACCTGCCTCACTTAAGGGATAAGGAGATACTTTTCCTTTAAACAAGAATTTCCTATAACTCTCAGGTGTTCTGTTCATGTCCGTCATACAGCAATTTTTGTGCTTGGCCTTACAGCTACAGTCAGAGCTACATCTTACTCTCTGTCAGGGCCCCTTTCTCTGCATTGGCCTTGTGCACCCCAATAAGTCTCATGGGTTGACCCCGCAACTTCCAGCATTCCGCACAAAGGTGTCCCACTTAGGCTTTCAGACCTCATTTCCACCCTCAGCATCTTCAATTCTGGCCTGAGGAGGAGATCCCAGGGTATTCCTAACTATCTCATCTCGTCCCCTGCTACTTGCCTTCCTTTCACCCTCCCGCCTTCTATCCTTCTTGGCTTTGACGGAAAAAGGGTTTGGGCTTGTAAACAAGCTCATAATCATCAGCGATCTCCGCTGCCTGTCTGGCTGTTGAAACTTTCTGGTTCTCTAGGTGGGTTCTTACTAACAGAAGGAGTGAATTTTTAAATTCTTCCAGGAGAATTATTTCCCTAAAGGTCTCATATGTGGCTTCTACCTTTAGTGCCCGCATCCAAAGATCAACATTAATTTGCTTTACCCTCTCAAATTCTATATTGGTCTACCGAGGTTGTCTCCAGAGGTTTCGAAATTTCTGCTTGTCAACTTTAGGGACTAACTCAAACAACGAGACTAGCCTTTTTTGCCATCTTATAATCTGCAGAGGCCTCTTCAGAAAGCATAGCATAAACTTCATGAGCTCTGCCTATCACTGGTAGGGAAACTATTGGAAAAAGTTCTCAGGGACAGGATTAATCTCCACTTGGAGAGGCAGGGATTAATCAGGGATAGTCAGCATGGCTTTGGTAGGGGGAGATCATGTCTAGCTAACTTGATTGAATTTTTCAAGGCGGTGACTAGATGTGTAGATGAGGTAAAGCAGTCGATGTAATCTACATGGACTTCAGTAAGGCTTCATAAGGTCCCACATGGGAGATTGGTTAAGAAGGTAAGAGCCTATGGGATCCAGGGCAATTTGGCAAATTGGATCCAAAATTGGCTTAGTGGCAGGAGGCAGAGGGTGATGGTCGAGGGTTGTTTTTGCGAGTGGAAGCCTGTGACCAGTGGTGTACCACAGAGATCAGTGCTGGGACCCTTTCTGTTTGTAGTGTACATTAATGATTTAGACGTGAATATAGGAGGTATGATCAGTAAGTCCGCATGACATGAAAATTGGTGGTGTCGTGAATAGTGAGGAGGAAAGCCTTAGATTACAGGACGATATAGATGGGCTGGTGAGATGGGCAGAGCAGTGGCAAATGGAATTTAATCCTGAGAAGTGTGAGGTGATGCATTTTGGGAGGACTAACAAGGCAAGGGAATATACAATGGATGATAGGACCCTAGGAAGTACAAAGGGTCAGAGGGACCTTGGTGTACTTGTCCATAGATCACTGAAGGCAGCAGCACAGGTAGATAAGGTGGTTAGGAAGGCATATGGGATACTTGCCTTTATTAGCTGAGGCATAGAATATGAGAGCAGGGAGGTTATGATGGAGCTGTATAAAAGGTTAGTTAGGCCACAGCTGGAGTACTGTGTACAGTTCTGGGCACCACACTATAGGAAGGATGTGATTGCACTGGAGAGGGGGCAGAGGAGATTCACCAGGATGTTGCCTGGGCTGGAGCATTTCAGCTATGAAGAGAGACTGAAAAGGCTAGAGTTGTTTTCCTTAGAGCAGAGACGGCTGAGGGGGGACATGATTGAGGTATACAAAATTATGAGGGGCATTGATAGGTTAGATAGGAAGAAACTTTTTCCCTTAGTGGAGGTGTTAATAACCAGGGGGTATAGATTTAAGGTAAGGGGCAGGATGTTTAGAGGGGATTTGAGGAAAACAAATTTCACTCAGAGCGTGGTTGGAATCTGCAACACACTGCCTGAAGTGGTAGTAGAGGCAGGAACCCTCACAACATTTAAGATATATTTAGATGAGCACTTGAAATGCCATATCACACAAGGCTACGGGCCAAGTGCTGGAAAATGGGATTAGAATAGTTAGGTGCTTGATGACCGGCACAGACATGATGGGCCGAAGGGCATGTTTCTGTGCTGTATAAATCTATGACTAACCTGCTTTGAATAAGCAGTGTCCCATTTTTTTCTGGCCACCTTATCTGTTTAGCTATCTTTACAAAAGAAATGAAAAATGCCTCTACGTCCCCTTCCTCAAACTTCGGGATGGTTTGTACAAATTTAAACAGCTCTCCACTGAGTCCTGAGTTGGAGTCAGGTCTTTCCTGACCAGAATTTTCACTGGAGTCAAGGGCACCCTTTTGTTTTAATTCCAGCTTTTTAAAATTTGAATTACCTTTCTCACTCCCTTTCTCTCTCCTGTCTCTCTTCTTTTTCCTTTTCTCTTTCCCTTTGCCATTCTAGTTTCAGCTTCCGAAATGCTCTTTCTTTTTTCCTTTTCCACTCTTTCTTCCTTTCTCCTTTCTTTTTCTCGCTCCCTTTTTCTGTCCTGAAATTCTAGCTCTAACCTCTTCCTGTCTAACTGAATCTGTCCCAGTGTTACCCTGTCTTCTTACGATTCCAATTGTCCCTCTGGCTCTTTCACTTCAATTTTCAGCTGTCTGGCCACTAGTCCCTAAATTTCAGGTCCCCGAGCTTTCGATCTAATATCTACCTTCAAGTGCTCTGACACACTTAATAGCTCGCCAACGGACAATGCCTTTAAAGAACCATAATCTATACCAGACTGCTGCACTAACGCACTTGCATCAAAAGTAGCCATTCCAGTATTGTGGAAAAGTAGTGTAAGGTTTACTGTAATGCACAAGAAACCTGGCATTTTCCTTTCCCCTTTTTCAGTTATTATTACCCCACTTACAACTGCATGTTATCAGTTTTGGGTTATCCCATGCAGAGCCCACAATTATTTGTTACAACCGAGGCTGGATGAGTGCGCTGTCTTTCTCTAGTTCCACTTCTCCACGGGTCACAATATATCTTGAAATGTCTACCCAGTTACCGATACAGCCAATTATATACTCTATTTTTATTCAGAATCAAATCCAACAACCAGGTTTCTTCAATAAACAAAATTATCAATTTATTATAAAACAAAACTTATTCAGTAAAGATGCAAAGCATTAACACACAGATTGAAATATGAAAGGTCCCTTTTAAATTAGACCAACACACACACACACACACACACACACACACACACCTGTTAAAGAGTAAATAAAGAAGTTTTCTCTGCAGCGATCTCTTTACAAAAAAACCAAAAAAAAACATTGTCCAAATACTTGTTAATTCTTGAAGGAAAAGGAAAATATATGGAAACATATCAGCTGTCCCTTTATCCTGGCATCCCAAAAATGCATAGATGGCTGTCACTGGGATCTTTTGGAGCATTTCACTTCAGGTGATGTCGAGGATTAGTCCGGTAGGCTTTCCAGGAGAAATGCGGCATCAGGGGTTTCAGCTTTCACACTCAATTCTCAAAGTTTCTCAGGGAGGTGGAGAAAGGAGGAGCTGGTGTCTTCTCTCTTAGCAAGCTTACCTCCAAGTGACTCAAAACAATATCCAAAACGAAACCAACTCTTGGCCACCAGAAATCGTGACATGTCACTTCTCTGTAAACAACTCCCCCAAGTCAACAAGGCTCTTGCTGTTTACTTAGCTGAAGACATGTGACTTCCAGTAAGCCCAAAGTCCTTCCAGTGACCTTTTTAAGAAAAATAAAGTCCAGCAGCTCCTCAGATTTCCACAGACTTTTACACATAAATCCTCCAAAACACCTTCATAACAGTAGGTTGCATAATATATTCTTTTCTCAGGGAAAATTGGGTTCTTTTGACTGGTTGGAAATGAATGTTGCAAATTTCTTCTCCACAGAGATTGCTTTTAGGTATTCAATGTAATTTTAAGCGGAAATAAGATGAGTAATGTATGCATTACTGTTTAAAACTATGCTGTCCATGATATAATGTTATAACAGATGCAGAACATTAGTGTTAAATATTTCATGTCCATTTTATAAATGTATTTATTCTCACATGCAGATTGTTTCCTGAGCAAATATTCACTTGCTGCAGGCTATAGAATAGTGTTGAGAATGCAAAGCTGTCTGCATCTTTTAAAGTGGAGAGCACTGAGGCTTTTCTTTTTAAATGATTGGTAATTTAGTGTTTTCCAAACAGGAGATTGGAGGTGTGGCTGAGCAACTAAAAATCTATGATCTAAGAATGGAGGCAAAGACTGAAGATGTATAACTGTGAGAAAATGAGAATGCCAGCATGAAGTCTACAGATGACTGGAAAGTAAGCAAGGCCATGCTTTACTGTTCTTTCAGAGTTGGCGGGGAGCAAAAAATAAAAAAGAATAAAAAATGAATGAATTGCAACTCAAGCAACTATACAGCAGGTTATTTTTAAGACTTATTGTTTTAGAGACTCGACTAATGTGCGCCAGTTTTATCTTTGTGATTGAGCATTTGTCTAGTAATTGAACTCAATTCATATGAATTTTTATGTACAGCTTAGGTTGCCTCGATGTGTAAGTTTGTATTGGAGCAAATTTTGAGCATAGCAAGTGTTTGCATTCATAGTTTGCAACAGTGCAATTCCAGTTTTAGAATTGTGTATATTGTAAAAGTCTAATCTGCACCCACTAGCTGATTTTTGGCAACTTGTCTGAATGATACCAACAATAACTTGTACTTATATAGTACTTTTAACATTGTAAAATGGAGATGAAGTCCCTCAGAATTCCAGCTGGAACCCTAGCTGCAGCTTGCGAGCACTTGTCAGCACTTTTTAAACTCAGGTTTGCACCATATTGGAGTTATGTTCCACATGGTGTCAAGCCAAGTGATGTGACAGTCTTCTCAAGGGGGGTTTACACCATTTAGTTTCAGTGCATTCCTAGAACCAGATCTGTACCTTCAGTGTTGCCACTCTGGTGATACAACTGCAACTTTAGTCACAGATAGACAGACTCTAGCTCACAGGTTTTTCGTGCCCTGCTAAAGTTATGGAAAATGTTTCTATCAGAAACATCAGCCTGTATTGTTTCTTGACAGTTGTTGATTTTCTGCAGTGTACTTCCACCTTTTTCTGTTTTTATTTCAGATTTCCAGCATTCCAAGTTTTTATTTAAATCACTATCTTTCTGAAATTTGTTGCCAGATACTTGCTGAAAATGCTTGCTAGTCTTCCTAAGCCCTTGTTATTGCCACGTTATACAAATAAAGTCCACATCAAGCAGTTCAGCTATCCCTAACTGGTGATGATTACTGAAACTTTCATCTCTACAATCCAATATGGTAATTGAATTGGTTTATGTTTCCACTGAGAGTTTTGACTATAACAATTACAAAACATTATTTACCAAGACCTAAACGCTAAGCTTTCAATACAATAACAGTACATCACAAAATAATAAATTTTACAAAGAAATGGCATAGAACTTGTAATGGTTGTGACCCCATGTTTGTGCAATAAATTTGAAAGCTGTTCACATATTTATTGCAGTGCCCACAGTTTTAAGGTTAGGCAACAGACACATACTGTAATTCAGAGATGAGTTCATCTATCTGTGACTGTGGCCACACTTATACTACCATTGATATCAAAGTGGCAACATAACGCAGGAGGAAGGTACAGATCAGGCTCTAGAAATGCACTGAAACAAAGTGGTGTAAGACTCCCTCAAGAAAATTGTCACAGACCTTCACTTGACACCATATGGAACATAGCTCCAGTCGAGTGGAAATCTGAATTTAAAAAGTGCTGGTAAGTGCTTGCAAGCTGCAGCTAAGGTACCAGCCAGGCAGGACCATGCTTACATTGCTTGGCATCTGCCTGGCTGGAACTAGAACACTCTTGCCCAGAAGAATGCCACACCTGGATACAGATGTGGACAGAGCTGTCTCCCAGCATTTAAAAATTCAAGTGGCGGGAAAAGTTGTAGGGCAGAGAGGAGTGGGTCTTTTCCCGCCTGTTATTATTGAGTGTTCATATACAAAAGACTTGCAGGTTGATAGGTAAATTGGCCATTATAAATTGTCACTAGTATAGGTAGGTGGTAGGGAAATATAGGAACAGGTGGGGATGTTTGGCAGGAATATGGGATTAGTGTAGGATTAGTATAAATGGGTGGTTGATGTTCGGCACAGACTCGGTGGGCCGAAGGGCCTGTTTCAGTGCTGTATCTTCTAAAAAAAATATATATATAATGAAAATAGGAGAATCCATGCTCTCTAATCATTAAAATGAGATTAGGTGGGTGTACAAAGTACCCAACTGGTCCAATACATGAGCACTTTATAAGCTAGCTTTGACACCATTAGATTTGCACTCCATGCAGTATCAAAGGGAAGACTTGGAGAACAACCTCATCCTCAAGAGTTTAAATACATTTCTCTTCCAAGTCAGACTGACCCTCGAATCTGGACTTCATTACCCACTGCTTCCCACAATGTGAATGCACCCTTCATGTGTCCAGAAAGTGAAGACTCTCCCCATTCATGGTCATGAGAAATGTCCTAGTCAGGGAGCAGAACACTGTGCATGCTGTATTACTGCAGAACTCTCTGCTAGCAAACAGAGCACAATTTTCAGTCTGCAGTTATAACAGGGGTCTTATTATCTGCACTTTAGACTCAGCAATTGCCAAGCTCAGGTCAATAGCACAATATAAAGGACAATCTAACCTAACCGGTGTTTAGCAAAATCTGTATGTTTAATGTTTACATTTTTTTTTATTCATTCACGGAATATGGGAGTTACTGGCTAGGACAGCATTTCTTGCCCAGCACTAATTGCCCTTGAGAAGGTGGTGGTGAGTTGCCTTCTTGAACCGCTACAGTCCATGTGGGGTAGGTACGCCCACAGTGCTGTTAGGAAGGGAGTTCCAGGATTTTGACCCAGCGATAGTGAAGGAACGGCGATATAGCTCCAAGTCAGGATGGTGTGTGGCTTGGAGGGGAGCTTGCAGGTGGTGGTGTTCCTATGCATTTGCTGCCCTTGTCCTTCTAGGTGGTAGAGGTCGCTGATTTGGAAGGTGCTAAGGAGCATTGGTGCATTGTTGCAATGCATCTTGTAGATGGTACACACTGCTGCCACTGTGCGTTGATGGTGGAGGGAGTGAATGTTTGTGAATGGCGTCCAATCAAGCAGGCTGCTTTGTTCTGGATGGTGTCAAGCTTCTTGAATGTTGTTGGAGCTGCACCCATCCAGGCAAGTGGAGAGTATTCCATCACACTCCTGTCTTGAGCCTTGTAGATGGTGGACAGGCTTTGAGTAGTCAGGAGGTGAGTTACTCGCTGCAGGATTCCTAGCCTCTGACCTGCTCTTGTAGCCATGGTATTTATATGGCTACGCCAGTTCAGTTTCTGTTCAATGGTAACACCCAGGATGTTGATAGTGGTGGATTCAGCGATGGTAATGCCATTGAATGTCAAGGAGAGATGATTAGATTCTCTCTTGTTGGAGATGATCATTGCCTGGCATTTGTGTGGCGCGAATGTCACTTGCCACTTATCAGCCCAAGCCTGAATATTGTCCAAGTCTTGCTGCATTTCTACACAGACTGCTTCAGGAATGGTGCTGAACATTGTGCAATCATCAGCGAACATCCCCACTTCTGACTTTATGATTGAAGGAAGGTCATTGATGAAGCAGCTGAAGATGGTTGGGCCTAGGACACTACACCGAGGAACTCCTGCAGTGATGTCCTGGAGCTCAGATGATTGACCCCCTAACAACTACAACTATCTTCCTTTGTGTTACGTATGACTCCAACCAGCAGAGAGTTTTCCCCCTGATTCCCATTGACATCAGTTTTGCTAGGGCTCCTCAATGCTATACTCACTCAAATGCTGCCTTTATGTCAAGGGCAGTCACTCTCACCTCACCTCTTGAGTTCATCTATTTGTCCATGTTTGAACCAAGGCTGTAATGAGGTCAGGAGCTGAGTGGCCCTGGCGAAACCCAAACTGAGCATCACTGAGCAGGTTATTGCTAAGCAAGTGCTGCTTGATGGCACTGTTGATGACACCTTCCATCACTTTACTGATGATTGAGCGTAGACTGATGGGGCGGTAATTGGCCGGGTTGGACTTGTCCTGCTTTTTGTGTACAGGATATACGTGAGCAATTTTCCACATTGCAGGGTAGATGCCAGTGTTGTAGCTGTACTGGAACAGCTTGGCTAGGGGTGCGGCAAGTTCTGGAGCACTGGTCTTCAGTACTATTTCCGGAATATTGTCAGGGCCCGGAGCCTTTGCAGTATCCAGTGCCTTCAGTCGTTTCTTGATATCACACGTAGTGAATCAAATTGGCTGAAGTCTGGCATCTGTGATGCTAGAGGCTTCAGGAGGAGACCGAGATGGATCATCCACTTGGCACTTCTGGCTGAAGATTGTTGCAAATGCACCAGCCTTATCTTTTGCACTGAATGTGCTGAGCTCCCTCATCATTGAGGATGGGGATATGTTTGGAGCCATGTCCTCCAGTTAGTTGTTTAATTGTCCATCACCATTCACAGCTGGATGTGGCAGGACTGCAGAGCTTAGACCTGATCCGTTGGTTATGGGATCGCTTAGCTCTGTCTATCGCATGCTGCTTACGCAGTTTGGCATGCAAGTAGTCCTGGGTTGTAGCTTCACCAGGTTGACACCTCATTTTGTGGTATGCGTGATGCTGCTCCTGGCATGCCCTCCTGCACTCCTCATTGAATGAGGATTGGTCTCCCTGCTTGATAGTAATGGTAGAGTGGGGGATATGCCGGGCCATGAGGTCACAGATTGTGGTTGAGTACAATTCTGCTGCTGCTGATGCCCCACAGCACCTTATGGATGCCCAGTTTTGCATTGCTATATCTGTTCGAAATCTATCCCATTTAGCATGATATTAGTGCCACACAACATAATGGAGTGTATCCTCGATGTGAAGGTGGGACTTCGTCTCCACAAGGACTGTGCAGTGATCACTCCTACCAATACTGTCATGGACAGATGCATCTGCAGCAGGCATATTGATGCAGATGAGGTCAAGTATGTTTTTCCCTTTTGGTTCCCTCGCCACCTGCTACAGACCCAGTCTGGCAGATATGTCCTTTAGGACTCGATCAGTAGTGATGCTACTGAGCCACTCTTGGTAATGGACATTGAAGTCCCCACCCAGAGTACATTTTGTGCCCTTGCCCCCCTCAGTGTTTAGTTTAGAGATACAGCACTGAAACAGGCCCTTCGGCCCACCGAGTCTGTGCCGACCATCAACCACCCATTTATACTAATCCTACACTAATTCCATATTCCTACCACATCCCCACCTGTCCCTATATTTCCCTACCACCTACCTACACTAGGGGCAATTTATAATGGCCAATTAACCTATCAACCTGCAAGTCTTTTGGCATGTGGGAGGAAACCGGAGCACCCGGAGGAAACCCACGCAGACACAGGGAGAACTTGCAAACTCCACACAGGCAGTACCCAGAATTGAACCCGGGTCGCTGGAGCTGTGAGGCTGCAGTGCTAACCACTGTGCCACTGTGCCGCTGAGGAGTGCTTCCTCCAAGTGGTGTTCAACAGCTGAGGAAGTCGGTAGGTGGTAATCAGCAGGAGGTTTCCTTGCCCATGTTTGACCTGATGCCATGAGACTTCATGGGGTCTGGAGTCGATGTTGAGGACTCCGAGGGCAACTCCCTCCCAACTGTATGCCACTGTGACCTCTGCTGGGTCTTCCCTGCCAGTGGAACAGTACATACCTGAGGATGGTGATGGCTGGGACATTGTCTGTATATTACAATTCCGTCAGTATGACTATGTCAGGCTGTTGCTTGACTAGTCTGTTGGACAGCTCTCCCAACTTTGGCACAAGCCCCCAGATGTTAGTAAGGAGGACTTTGCAGGATTGACAGGGCTGGGTTTGCCATTGTCATTTCCGGTGCCTAGGTCGATGCTGGGTGGTCCATCCGGTTTCATTCTTTATTGACTTCATAGTGGTTATATACAACTGAGTGGCTTGCTAGGCCTTTTCAGAGGGCATGTAACAGTCGACCACATTGCTGTGGGTCTGGAATCACATGTAGGCCAGACCAGGTAAGGACAGCAGATTTTCTTCCCTAAAGGGGACTAGTGAACCAGATGGGTTTTTACAACAATCAACAATGGTTTCATTGCCATAATTAGACCAGCTTTTTAATCCCAGATTTATTAATTGAATTCAAATTCCACCTTCTGCCGTGGTGGGATTCAAACCCATGCCCCCAGAGCAATACCCTGGATCTCTAGGTTATTCGGTCAAGTGATAATACCACTATGCCACCGCCTCCCCCACCATAGTAACAACAAAACAAAGCAGAATTCTAACTGTATAGGGTGGGCTGGTGGGGTGTGGCATTGGTGGATGATGGCACTGGAAACACTTAGCATATTAGGTAGAGAAGCTGTGGCAAGAAACAAAGTTAATGATTCAGGCAATTGGCCTATTTCAGAACCAGAACGTATTACACATGAACAGTTTGTAAGAAGGAACAAAGTAAGGGAAAGGGGTGGGAAAATCATACAGAAGAAAATTCAAAGATGAGCTGCTAAGTGATTGGGTGAAGTCCAAGAGATGTTTAACTGATAGAAGTCAACTGGAGTATGGTGGTGTAGTGGTTGTGTGACTGGACTAGTTATCTAGAGGCCTGTATGTAATCCTAAAAATGTGAGTTTAAATTCCACCATGGCAGTTTAAGAATTGGAATTTAGTTTAAAAATCTAGAAATAATAAAGAAAAAGCTGGCAACAGTAAAAGTCACCATGAAGCTGTCAGATTATTGTAAAAACCTAACTGATTCAATATAGCATTCAGAGAAGGAAATCTGCTGCCCTTACCCAGTCTGACCTACATATCATTCTAATGGGTGACTCTTAACACCCCACTGATATGATCTCACAAGGCACTCAGTTGTACCTTCTAGGGATAGACAATAAATATTAACCTTGCCAGCGACACCCACATCCTCCAGATTATTTTTTGAAATCTCCAGCATGCAAACTATCTGCCAGTGATATACTTATGAGAGATCCTCACCCCAAGCACCCATCTGCCTCCTCCTCTATTCCCAAAAATGCTGGTATACCCATTCCACTTTATCAGGACCTACTTTCAGATAAAAAGTTGTGGTTATGGCTTGAAGCTGTTGAAGTCTATATTCAGGTCAGCAGAAAGGTGAAGTGCCTATATTGAGCTTAACTGAGGACAGAGTGGGTTGAAATTAAAGTGGCATGGGACAGGGAGCTCAGCGTCATGCTTACAAAGGGAACTAAGATGTTCAGCAAATCAATCATCTAATCTATATTTGGTCTTCCCTATATAGAGAGTGGATTGGAAGAGACACATGTAATTGGCTACCCCAAGGGAGTGTTTGGGGGCCCTTTATGGTGGCATGGGAGGAGGTGAATGGAATGAGGTCCCTGGGGAAGGTTGTGGGGGTCAGTGAGGGAGGAGGAGAGCAAGTGTTAGGCGTGGTGGAAGAGTGGACTAAGGTGTGACAGAGGAAACTATAGGTACATAAGAACATTGGAAATAGGAGCAGGAATAGGCCTTTCGGCCTTTCAAGCCTGCTCTGCCATTCAATTCGATCATGGCTGTTCCAGTTGTGGTCTAAAATCCACTTTCCTCTCTGCCCCCCATAACCCCTGACTCCCTTATCTATCAAAAATCTAAGGCAGCCTTGAATAAATTCGATGGCCCAGCCTCCACTGCTTTCTGGGGAAAAGAATTCCACAGACTAACAACCCTCTGAGACATCTCTGTCTTTAAAAGGAAACCTCTTATTCTTAAACTGTGTCCCCTAGTTCTAGTCTGCCCCACAAGAATCCCCTCAGGATCTTCTTTGTTTCAATAAGATCCCCTCTCATTCTTCTTCTCATGGCGCTGTTGGGGGTGATTTGAGAAGTAGGTCGGCAAAATCTGCAGTATTTTATTCTTTGTTGCATGAGTCTGAGCTGTGTGGTGTTCAGAATGAAACGGTGTCAACAAAATTCAATCTGGCGTGTGACCTGTGTTTGTCGGCGGATGGGACGTTGAATATGTTGATGAAATTACCGTCGTTACTGCAGCTCGTGTTTATGCAATGAAATCCAAACCTGCTGAAGCCGCTGAACAGACGGTGTTTTTCATGAGTTACACAAATATTAATGAACCAACAGAACTAAATGTAACGGGTCGAAAGCGAAGATGAAGAATGGATTAACATTTGGAAGCAAGTTTTATTTTCGGCTGCTAACCCCACAGACATCGAGCTAATGAATTAATTTAATAAAACTCTTCATTTGAGAGTAACGTAAAGAAATATTCTCTTAAATATGATGAATGTCTACAAATACGTGATATCCCCTGTCAGCGCAAACTTGTTGCATTCATCTTTTCACACCTTATAATTCATCTTCGCCAAGATTTTCAGAAAGTGCGCTATTTAATATATTTTAAAGTTACTGGAGAGGAAAATGTGTTTCAACACAAACACAGCGACATATATTGTCAGCTATTGAGGAGATATTGTCAGCCTTCTCTAATAATTACTGACAACCAAAATAGTACAATGTAGTTTATGCCGTTAGTAGTTTCCTCCTCCCGGGAAAAGGTGGGATAAAAGTATTTAAACAATTTTTTTTTTATAAGGTAAAAGGTATATTTTAAGTAATTATTTCAATCCGCATTGTTTCCTGGTTGGTCACTCGCTTCACATACTGACCGACCAACAACTGATGTGTAGAATGAGGACTTTTCAACCTCGATTCCACTATTGCACATATTGTCTACTTGTTAGTCGTAATCGTTGCTGGGCTTTTCATTGCCAAACACCGCCGTATCCGAACAATTCTTCAACTGCCTTCTCAAAACACATTCATGTATTTTTCAATCCTTGATTACTGTTAATGTGGAGAGACTGGAGAGGCTGAGGTCGGTCTCCTTAGAGCAGAGAAGGCTAAGAGGAGATTTTCCAGAGGTCTTCAAAATTATGAAAGGTTTGGATAGAGTAAATAAACTGTTTCCAATGGCTGAAGGATCCAGCGCACAGAGTGATTGGCTAAAGTACCACAGGCAAACTATTTTAACACTACTGGTTAGGGTTTGTAATGCACTGCCTGATAGGGTGGTGGTAAAGATTCAATAGTAGCCTTCAAATTGGAACTGGATAATTACTTGAAGGAGAAAAAGTTCTGGGGATTTGGGGAAGAGTGGGGGTGGACAGTGGGACTAATCGGATTGTTCTTTGAAAGAGCGGGCACAGACCTGACAGGCCAATTTTTTTTTATTTGCTCATGGGATGTGGGCGTCAATGGCTAGGACAGCATTTATTACCCATTAATTGCCATTGAGAAGGTGGTGGTGAGCTGCCTTCTTGAACTGCTGCAGTCTATGTGGTGTGGGTACATCCACAGTGCTGTTAGGAAGTGAGTTCCAGGATTTTGACCCAACGACAGTGAAGGAACGGCGATATAGTTCCAAGTCAGGACGGTGTGTGACTTGTAGGGGAACTTGCAGGTGGTGGTGTTCCCATGCATCTGCTGCCCTTGTCCTTCTAGGTGGTACAAGTTGCAGGTTTGGGAAGTGCTAAGGAGCCTTGGTGCGTTGCTGCAGTGCATCTTTCAGATGGTAGACACTGTGGCCACTGTGCATTGGTGGTGGGCCTCCAGCTTTCAATTACTTTTTTAAAGATGATTCACAGAAATGGCCCTTTAAAAATTCACTTGGGTTTCATGGAGTGGGGGTCGTGGGGGGGGGGGGGTATAGGGGGTTTGGCAGCAAGAGCATGGAGTTTCTCTCAGTGGGCCTCCCCCTTCCGGATGCTGCGTCCCTCGATCAGTACTCAGTGCTTTAGAACGAGGGACACCCCCCACCCCCATCTCCACCCCTCAGCCCCGGGAGCCAGCAAGCAATCTGTACAGGTTTGCTTGGCATGTTCCCTGTTTGGCGACTGGTCCACCGCCGCTGGACTTATACCAATGGCGGTGGGTTGAGGCCTGTAATTGGGCATTAATTGCCCACTTGAGGACCTCAAATGGCGGCGGGGTGGGAAGTCTGTCCGCAGGCCTTCCCGCCATGGACTTAATTGGGGTGGAGGCGGGATTCCGATCCGCCACCATCCCGCCCGAGTAAATGCTCTCCCTGCCTCCAAATTTGCTGCAGGAGAGAGCATAAAATCCAGCCCAAAGGGTCATGAATATAAGATAGCCATTAATAAATCCAACAAGAAATTTAGGAAAAACCTCTTCATCCAAAGAGTGTTCAGAATATGAAATTTACTATCACATGGAGTAGTTGAAGTTGTTACGACCGACCGCTCCTGACAAAGCCCCCCAATCAAAATATACGATTCTGATTGTGGTGGGAGAGACGTACTGGTAATTCAATCCCATCGCTCCACAGATCGCCTAACATATCATTTAAAACTTTCCAAATTAAAGAAAGACCCAGCCAAATTGTACCATCTATCAACCCCCGAATGAGGCTAACCAAACCAGTTGTCTTTCAATCAACAAATTAACAGTTTAATTAAAAAAAACTAAATTCTTAAACACTATGAAGATATAAACAACATTTAAAATAGAAAAAATTAATCATTGCAAATTTACAGTCCAATGTTGTTTGAAGTCCTCACAGAATGTTGCTTGAAGTTCTCACAGAATGCTGCTTTCCTTCTCCAGCGAATTTCAACAATTAATGACTTGCAAATACTTTCAATGGAATCAAGCTGACTTTAGAGTTTTTGAGGGATAAAAGATTGTCGCAGAGTAACTTCCCTACTTCCCTTCCTTCAGTTTAAATTGCCAGAGATCTCTGTTTTGGCTTGACATCCGTTCCGCACCCCCCCCCCCCCCACTATTTAAATGCGCCCCCGTGCGAAATATCATGGGGGCTCAGCGGTGGCGCATCTGCGCTTGAAGGTCGCCAACTTCAAAATGTGCCGCCGCGATTTGCGTTGTGCTAATAAAATTCAGCTCATATCTGGATTTTCAAAAAGGTTTTGACAAGTTTTTACACAATAGGCTAATTTATAAAGTGGGATTGAAAGGTCCTTGACCTGAAACGTTAACTCTGTTTCTCTCTCCACAGATCCTGCCTGACATGTTGAGTGTGTCCAGCAATTTTTGATTTTTATTATAAAGGAAAAATACTGCTGTAATCAGCCTGCAGAAGAAAAGAACTGTTTGATCCAAATAGTTTTTGTACGGATTTGATAGTCTTAAACTGTTTAAATTGTTTCTGCTGATCCCCAACTACAATATTGATTTGTAAGCAGCCCTGTTATATACTCTTTCTGCTGCTAATCAACTCAACACCCTGTTGGACATAGAGAATACATTTCCACTTGTGGAATAATGCAAAATTAGGGGCGATATTTTATGGAGGTGATGGGGATCCTGGCCACCAGCTGAAGTGCTGGCAAGAGCCCAGTGTTGCTTCTTGTCGGGAAGGCCCACCATATCACGTGCCAATTGGACAGCAGCAGGCCTTCCCGAGGATTAAGGACCCCGGGCACGGAAGTCCCATCCACTGTGAGCTGCTGGCCAATCTTTCTCTTTTTTCCCCAAAAATATACTTTATTCATAAAAATCAGTAAAAAAAAATGCAGTTCAAAACAGCACCAAGTTGACATTCCAAAAAGTGCAAAGGAAATCAGTTTTCTTCCATATAGGAGTGAGTTGCCTCACAACCCTTCCGTTCCATTTTACATGCCATGTACATTTTACAGCAAACCCATATTTGGTGTATACAGCCCAAGGGGTTTCCCATGGGTTCAGTCTTTCCCCATTGAGCCTTTGCTGCGGCTGCCCCAAGCTTTAGTGCATCCCTCAGCACGTAGTCCTGGACCTTGGAATGTGCCAGTCTGCAACATTCGGTGGTGGACAACTCTTTGCGCTGGAAGACCAGCAGGTTTCGGGCAGACCAAAGGGCGTCTTTCACCGAATTGATAGTCCTCCAGCAGCAGTTGATGTTTGTCTCGGTGTGCGTCCCTGGGAACAGCCCGTAGAGCACAGACTCCTGTGTTACAGAGCTGCTTGGGATGAACCTCTACAAAAACCACTGCATCTCTTTCCACACCTGCTTTGCAAAGACACATTCCTGAAGGAGGTGGGCAACTGTCTCTTCCCCACCACAGCCAACGCAGGGGCATTGCGCGGAGGGGGCGAGACTTCGGGTGTGCATTAAGGATCTGATGGGGAGGGCCCTTCTCACCACCAGCCAAGCTACGTCTTGGTGCTTGTTTGAGAGTTCTGGTGATGAAGCATTCCGCCAAATGACTTTGACGGTCTGCTTGGGGAACCATCCGACAGGATCCACCATCTCCTTTTCCCGTAGGGCCTTGAGGACATTCCGTGCAGACCACTGCCTGATGGATCGGTGGTCAAAGGTGTTTTCCGGCAGAAACTGCTCCACGAAGGATAGGTGGTACGGCACGGCCCAACTGCATGGAGCGTTCCACGGCAATGTGACCAGGCCCATTCTTCACAACACCGGGGACAGATAGAAACTCAGCACGTAGTGACACTTGGAGTTTGCGTACTGGAGGTCTACACACAGTTTGTTTGAAAGTTCTGGTGATGAGGCATTCTGCCAAATAACTTTGGCAGTCTGCTCGAGGAAGCATCCGACTGGCAGCTCTCTTACTCAGCAGCGCCATCAAGGTGGTGGTTGCTGCTGCCAGTAAAGTGATTGGTAGAAAAAAAATTAGCGGAAGATAAGGAAAACCTTTTCACCCAAAGGATGGTGGGGTTCTGGAACTCACTGCCTTAAACTTTCTATGATTCTATTAGCCCCCCTCCAATCCATTGAGTTGTTAAAAATATAAGCAAGGAACTTACAACACAGTTCCATATCGTTGAAGGCCCTTGTGTCAATGCCATCAGGATCAGCAGCTCAATCTGATTTGAGACCATTTATTCTTTCCAGGATTGCATTTGCATCCACTTTGACACTTAGGGCTTTAGTGTCCACTGTATATTGAATTAATGGTAACTGAGCATAGTCTACTGGAGTGAACACTGGTGCGAAGTATCCATTTTGTAATTGTGTTTTTATTTGCGCTTTACAGTGTCGTTACTCTATAAAATCATATACATTACAGTTCGAAATATAATCCTGTCCACCCTGTCTGCGCCAGTGCTAGTTTTTCAATGGGAGCTATCTACTATAATCCCATTTCCCTATCCTTTATAATCCCATTCCCCTGCCCTGTTTAAAAGATACTTTACCATATTTTTTCTGCAATTTAATTTTCTAACTATCAAATCTCAGGGAAAAATAACACAAATGAACCTAAGAATTGGATTAGTTTATATATTGGTTAATTTCTTGCTCCAATATTTCTCAGTTTACAGAGCTAAAATTAATTTCAGTGTAATTATTGGGGCTCATATGTTGACCTCATGGCTGCAAAAAATAAGACATGTTAAACATAAAAATTGGAGTTTACTTATTGGAACAAATTTTGAAGTAAGATCATTATATTTGACATTTTAAAGAAACATGGCTAAAGTTTTGTAGAAAATTCAAATTTGGAAAACAAACCTGCACTTCAAATATACATTTATATATTATAAAAAAAGTGATCTGTCTACTCTTGAACTATGTTGAAATAGTTAATAGTGTATAGCTAACATTGTTTACACATATGGTTACAATGCCAGTCTCTCTCCTTCCACACGGCAATCTTTGCTTTCTTCTGCGTTGAATAAAATAACTGATGCTCAATACATATAAAAAAAAATTTAAACAGGACAGGGAAATGGGATTATACAGGATGGTGAAACCGTTCTTTCAAAGATAATACAAACAGAAAATGCTGGAAATACAGAGAACGTCTGGCAGCATCTGTGGAGAGCGAAACAGAGTTAAGGTTTCAGGTCGATGACCCTTCATCAGGACTGGAAAAAGTTAGAGATGTAACAGGTTTTAAACAAGTACAGAGGCAGGGCAAGAAGGGAGGGGGATAGAGCAAAAGGGAGGGAGGTCTGTGATCCAGCGGAAGGCAGGTGAGATTAAATGACAAAAGGGATGATGGTATAAGACAAAAAGAGATGGCAATTAGACTTGTAAAGAAACAAAGGATGGGTCTTCCAAAGATCCAGCACAGGCAGGAATGGCTGATAGGCCTCCTCAGTCATAAGTTTCTATTGATTCTATGAATTTGGGTAACACTTAAGTCAATGAGGGATAAACCTTTAAGCAAAACTCCTCCCAAATAAAAAGGAAATGCAGGAGACTGCAATTCATTTAGTAATTGTTAGTTAAGAGCTGAGGAATTGATTGTATTGTCCCTTTAAGTAAACTCGGAACGGCCCCTTTAAAAGAGTGGGGCAAGAGATAACAAAGAAGGTGTAGATTGGACAAGGCCACATAGCTGACCAAGAAGTCATGGAGCAAAGGCAAACAATATGTTAATCGTGTGTTGAAAGACAAAGCATTAGTACAGATAGGGTGTTAACGAACTGAAGATTGAGCAGCAGCAAGTACAAACATGGAAAAAAAAACAGTGGGTAAGGAAACTGAACAAACTACAATGAAATGAAATAAACCAAAGAATGTAAAAAAAAAAGAAAAAATAACTAAAAATAAAAGTAAAATGGGGGGCCCGTCATGCTCTAAAATTATTGAACTCAATGTTCAGTCCGGCAGGCTGTAGTGTGCCTAATCGGAAAATGAGATGCTGTTCCTCGAGCTTGCGTTGATGTTCAGTGGAACACTGCAGCAATCCCAGGATAGAGATGTGAGCAAGAGAGCACACTGAGTGGTTCCAGCATTTCTTGTTTTTATTTCAGATTTCCAGCATCCGCAGTATTTTGCTTTTATTTCCCTTTAAAAGAGTGTTTGCAATTGTTTTTTGATACTTGTGGGAATCAGTTTCCTTCCTGCTGCTTTAAATCCTCGATTGAGATGTTTGCCTTCTCCTCTCTCATCCTGTGGACAGGTGCTGAGAGACATGATCTGCTGCAGTTTAGGCGGGTTTAATGAAATAGGCGTTATTTTCTAATTTAGTTTCCACTGCTTTGTGAAGCGCTAATGCCGTTATTTTGGATTTTTTCAATAATTCAATCGACAGTGAGGGAGGCAGCGGCCATCCCTCTGTAATAAACTTACTGCACGTCACCCAATGCAATGCCATTTGTTCTTGCCCATGGGAAATTGTCCCCTATCAAAATCTCTTAATCCTCTCTTGGCGTGTATTTCTACAGATGTTAACATCAAGGACAAACTGAGCCGCAGACACGATTCCACACTTAATTAAAACCGGATTTGTGTAGCCGAACACTGGCCAAGGGCTGAATGAATACATTGGTACTGGTGTCAGTTCTTGCATTTTGGCAGTGGCGGATGATACTGTTTGCAAATCTTTTCAATCACTGGCAGGTATTAACCATTCATACTGATGTAGAATTAATAGCAGAATGACTGAGCCAGGAGCTACATGGCGGCTATGGGCTGAAAGTCCGAGTCCAGTTTTTTTTTCTATATTCTGTTACTCCTCTGCAGCAAGGTGAACATAATAACATAATTGTCAGAGGTTACTTTCTACCATTACATGACTAACCGTGCTAAATGGACAGCCTTTACGCTTTTGCCATCACTCGCCGCAAGTCAAATTTCGATTTAAAGTCAATTGAATCAAAAATAAAAGTTTACCAATGGATAAGAATTTGAATAAGCTTAGATAAGTGAAAATATTTTATGCAAAAAGTCAGAAACAGTGGCTTCATATGTCATATTTAAACCACACCGTAAACAACTGTAACGTGAAATCATGCTTCAAGATGACATTCAATATTAAAATTTAAAAAGTAATAATCACACCATATTGCTAAATGCAGAATACATGAGAGCCTGAATTTTCCAAATCTTCTCCTATAAAACACATTTTTTAATGTGAAAATTTATGGATAACGTACAGCATCAAACTGGTCCTAATCAAAGCCTCAGAGACATGTTCTATGGTTGTAATCATGGTGCATTATACCTCTTCATTCCCCTTGATTTTTTTTTTATTCGTTCGGGGAGTGTGGACGTCGCTGTCTAGGCCAGCATTTATTCCCCATCCATAATTGCCATTGAGAAGGTGGTGGTGAGCTGCCTTCTTAAACCTCTGCAGTCCATGTGGGGTAGATACATTCACAGTGCTGTTAGGAAGGGAGTTCCAGGATTTTAACCCAGTGACAGTGAAGGAACGGTGATATATTTCCAAGTCAGGATGCTGTGTGGCTTGGAGGGGAACTTGCAGGTGGTGGTGTTCCCATGTATCTGCTGCCCTTATCCTTCTAGTTGGTAGAGGTGGCAGGTTTGGAAGGTGCTGTCAAAGGAGCCTTGGTGTATTACTGCAGTGCATCTTGTAGAGGGTACACACAGCTGCCGCTGTGCGTCAGTGGTGGAGGGAGTGAATGTTGAAGGTGGTAAATGGGGTGCCAATCAAGCAGGTGGCTTTGTCCTGGATGGTGTTGAGCTTCTTGAGTGTTGTTGGAGCTGCACCCATCCAGGAAAGTGGAGAGTATTCCATCACACTTTTGACTTATGCCTTGCAAATGGTGGACAGCCATTGGGGAGTCAGGAGGTGAGTTACTCACTGCAGAATTCCCAGCCGCTGACCTGCTCTTGTAGCCAGAGCATTTATATGGCTGGTCCAGTTCATTTTCTAGTCAATGGATGTTGATAGTGGGGGATTCAGTGATGGTAATGCCAGTGAATGTCAAGGGGAAATGGTCAGCTGCTCTCTTGTTTGAGATGGTCATTGCCTGGCACAAATGTTACTTGCCACTTATCAGCCTGGATATTATCCCAGTCTTGCTGAATATGGACACAGGCTGCTTCAGTATCTGAGGGGTTGTGAATGATGCTGAACATTGTGCAATCATCAGCAAACATCCTCACATTTGACTTTATGACGGAGGGAAGGTCATTGATGATGCAGCTGAAGATGTTTGGGCCTTGGACACTACCCTGAAGAACTCCTGTAGTAATTTATTTATTTAGAGATACAGCACTGAAACAGGCCCTTCGGACCACCGAGTCTGTGCCGACCATCAACCACCCATTTATACTAATCCTACATTAATCCCATATTCCTACCACATCCCCACCTTTCCTCAATCCCCTACCACCTACCTATACTAGGGGCAATTTATAATGGCCAATTTACCTATCAACCTGCAAGTCTTTGGCTGTGGGAGGAACCCAGAGCATCCGACAGAAACGCACGCGTTCACAGGGAGAACTTGTAAACTCCACACAGGCAGTACCCAGAATCGAACGCGGGTCGCTGGAACTGTGAGGCTATGGTGCTAACCACTGCGCCACTGTGTTCTGGGACTGAGATGTTTGATCTCCAACAACGACAACCATCTTCCTTTATGATAGGTATGATGCCAACCAATGGAGAGCTTTCCCCATTTCCTATTAGCTCCAGGTTTGCTAGGGCTCCTTGATGCCATACTCGGTCAAATGCTGCTTTGATGTCAAGGGCAGTCACTCTCACCTCACCTCTGGAGTTCATCTCTTTTGTCCATGTTTGGACCACGGCTGTAATGATGCCAGGAGCTGAGTGGCCCTGGCGGAACCCAAACTGAGCGACAATGAGCAGGTTATTGCTGAGCAAGTGCTACTTGATGGCACAGTCGATTACACCTTCCATCACTTTGCTGATGATCACGAGTGGACTGATAGGGCGGTAGTTGGCTGGGTTGGATTTGTCCTGCTTTTTGTGTACAGGACATAATTGGGCAATTTTCCACATTGCTGGTTAGATGCCAATCTTGTAGCCATACTGGAACAGCTTGGCTAGAGGTACGGCTAGTTCTGGAGCACAAGTCTTCAGTACCATTGCCGGAATGTTGTCAGGGCCCATAGCCTTTGCAGTATCCAGTGCCTTCAACCATTTCTTGGTATCATGTGGAGTGAATCTGATTGGCTGAAGACTGCATCTGTGATGCTGGGGACTTCAGAAGGATGTTGATTTGGATCATCCACTCAGCACTTCTGGTTGAAGATGGATGCAAATGCTTCAGTCTTGTCTTTTGCACTGATGTGCTAGGCTCCTTCATCATTGAGGATGGGGATGTTTGTCAAGCCTCCTCCTCCTGTCAGTTGTTTAATTGTCCACCACTATTCACGACTGGATGTGGCAAGACTGCAGAGCTTAGATCTGATCCGTTGATTGTGGCATCACAGCTCTGTCTATCGCATGCTGCTTCCACTGTTTGGCATGCAAGTAGTCCTGTGTTGTAGCTTCACTAGGCTGGCACCTCATTTTGAAGTATGCGTGGTGCTGCTCCTGGCACACCCTCATGAACTATTTATTGAACCAGGGTTGGTCCCCCCAGCTTGCTGGTAATGGTAGAGTGGAAGGATATGCCAGGCCATGAGGTTACAGATTGTGGTTGAATACAATTCTGCGGCTGCTGATGGCCCACAGTGCCTCATGGATGCCCAATTTTGAATTGCTGGAACTGTTTGAAATCTATCCCATAATGAAAGAAATGAGGAATGGACTAGTAAGGGTGCAGCAACCAGATAGGCTGACCCAATGTATCATCTTTACTGTCTGGCAGATCAAAGTCTAATAAAGAAGAAAACAAGCACATCACCAAGTGTGATTCCTAAAGTATAAAGATCTAAGCTTGAGGCTGTAAAAAGAAATAGACTATCAGGGCTACAGGGATCGAGTGGGGGAGTGGGTCTGACTGAGTAGCTCCATGGAGAGCTGGCATGGGTTCGATGGGCCGAATGGCCTACTTCTGTGCTGTAAATGACTCTAAAGCATATAACTCATTTGATTAGGCACTTTGAAGCCTTCTGGATGCAACATAGATTTCAGCAATTTCAGATATTAACCTCTGCTCCCATTTTTTGGATGGCAGCTGTTGCTGATGATTCTGCTTTTCTCATTCACACTTCCTCTCGACCCACCTTTTGTTTTTTTACTTGTCCAATTACCATCTCCTTTTGTCTTGCACTGTCATCCATTTTGTCATTTAATCTCTCCTGCCTTCCACCCTATCACAGACTTTCCTTTTTGTCCTTTCCCCTTTCCTCTGTTTTCCTGTTTTTGTACATGCTTAAAACCTATTATTATCTCTGATTTTATCCTGTTCTGACAAAAGGTCATTGACCAGAAATAGTAACTCTGTTTCTCTCTCCACAAATACTTCCTGACCTGCTGAGTATTTCCAGCATTTTCTGTTTTTATTTCTAGAAATAAAAGCTGGCACCTGTTCCAAGGCTGAATCTCCTCAATTCTTTTAGCTTGGGTGGGGATTTGCTGCACCTAAATTTGTGATCATAAATTTACAGTGTTCAGATTTATTTAGGTTACAGCTTTCTGCCACTTTGCACCAATGCAAAGCCATCTTCAGCATCTCATCAATAGAAAAGTTGCAGTTTAACTGGGAAATTGTATTCCAAATGACAACTAAACACAGTCAAGCAAAGTGGCACACCCCTCTCCGTGCGATCCAGAACTTACAAAAATGATATGAAATTATTTTAATGTTAGGTGAGAAAGAAATCTTTTATCTGCCCACTCATAACATCAAAAATTAGCTCTTGGGAAACGAAATGTGAATCCATGTTCGCCTGAGCCAAGTTTCTTTGCTATCGGCTTCAGTGCAACCTACTGCAAAGTGTGGTAGACCATTTTTTAAAATTCATTAATGGGATGTGGGCGACACTGCAAAGCCAGCATATATTGCCCATCCCTAATTGCTGTTGAGATGGTGGTATGAGCTGCCTTCTTGAAACACTGCAGTCCATGTAGTATAGATACACCCACAATGCTGTTAGGTAGGGAGTTCCAGGACTTTGACCCAGTGACGATGACAGAAGTGATATATTTCCAATAACAACTTATATTTATGCACTTTTAACATGATAAAGCATCCCAAGATGTTTCACCAGAGCATTCATAAGGAGATATTAGGCCAAATGATCAAAGGCTTGGTCAAAGAGTTTTAAGGAGTTGCTTAAAAGTAAAAAGTGAGGTAGAGAGGCAGAGACATGTAGAGAGGGAATTCCAGAGCTTCATACTTAGGCAACTGAAGACACAGCCACCAATGTTGGAGCAATAAATTAAGGGATGCTCAAGAGTCCAGAATTAGATGAGCACAGATATTTCAGTGGGTTGTGTGGCTGGAGGAGATTACAGAGACAGAGAGTCAAGTTGGGATGGTGTGTGATTTGGAGGGGAAATTCTAGGTGGTAGAGGTCACGGGTTTGGAATTTGTTGAAGAAGCCTTTCTGAGTTGCTGCAGTGCATCTTTTAGATGGTACTTACTGTAGCCATGATGCGCAGTGGTGGAAGGAGTGAACGTTTAAGGTAGTGGATGGGTTGCCAGTCAAGCCGGCTGCCTTGACCTGGATGGTATTGAGCTTCGTGGGTGTAGTTGGAGCTGCACCCATCCAGGCAAGAAGGGACTATACCATTGCACTCCTGACTTGTGCCTTGTCGAAGGTTTCGGGGAGTCAGGAAGTGAGTTTCTAAACTCAAGTCTGACCAAAGCACATGACACTCCACGCTGAAGCATAACTGCGGTCTTTAAGAACTACAGCGGGGCAAATCATGAAAATTAAATGGTGATAATTAGTATAATACTATTCATTTTTAACAGGTAAAATTGTTATATTTATTCCACAACGTTATTTTAAAGGGATCAATACACTTACGGGACGTGTGTACACAGTCAGACGGCAATTGTGATGGGAGACTTTCACAAAAATAGTATTAATTTCGAAATCTAGTATTCATAAAATGCTTGCTATGGATTAGTTTGAAAAGTTGGTCTGGGCTAAGCAACATAACGAGCAGCCTTCAACAGGCATTTTTTTTTTGCTATGACAGATCGGCACTTTAACTTGTTCCATTATTAAACTGTTTCTTAAATAGTAATGAAATATTATAAATTTAATCTGAGAATGTTCGTTAAAACATTCATGAATCTGATAGCATACATTGCGAAGACAAGCCAAAAATATCTTTAGCAACTGTTTTCGTTTTTATTCGTTATCTGAACTAGACACCAGTCCCCAGATTTGCAGGTGTCTATTTTCTCATTTAATTACAAACAAGGTCTCAGGTTTCTTCTCCCTCCTGATTAGATGTTGGAAGCAGGTTCAGGGGTTGGACAGTAATATCCCTGGGAAAGGCCATTAAAATGAATGAAGGGGTGAAATTGCTTTATAAATACCAGCACGCGATCAGCGTGTGCAATACAGCCGCCGCTTACACTTGTATATGTAAATGGTCTGCTGCCACGGTCATAGCAACATTCTGGTCTCAGTAAATGGAAAAAAGGTAAAAAGTGACAGATCAGCTAAAGATAAATTTTGAAAAAATTATTACTTAAAAATTAATGCGGGGGAATAACATAACAAGTACTTTCAAGTGTGAATTCTTTTACAGTTTTAGTATTGGGACTTCTTCTCCACCTCCGACAATGCACCATCCAAACGCTGTCGAATGCCTCTCAGCCTCCAGTGTGGTTTCAACAGGTAACTGGTAAACATAGTACTCTTTGTTCTTCTTTAAAACAGGCGTTTACTGTGCCAATTACATTTTTAAAAATAATAAATTCAGCTACAAGGACGGTACACAATGAGGGATATTGGCACACTTCAAGAGTGAGGAAGACTTCACAAGTTAGGAGTGACCAGGGCCTGAAGTGTCTTAGCACGATTCCCAAAAATATACAGAAGTAGATGTGAAAGTTGTCATCAGATTTTAGGCAACGCAGGAATAAGAAAACTCGTGTTTTAGCAAGTTTATCAAAATAGCACGACTTGCATTTATAAATATGAAATGCCTTTAACATAGAAAAAATCCTAACGCACTTCGCAGAGCAATAATATAAACAATGGGCAGTAAACTAAAGAAAGATGTTCGGGGAGACAACCAAAGGTTTTGTTAAGAAAGGGAGTTTTGAGGAGGGTCTTCAAGAAGGAGAGAGAAGTAGTGAGGCTTAGCTGCTGAAGGCACATCCATCAATGATAGGGCGAAGGTGATGGAACAAGAGGCCAGAGACAGAAGAGGGGGAAATTTGGAGGGAGTTGCAGAACTGGAGAAGGTTACAAAGACAGGGAGGGGCGACGCCATGAATTGATAAATGCAAGGATTTTTGAAGTTATTTATGAACTGGTTAAAGTGTCTTGTAGTTTTCATTTTTGGATCAATGACAGAAGACGTCAAGCTCATTAAATATAGTACAAGTTATGATCATCTCTGATTAAATTTCAGACACAGAAGGCAACATTGTTGGTGTTTATACAGTTCAGACTAAGCAAGAATGTCAAGTCTTCGTTAAAAATTGTAAAATGAGGCGCCCTTTGCCAGGTGTACTTTGTAATTAGCTTCATTAGCTATGTTGTTCTTTCTGAAATACATATTACAAAAATAACACATTAGATATCAGAATGTTTTTGCTTGTGTGTCAGAGCAAATTGTTGATTTAAAAAAAATTGGAGGGTCTTTAATTTACTTAGGACTTTGTTGTGGGTTCTTTGCACATATTGGGAAAGATTTTCTCTGTGCTACATGGAATAGATTTGTAAGCCATTCTTTATTAATTGATTTACTATTTTGCTACACAGAGTGAACAGTGAAAATCTTTCCCTATTAAGTTTCATTATATCACAATTAACTTTACAGACCTGCAGTAAACTTGGCTTATTTCAGTGGGAGAAAATACATAAACTCAAATTTCAGTGGTTTAATTTTAGTTACTGTTAACAGATATGAGTAGAGTAACATTGGCTGAGAAAAAAATGTTTTCTGTAAATATGAATCATGCTGCAAACAAAAAGAAAACAAGTTCACAAATTCTAACATATAATTTCAATATGTCTCCAGGATTTAGGTGTTTTCCTTTTATATCTAACTTTTGTTATGTCAATTTTTACAAATTCAGTGTTCATGTTTCTTAAATTATTTTCTTAATTAAATTGTGCTAGTTATCTTTTCAAAATGAGTTATGTAATTTAGAAGTTTTTTCTCTTTAAAAGGTTAAAATAGAAAATATATAAACCATTTTACTAAATAAATTGTAAAATGTCACTAAATGTTCCTAACTAGAGATTTTTTTTAGGGTTTAGGGGAATGTTACCACAAATACAAAACCTCTTTCAATTATTCACTTGCCACTTTAGCCACAATTATTCATCCAAAATTATATATAAAGAATGTTTTAATTCTTGGTAAAAGTTTCATTATTTGATCAAATGCAGTAGATCCTTCAATTTTGAAACAGCTGTTCAATAAAATACTCATATCTAAAACTAGAAATTACTGCTGATGAAGTTACTGTACAAAAGGTAATGTGCTCATATCAAATTGTTTTTCTATTATTTTAATGAAAAAGTAAAACTTAATAGTGGAAGATAACTTATATGATCAGATTATGCTGTGTACAAAAGCACTGTGGGTAGCAATTTCTAGGCTCTTGTCATTTATTTGTGAATATTACCAAACTAATCAAGTTTTGCCTACTTTATGCATTTTCCTACTAGTCCCATCGGTGTTATCTTCAATCCAACCACTGTCAACACCCAAATGTTCCTTTATGCATCTCACCCCAGGGTCTCTGGCCAACCCACCTGCTCGACTTCACTACTCCATGCCATCTTGTCATTATGGGAGCCAACAATCCACTTATGGGGTGATGGCAGGTGAGGCAACCACATTTTCTCTTTGTATTAATTACTATTGCAATTCCTTTTGTGTTTCAATTTCTTAATGATATATGAAAAAGATTACTCATAGGCTGGTGAGTTGTCCATGATACAAGTGTTTAAATGGTGTGAAGGTCAGTCTATCAATGTCATCTCAAAATTGAGCTGTTTTACATTCTCCTTGGAACACCCTTCAGTCTATCATCTGTAGTATATACAACTGGACTCCACAGATACTTTCAGACCGTTTTCAGAAAGTGCAGCTGCCCCTCAGTAATATTTTACAATGCTGTGATTGAAGCAATATTTTTGCATCACCTCTAAAATGTTGCTTTGGAACTGATCATGAACCCTTGTTTTTAATCATTACACAAATGCCATAAGTGGTTAGTTAAGTTCGATAAGCAAGGAAGTCCCTTTTGATTGGGGAATACCCATTTGATGCATTTGAACACCCACCATTCCCAACCACCCATATACTTATTTGGTCCTTTGTCATCTCGAACGGCCATATTTGGTCCTTGATCACCTTGAACAGCCATAGGTCGGAGTGCTCCGGCATGCAGCAAAGTAGTGGAAGCAGTAATGAGGACAGTTCCATAAATGAGGGGAGCCTGGGTTGCAGCCTTTTTAAATCATGGCATGAAGAATGAACTGGTTAAAGTGAGAGAATGCTTTTTGCCAGTATAGTTTTGATGGATGTCTGTGTCAAATTCTGTAGTCCACTCCAGTTCTCCTACCAGCTCAGTAATTGGTGCTGTCTGCAACCAGCTTTGGAGTGATCAACAATGGTGTATCCACAAGTGTTACATAGTTATATGGCACCCCACTCAGTACACTAGTAGGAATATAGGAGGAGTAGGCCGTTCAGCCCATTGAGCCTGCCCCACCATTCAATATGAACATGGTTAATCATCCACTTCAATGCCTTTTTCCCACACTATCCCCATATCCCCTTATGTTATTGGTATTTAGAAATCTGTCAATCTCTGCTTTAAACATACTCAATGATTGAGCTTCCACAGCCTCTGGGGTAGAGAATTCCAAAGATTCACAACCCTCTAAGTAAACAAATTTCTCCTCATCTCTGTCCTAAGTGACTTCCCCCTTATTTTGAAATTGTGTCCCCAAAGTATTTTGTCGGTTTCAATGAGATCACCTCTCATTCTTGAAATTCTAGAGAATACAGGCCCAGTTTTCCCAATCTCTCTTCAGTGGACAGTCCCGCCATCCAGGAACAAGTCTGGTGAATCTTCGTCGCACTCCCTCTATGGCAATAATATCCTTCCTAAGGTAAGGGGACCAAAATTGCACACAGTACTCCAAGTGCAGTATAACCAAGGTTCTATACAATTGAAGCAAGACTTCACTACTCCTGTACTCAAATCCTCTTGCGATAAAGGCTAACATACCATTAGCCTTCCTACTTACTTGCTGTAACTACATCTTAGCTTTCAGTGACTTATTGACAAGGACACCCAGATCCTTTTGTACATCTACATTTTCTAATCTCTTACCATTTAAGAAATACTCTGCATATCTGTTCCTCCTACCAAAGTGGATAACCTCACATTTTCCACATTATATTCCATCTGCCACTTTCTTGCCCACTCACTAAGTCTGTCCAATTCCCCTTGAAGCCATTTTGCATCTTTTTCACAACACACATTCTCACCTAGTTTTGTGTAATCCGTGAACTTGGAAATCCTACATTTGGTCCCCACATCCAAATCATTGATATATATTGTGAACAGCTGGGGCCCAAGCATCGATCCCTGCGGTATTCCACTAGTCACAGCCTGCCAATGCGAGAATGACCCGTTTATTCCTACTCTCTGCTTTCTGCCAGTCAACCAATCCTTAATCCATGCCTGTATATTACCTCCTATCCCATATGCTTTAATTTTGCTAACCAATCTCCTGTGGGGGACTTTATCAAAAGCCTTCTGAAAATCCACGTATACCATGTGCACCCCTTTATCAATTCTGTAATATCCTCAAAAAACTCCAACAGGTTCATCAAACATGATTTCCCATTCATAAATCCATGTTGAATGTGCCCAATCAGATCATTATTATCTAAGTGGCCATTTATCATATCCTTTAGAATAGATTCTAGCATTTTTCGAACGACTGATATAAGGCTAACAGGTCTGTAATTCTCTGTTTACTCTCTCCCTCCCTTCTTAAATAGTGGGGTGACATTTGCGACCTTCCAATCTGCAGGAACCGCTCCAGAATCTATAGAATTTTGGAAGATGATCACCAATGTATCCACTATCTCCATAGCTACCTCTTTCAACACAGAAGATCAGGTCCTGGGGATTTATCAACCTTCAGCCCCATTAATTTCTCCAATACAACCTTCTTACTAACACAAATTTCCTTCAATTCCTCATTCCCCTGAACCCCATGGATCTCTAATTCTGGGAGATTTCTTGTATCTTCCTCAGTGAAGACAGACATAAAGTAATCATTTGGCTTCTCTGCCATTGCCCAATTCCCCATTATAAATTCTCCTGACTCTGCCTCTAATGGACCCACATTTGTCTTAGCCAAATGTTTCCTTTTTACATACCTGCAGAAGCTTTTACCATCCATTGTTATATTTTTTGCTAGCTTACATATTCTATTCTCCCTTTCTTTATCAGTTTCTTGGTTCTCCTTTGCTGTATTCTAAAATCCTCCCAATCCTCAGGTTTACTACTATTTATGACAACTTTATAGGCCTTTTCTTTTAATCTTATACAATCCTTAACTTCCTTTGCTATCCACGGTTGACTGCTTTTACTTTTGGGGTTTTTGTGCCTTGAAGCAATGTATAGTTGCTGTAAACGATGTAATATTTCTTTAAAGATTGTCCATTGCCTATGTACCTTTTAAGGTATTTTTCCAATCCATCTCAGCCAATTTGCCCCTCATACCTTCATAATTTCCTTTTGTTCAAATTGAACACCATGGCTTCAAATTGAACTAGCTCACTTTCAAACATAATGTAAAATTCTATCATATTATGGTCACTCATCCCTAAAGGTTCTTTTACAACAAGATTATTAATTAGCCCTTTCTCATTACATAATACTAGATCTAAAATTAGTAGTTAGTCTTGGCTGCGAATAGTATTGTATTGAGGAAGTGGTATGTTTACTTGTTGAAGATTAGTGGTGTGGACAACATCTTTTTGCATTCAAATCAAACTACTGCAGTGTTAGTGTTGCACAATTTAAGTTATAGTAATAACAGGTTTTATTTTAACGCACGTTCTATGAGAATAGCAAAGTCTGTATACATCACACAGAGTAATACCTTTTAAAAAAGTTTTCATCTACATTATTAATGTTTCAGAGTAGGTTTTCTTTTCATTCATGGGATGTGTATCGATCACAAGGCCTGTACCTGTTGCCCATCCCTGAATTGCCCTTGAGAAGGTGGTGAGCCATCTTCTTAAACAGCTGTAGTCCAGGTGGTGTATGTACTATTACAGTGTGATTAGATAAAGAGTTCCTGGATTTTGACTCAGTGAAAATGGGGGAAAGACAAAATATATACAACTCAAGATGGTGTGTGACTTGAAGAGGAACTTGCACGTGGTGGTGTTTCCATGCAGCTGTTGCCCATCTCCTTCTAGGTGGTAGAGTTTGTGGGTTTGGAAGGTGCTGTTGAGAAAGCCTTCAAAATTTTCTCCAGTGCATCTTGTAGATGTAAACACTGCTGCCACTGTGTACTTGTGGTAAACGGAGTGAATGTTTAAGGTGGTGGATGAGTGCAAGCAAACAGGCTGCTTTGTCCTGGATGGTGTCGAGCTTCTTGAGTGTTTTTGGAGCTACACTCCTTACTTGTGCCTTGTGGAAGGTGCACAGGTTTTTGAGAATCAGGAGGTAAGTTACTCGCCACAGAATACCAAGCCTTTGCCCTGTTCTTGTAGCCACAAGTATGGACGTGCCTAGTCCAGTTAAGTTTCAGGTCAAAAGTAACCCCAACGGATTAGATCTAAGAGCTGCAGTCCTGCCACATCCAGTCGTGAATGATGGTAGACAATTAAATAATTAACAGGAGGAGGAGACTCTGCAAATATCCCCACCCTCATTGATGGGGGAGCCCAGCACATCAGTGCAAAAGACAAGGCTGAAGCATCTGTACCCAGCATTCAACCAGAAGTGCCAAGTGGATGTTCCATCTCGGCATCCTCCTGAGGTACCCAGCATCACAGATACCAGTCTTCAGCCAGTCAGACTCACTCCAAATGATATCAACAAATGGTTGAAGGCACTGGATACTGCAAATGCTATGGGCCCTGACAACATTCCGGCAATAGTACTGAAGACTTGTGCTCCAGCTGTAGCCGTGCCCCTAGCCCCTAGTGTTCCAGTGCAGCTACAACACTGGCATCTACCTGGCAATGTGAAAAATTGGCCAGGTATGTCCTGTGCACAAAAAGCAGGACAAATCCAACCCGACCAGTTACTGGCTTATCAGTCTACTCATGATCAGTAGTAAAGTGATGGAAGGGGTCATTGACAGTGCTATCAAGCAGCACTTTCTCAGCAGTAAGCTGCTCACTTTTTTTTCTGGGAATGTTTGATGCGGACAGTATCGTGGGAACTTTATTCTCTATCTAACCCCTTTTTTATTTTTTTGCTTTTTTTCTATTTTTTTCTGAATAAGCTGCTCACTGATGCACAGTTTGGGTTCCGCCAGGGCCACTCACCTCCCTGACATCATTATAGTCTTGGTTCAAACATGGACAAAAGAGATGAATTCAGAGGTGAGGTGAGAGTAACTGCCCTTGACATCAAGGCAGCACTTGACTGAGTATGGCATCAAGGAGCCCACGCAAAACTGGAGTCAATGGGAATCAGGGGAAAACTCTCTGCTGATTGGAGTACTAACTAACACAAAGGAAGATGGTTGCGGTTGTTGGAGGTCAATCAGCTCAGTCCCAGGACAGCACTGCAGGAGTTCCTCAGGGTAGCGTCCCAGGCCCAACCATCTTCAGCTGCTTCATCAAAGACCTTCTCTCCATCATAAGCTCAGAAGTGAGGAGGTTCGCTGATGATTGTACAATGTTCAGCATCATTTGCGACGCCTCAGATTCTGAAGTAGTCAATATGCAGCAAGACCTGGACAACATCCAGGCTTGGGCTGATAAATGGCAGGTACCATTCATGCCCCACAAGTGCCAGGCAATGACCATCTCAAACAAGAGAGAATCCAACTATCTCCCCTTGATGTTCAATGTTCATCGCTGAATCCCCCACTATCGACATCCTGGGGGTTACCATTGACCAGAAACTGAACTGGATCACCATAACTGATTAAACAAATAGACCAGGATAAAACTATATAGTAACCATCTGTTAAAATTATCTTAATATTAATATTCTCATGTTCAAATTAGCATTTTTATGCATCTTATTAAATCATTGAAACATTAACATTTGCTGCTCCATGGATGAAGTCCAGACAATAAGCATTACATTTTCACATTTAATTTGACCACGGAATCACTGATATTCCATGAAATTGGGAAATATGGAATTGTTATACATCAAGTTCAAGACTTCTATTCAAATGAATAAATCTCTGAATTTTGCAGGGAATCCAAAACATTCACTGTGAACAATGTGCAGCTGCTTCGCTATATGTCTGTTGCCTAAAATGTTCTTGTGTACGCCCTGAATCTTAGCACAATATGTGTGAATGGCACATTCCTCAGGTCCGTGCATGCACTACCTTGTTTCCATGTGTGTTAATCGTATGCCATTAACAGTCTGCCGTATTGCCTCTATATACACAGATGGGCTTGCTCCATGTCTGTACAAACTGCCTGACCATACGCTGAGTACGTCTTCGTGTACCCTGGGACATGGATTCGCTCCAATTCATCAGTCAGTCCTAAGCGAAGAATCCATTGTCATCGACTTCAAACAGGAGTTCCGAAAAAAGAATAAAACTATAGAGGAGCCAGTTGGTATGGATTCTCCAGAAATCAAAGAGCTGGAAATGTTTGCAAATCAATTTAAAGTAAGAAGAATAAAGTTAGGTAAATGATGAACTTATGCTCTTAGCTATGAGAAACATTCCTTTGCTAAACTTCTGCGACATACCAACAATTTGAACATAAACTACAGGATTAGAAAAACATTCCAAAAAGTATCAAAATAAGAGTTGAATATAATTCTGGGTTAGGTATGGACTCAGATGATCAGATATTCTATTGAAAATGGTGCTTAAGATGCTTTTGTGGGCTTACTAGGGGAGAAAAGTGTTGGTGAATATCTGAGGTTCTACTTGAATACCCTTTGAAAATAAACATAACCAAATTTTAAAACAACCTGCAGTAGAATCCGCAATAATTTCATATATACTTATACTATGACATATCTCACAATCTCAAACAATATTGGACTAAACACCTCAAAAATAAGGTCAAACATCACTACAAAGTGAGATTAAGACTATGGGAATGTTGTAGGCAGAGAAATTCTAACAGTGATAAGCACAATTAGAAATCTGTCATGTAGATATTTCCAAAGAAAATCATTTCGTTAGGAAGAAAATCATAATAGCATTTTTTGTTGCTACCTTTTTGATGTAGTTCATAACACTATCCTCAGAGCAAGCTGCAAACAAAATGCATGTGTTACGACCAGGTGAGAGAAGTGTCTGGGGTCCCTCTCAGCCTTCACCTGATCTTACTGTAACAGGGTTTTATTTTTAAACACACTGTGTGTTGAGCTTCCCCCTTGGTGAATCCTTATTCATCACTTTCCAATTATAAGGCAAAGAAACTAGCACAAACAGGCTTTCTTAAGTTTATAGAAGAAAAGTGAAATTTATTAAATTTAAACTCTACTTCGGTTACCACCTACAGATACACGATGCTCCCACGCTGGCATGCATATGCGATATGCATATGCTATACACACATATGCAGATAGGGACATAAAAGAGCAGAAGAAAAGATAAAGTGGAAAAGTTTGAGACAATCACTGAGGAGGGTTTTCTGTTACTGTGCTTCGGGCTCACTGTAGAGTCTTTTTGTTGAAGGTATGGTCTTGCTTTTCGTTGGGGCCCAGTATTCTTCTTAAACCTTGTTCACTGTTGGAGACTTTTCTTTCTTGGGGTTCATGTGGCTTCAGTTGGTTTTTGGAGTTCTGTGCAAGAGAGATGGGAGCAGACAGGAGAGGTTCTTTTCAATCCAGGAGCCAAGAGCCTTTTCAGTTCAAACACTCTCTCCAATTTAAAACTCCTCAAGTTGGCCAGCAGGGTGGTCACATGATGACTGGTTTGACCAGGTCTTTTCTGCATATTGTATGGGAGCAGAGGATAACTCCTTTGTTCCAACACTGTCTGCTAATATGCAAAAATGTCTTTCTGGCCAGGGGCCTGGCAATTCCTTGTAACAGGCCTTTTCTTCCCAGCAACAACTTGAAATGTAATGTCCATGTGGCAAAATTAATGTGCCTCATTCTTGGCAGGTGGGGGCCTGCATGACACCTGCAATATTTATACAGGAACACTTAATCTTTATGGAGTGAGGGAGTTAATGGAGGACAAGAGATTAAAAATGAAATAAAGTATAACTTTTCTATGGGAACACTTTTGAGTTTAAGAAGGACATGATTGTGAAGGTGCATTGTTCAGGACAAGGGAACTTTACTTTGTATTTGCTCTCTGCTTTACGTTATGTGGATTGGATAGCAAAAGTAGGAAATTGTTCCATTCATCGGCACTGTTACCACATCTCAATCTACTCAAGTTCATTCAATATATATTTAAAGGCAGCCTAATTTGATTGCATAGCCTCTAGTCATTGTAGCTAGTCATTAATATAACCAACCAAAATAGCTTCGCACTGCTCACGCAGAGATAAAAATCTGAACAGTAACTATATAGTAATCTACATTACCTTGTCTGGATCATAATGAGTAGTAGGTGAAACTCATTCAAGTGGGATTTAATCTTTTTGTCATTTTCATTCAACTGAAAGCTCTACAATTTAGGTGTGAAATACACACATTTTTCTGTGGCTGTTATATTTACCTATTTATAAATGAATCAGGTGATAGTGTATACAAAACCAACAATATCCTTACCTATGCAAGACAACAATGCCATCTGATCACCAAAATGCAAATCTTAGTGAATTAGAAATGAACCTGTTTCTGTTGCTTGCAATACCAACCAGATTCAAGCAAAATTTAATAAACTTCAGTTCCAAAAGGAGGAGCAAGATTTATTCTCCATTACATTTAATTGCCTTCTTTTTCAGCCAAGTCCCCTTAGAACACTTTACCTTTTCTTTCCCTCTCTCTCACTACAGGTTATACTCAAACAAATGTTGGAGAGGCTCTTGCTGCTGTACACGGCTCAGAATTTAGTCAAACAACAATTTGCCGCTTTGAAAATTTACAGCTCAGTTTTAAAAATGCTTGTAAGCTTAAGTCAATCCTTTCCAAATGGTTAGATGAAGCAGAACAAGCAGGAGGTATGTATCTGTCAATTTTCAGCATCATTAATGTTCCATCCAACATTGATTAACAGGAATATTTGTTATATAGGTACGAGAAATATAAATCTTCCATAAAACCTGTCAGTTTTTCCATAAACTGATTTCAGAATTTTTTTTCACTTTTAAATTGTTATGGATATTGGCATTCTCTTGGATCTATGGAGTTTAACATTTGTAAATTGTGATGCAATAACTTCTACTTTTAATTTCATATTTTATTTCATTTATACTTTAGAATTTACAGCAAAGAAATAGGCCTTTCTGCACAACAGGTCTGTGCAGGTGCTTTATGCTCCACAGGAGCCTCCTTCCATCTAACCCTGTCAACAGATCCTTCTATTCCTTTCTCCCTCGTGTACTTATCTAGCTCCCTCTTAAATGCATCTATGCTATTTGTCTCAACCACTCCACATGAGCAAGTTCCATCCTTCTCTCTGGACAAAGAGGTTTCTCCTGAATTCCTACTGGATTTATGTGACTATCTTTTTTATTATTCAAAAATATACTTTATTCATAAAAATCTGTAAAAAAAAAATGCATTACAAAACAGCACAAGTTGACATTCCAAAAAGTGCAAAGGAAATCAGTTTTCTTCCATACAGGAGTGAGTTGCCTCACAACCCTTCCATTCCATTTTACATGCCATGTACATTTTACAGCAAACCCATATTTGGCTTCCCATGGATCCATTTGGTGGCAGGCCCTTACACAGTGGTCTTTCCCCATTGAGCCTTTGCAGCAGCTGCCCCAAGCTTTAGTGCATCCCTCAGCACGTAGTCCTGTACCTTGGAATATGCCAGTCTGCAACACTTGGTCATGGACAACTCTTTGCGCTGGAAGACCAGCAGGTTTTGGGCAGACCAAAGAGCGTCTTTCACAAATCGATGGTCCTCCGGCAACAGTTGATGTTTATCTCGGTGTGCGTCCCTGGTAACAGCCCAAAGAGCACAGAGTCCTGTGTTACAGAGCTGCTTGGGATGAACCTCAACAAAAACCACTGCATCTCTTTCCACAGCTGCTTTGCAAAGACACATTCCAGAAGGAGGTGGGCAACTGTCTCTTCCCCACCACAGCCACCTTGAAGGCAGCGTGTGGAGGGGGCGAGACTCCGGGCGTGCAGGAAGGATCTTGCAGGTAGGGCCCTTCTCACCACCAATCCAAGCTACGTCTTGGTGCTTGTTTGAAAGTTCTGGTGATGAGGCATTCTGACAAATGACTTTGGCAGACTGCTCGAGGAACCATCCGACCGGATCCACCATCTCCTTTTCCCGTAGGACCTTGAGGACATTCCGTGCAGACCACTGCCTGATGGATTGGTGGTCAAAGGCGTTTTCCCGCAGAAACTTTCCCACAGAGGATAGGTGGTACGGAACGGTCCAACTGGATGGAACGTTCTGCGGCAATGTGACCAGACCCATCCTTCATAACACCAGGGACAGATAGAACCTCAGCATGTAGTGACACTTGGTGTTTGCGTACTGGGGCTCTATGCACAGCTTGATGCAGCCGCACACGAAGGTAGTCATCAGGATGAGGGTGACATTGGGTACATTTTCCCCTCCCTTATCCAGAGTTTTGAACATCGTGTCCCTCCAGATCCAGTCCATTTTAGATCTTCAGATAAAGCAGAAAATGGCTCGGGTGACAACCACAGCGCAGGAGTGGGGTATGGGCCAGTCTTACGCCACATACAGCAACAACATGAGCGCCTCGCACCTCACGACCAGTTTTTTACCCACAATGGAGAGAGATCGCTGATCCCACATGCTATTTTTGCTAATTTGGTTTTCCCATTTTTAAGAAGATTACATTCCCCCACAACTATTGCATTACCCCTTGTTCGATGTTCCACTAATTTCCTAATTTATACACCGTCAACACAATTATTCCTGTTTGGGGGTCTTAAAACTACCCCTACTGGTGTTTTCTGCCCATTGTTATTTATTGTTCCATTCATATGGATTCTACTTCCTCAATTTCTGGGTTAAGATTCTTTTTCCTATTGCCTTCATCTCATCCTTTTATTAGAGCTACCTCACCACCTTTTCCATTTTGCCTGTCTTTTCTAAAGGTCAACTAACTGGACTATTTATTTCCCAACCTTGGTCACCCTTTAGCCACATTTGTGTCATTAATTCATCTTGGCACAGAATCTAAATTTGCAAGGCAGGTTATAGAGACCATGCTGTTTAGCATTGGGGGATAGAAAAATGGTGATGAATGCACAATATTTAGGAAGGAAGGATGTGAATGTGTAGGAGAGGGTGCAGAAAAGATTCACGAGAATGATTCCAGGGATGAGGAACTTCAGTTACGAAGATTGATTGGAGAAGTTGGGACTGTTTTCCTTTAAGAGAAGTCTGAGAGGAGATTTGATAGAGGTATTCAAAATCATGAGGGGTCTGGACAGAATAGATGGGGGAAACTGTTCCCACCCGTGAACGTATCAAGAACGAGGGGGCACAGATTTGGAGTAATTGGTAAAAGAAGCAAAAGCAACATGAGGAAAAGCTTTTTCATGCAACGAGTGATTAAGGTCTGGAATGCACTGAGAACATGGTGGAGGCTGCTTCAATTGAAGCATTCAAAAGGGAATTAGACAGTTATATGAAAAGGAAGAATGTGCAGGGCTACGGGGAGAAGGTGGGGGAGTGGCACTAGGTGAAATGCTCATTAGGAGAGCTGGTACAGATATGATGGGCCAAGTGGCCTCCTTTTGCACTGTAACAATTCTATGATTTATCCAGAGTAATATATTCAGCATTTGGCCTATGTTGTATTGACACGGAAGTGTTCTCTGTAGATAGTGCATGCCAAAGGTAAACAAAAGAAATCATTCCAATACTGACATTCCTCCCTGCACAAAACTTGTTCATTTCTATGCCCCCAAAACCATGAAAAGGATTACCTCGAATTCTTAGCAGATAAACTACACAATAACTGGTAGTTCACACTAATTAAATGAGCCCACAGTCCTCGAGCTAGAAGATTAACATGAGAACAGAAGTAGGCCATTCATCCTCTATAACCTGTTCTGCCATTCAATTAGATCTTGGTCGATTTTTATCTTGGTTCCATCTATCTGCCTTGATTCTTTAACCCTCAATATCTTGCCTAATAATCTATTAATCTCAGTTTTCAAATTTTCAATTGGCCTCGCTTCAACAGTATTTTGGGGGAAGAGAATTCCATTTTTTGTGTGGAAAAAGTGTTTTGTGATATTACCCCCTAAATGGCCTAGCTCTAATTTTAAGGCTATGCCCCCATGCTCTGGACAACCCCACCAGAGGAAATAGTTTCTATCTATCCTATCAAATTCTTCAATCTTTTTTAACCACAATTAGATCACCCCTTAATTTTCTATACTCAAGGAAATACAAAATCTAGACTATGCAACCTGTCCTCATAATTTAAGCTTTTTAGCCCTAGTATAGCACTGGTGAATCTGTGCTGCATCCCTTCCAAGGCCAATATATCCTTCTGGAGATGTGGTGCCTGAACTGAGCACAGTAGTCTAAATGGGGCCTAACCAAAGCTTTATCTAACTGTAACAATAAATATATGAAAATATTCATGGTATTTAATCAGAAAATCAAATATGTAATGCCTACTACACCTTTGAAATCTAGTTTCCTTATAGTAAACTAGATCACTAACTCAGGTAAATTATTGCTCAATTAAATATCTTTCAATGAGAAAACTAATTGAAGAGCTGGAAACAAATTCACCATGTGTATGAATTTTAGTAACTGTACATTTCCTTGCAGCTTTAAATAATGAAAGAGTTGGAACAAATGAAAGAAAAAGAAAACGAAGAACTACAATCAGGTGAGAATGACAACAATAGCTAAGCATATTTATGGAAGAGAAGTGCATGGTTAAATGTAATGAAAATAGATTGCTCGCAGGGCACAAGATTATGATCATCAGCCTCTTGGTACTATTTGGAACTCTTGTTGTGACACGTCAACAATAATATTTAAAATTTTACATTTAGGATAAGCGTGTAAATTCATTAGAAAGAAATTGAATGTTTTTGCTATTTGTGAGAAAATTACAGCAAATGTGCAAGTTTCCTATACAGTGAGACACTTGGCAAAACTAATGCCATACTGTGGAAAACAGGTACAGTATTCTGTAGAAGTTGACTATTTGACATTAATTTTCCACACAAATCTAAAATTGGCAGAAAATTAATGAAGCATTAAATGTCCACAGTAGATGAATTAAACAACTACTGATACAAACTCTAAGGGGATTAAAATAGATAGCCCCTGAAAAAGGGCTATATGCGCTATATGACTAGCCCATGCTTGTTCAATGTGATGTAGGCAGCATGCCAACTTCATGCTCTCTGCTGATATATATGATTGCAGCATGCAGCCAGAGCTAAGTTCACTGAGTGGTTGTAGGCCTCAGCAAGAGGGAGAAGCGAGCACTGGTTAAAGCTAGTCTGCATCACTTAAAGGGGAAGTGCATTGTGGCTGCAGCAGGTGCAGGAAGTTATTCTACACCTGATTCTAACCTGGGAAAGAAAGAATGGTAGAACAAGGGAGAGAGCAGACTCCAAAGTCTTGGAGGCCTTGGTGGAACAGGTGCAAAGTAGAGATGTCCTGTATCTGCAAGGAGGCCTTGAAGACACACACTTGGGAGGTGCTGGAAATAGATAGCCATGGAGGTCAATGCCAGGAGTCAAGCCCCAAGGGCTTGGATGCAGCACGGTGTAGTGCCGCAAAAATTTCAATAATTTCACACAAGTGGTCAAGGTCAGTCAATGCATCTTTAAATGTCATATCCTATCAGCTGCACCACTGTCCTCAAACACTGCTCTGTTTATCACAGCCCCATCATCCACATACTAACAATTTCTATCAATCAGGACTCATACCTGACATTTACAGGCTACACCACACCCTCACACACTTCACTGCTGCAAACCTCACACCCACATCTCTCAGCTTGCCCTTTATTCAACAAGGACAGCTACTTCAGCCAAACAGATTTCATGGCATTCAACACACTTCCCTGTCTCTTGCAAGACAAGGTAGTGCACACAAACCAAGGTGGCAGGCGCTAACTGGAGGAGGACAGTATTCAGATGCTCATTACTGAGGCTGTGGTCAGCAGAGGCAACGAAACCAAAGATGGCACCCTCATACTTCATCCTCTTTCTCACATCCCACCACCCGCTCAGTCGTACACAGCCTTCTGATTTGCAAACTGCAGATGGTGTAAGCATGCACCTCTTATTTCACCCCCACCACAACTCATCACACATTTATCCTTATACCTTTTTTCCTTTCAGATACCCAAGAAGTGCAACCTGGCCAGACAGTGCAGCAACAGCAAAAAGAGAGTGATGAAGACACAGCACGGTCACTTGATTTCACACTTGCAGCTACCAGCTCAGATACTGACACTGTGTAATTTACAGCGTTATTAAGAGGCAGGACCTGCACATGGTGAGACATCAGACCTGCAGCCAGGGCAGGGGCAAAGATAATGTAGGTGCCAGCAAGGATGAGGTTGACCCGAGTTCTGCAGCAGAAAGCTCAGATAAGCACTTTGATGGCACAACATACAGAAGGATGGTGGTTATGCACAAGAAAATGCTTGGTGAATTAAGCTGCATCGTGCTATGAGTCCAAACGCATTAATGATGAGGCAGAGTGGCAGCAGAGAAGAAAAGGAAGCAAATGCTGCACTCCATATCCCACTAACTCGTGGGATAGCCTGTCCCTTGTGCCCAAAGATCTGCTGGTTGAGGATCAGCCTATTCAGTCACCGGAAGATCCACGGCAGAAACTAGTGACCTTGAGATGAATCGAGAGACAGCCGACAACGCTTGGTGAATTAGCAGACTTGCCAGAAAACCTGCATGCAACGTCAAGGAGCATGGAGGAACGTGGCAGCAACTCGCACAGGGTTTTGCACAGAAGTAGTGGCCAACTCCATGAGCACACTTATGATCCCAACCATGCTGTAGCATCTGATGGCCGATGTCTCAGCTTCCATTGCAGCAAAAGTAGAAGCCACCCAAAGTCTGGGAGCTGCAATGTAAGCTCAAACTTCTGTCATGCAAGCTCAGATTGCTACCATCATGGTTATGGATTACAGTGCACAAAGAGGCTTGCAGGGTGTCATGACCATCTGGCAATCTGTTCTCCAACAAATTACTGGGACTGGTGAGGCACTGCACAGGAAAAGGCAGTGGCACCATAGAGCATGAACCTGTCTCAGGAAGACAGCATTTGTTCTCCCGTTCCAGCTACTCTATCCCATACTCTTGCTGTGGTGCCTATGCCTAATGGTCCAATCTGCAGCTGGGCCTTCCAGGCCCAGAGTTGCTCAAGGTAATCCTCCAAGGCTATTTGCAGTCTCTTCCACTGAAAATCAGCATCCTTCCTCCAGCCACCGGGATAGCACGGCGTAGGAGTTCACGACAGGCACTAAGGGAATGTACAAAGGTCATTAATTGACTTTTGTACGCAATGTGAAATGATTTGATTTATAAATTTGGGTTGGAATGTTTATTTTATGCTGCCTTTCATTCTTGCAATGTGCCCAAGCAGACACTGTGATGGTCAGTAAGATGTGGGACTGTTGATGAATGGGGAAATTGGGGCTGCAGTTACTGGTAATGCACTCGGATGAGTTATTCATGGATAGCCTGGGCAGAAAGACGCTGTCTATGTTGCCTCCTCTCTTCCTCCTACACGAGCTGCTCGCCATATAGCTGATGGCGAGGACAATCTGCTCATGATAGTGAGGTTGTGCTATTTCACTATCTGTCAAGTACTGCCAGGCTCCTCCACAGCAGCGGAAGCATTGTTTCAGCACACCAATGGTCTGCTCTATTGCATCCTATTTTGTGTGGCAGCATGGCTCTCAGTGCATGCAAGCTATCCACGTGTGCATGGATTGCGCAATTATCAACCATGTGGTCAGCAGATAACCCTCGTCACTCAAATAGCCACCCTTTGGTTTACCATGGTAACTCAAATGCAACATGCACAGGGGACAGTTGCAGAATGAAGGCATCATGACTGCTGGCAGTCTACAGGGTATTAACCTGCACGATTCACTACTATGGTCACGCACCAGCTGGATAGTGATGGAGGGGTCAAGGTATAGAGCAGAGTTAACACAAGGTGCCCACAAAGCGATTATGCATGCAATCAATGGCATCCTGCACCATGGGTAAGCTTGCAATTCTAGTGAAGCCATGTACTTGCCCAGTCTCCTTCACTCTGGCAAGAGAAAATGAAATGTAGTTAGTGCTCAATGAACAAGGAGTGTCAGCAACATCCCTTACACAGCAGCAAACGGCAAACTCAGATATTGCAAACAGCTCCAGCTCCAGTCTGGAAGGAAACAGACGCCTAAATTTCATTTCCACAGTCACCTTCATAGCCACTGGAACATGGTTGGAGCGGAGCAGCATAAAGTTGACAGACAGCCGAGTGGCACAGCACAAAGCTGTCCGGGATTGGAGTGGAGGAGCGCAGCGTAAAACTAGCCGGGATCAGGGCATGCTGAGTCTGAACCGAAAGGGAGGAAAAAATCAGGAAGAAATGTCACAGGACAACGAGTCACGTGGGGGTTAGTATATTGCTAAGTAAGATCGAGTATAAAATGTAAAAACTAAAGCCAATTTTATAATCGATCATGTAATTAAAATCAGTGCTCAATGAATCAATCAGATCTAGGCGATAGTTAAAATTAAAATCATAGGACAGTAACACAAAAGGGTTTTGATTTTTCAGTAAATTATCTGAACATATATTAGATTTTAAGAGTTAAGTAAAAACATTTTAGTAAACCTCCCTATAAAATAGTATCAGCACAGGAGAAGCAGCTGATTGGCAAGTACCTGCCGAGTCTTTATTTATTTAAGTGGTAAATTTAGTAGTGCAATAAATATAGGAATGGCAAGGCACCTCAGTGGCATGGAGTGTGCATGCATGCTGTTTCATGTGGGAACTCCAGGACATTTCTCCTTGGATATAGGAGTGGTGGCAGAGGACTGGAGAATTGCAAATGTTATGCCATTGTTCAAAGAAGGGTGTAAGGATAAGTCCATCAACTTCAGGCCAGTCAGTTTAACCTCAGTGGTGAGAAAGCATTTAGAAATGATCATTTGGGACAAAATTAACAGTCATGTGCACAAATGTGGATTAATTAAAGAAAGTCAGCATGGATTTGGTAAGGGTAAATCATATTTAACTAACTTGTTTGAGTTTTTTCATGAGCTAACAGAGAGGGTTGATGAGGGTAATGCAGTTGATGTGGTGTACATGGGCTTCCAAAAGGAATTTGATAAAGTGCCACATAACAGGCTTGTCAACAAAGTTAAAGCCTATGCAATAAAAGGGACAGTAACAGCATGGATACAAAGTTGGCTTGAGTGACAGGAAACAGAGTGTAGTGGTGAACGGCTGTTTTTTGGACTGGAGGAAGGTATACAGTGGGGTTTTTCGGGAAACAGTAATAGGATCACTGCCTTTTTTGCTCTGTATTAATGACTTAGACTTGGGTGTACAGGGCACAATTTCAAAATTTGCAGATGATACAAAACTCGGAAGTATGGTGAACTGTGAGGAGGATAGTGATAAACTTCAAGAGCACATAGACAGGCTGGTGAAATGGGCAGTTATTTAATGCAGGGAAGTGTAAAGTTGGTGGGAACATATATACATAAAAACTAGGAGGAGTAGGCTATTCAGCCCTTATTTATAAAGCCTGCTCTGCCATTCTATAATGGCTGATGTGTTCGTGGACTCAGCTCCACTTTTCCTGCCTAACTCCAATAGGAGAGGCAATATAAAATAAAGGGTATAATTCTAAAGGGAATGCAAGAGCAGAGGGCCCTGGGGGTATATGTGCACAAATTACTGAAGGTGAGAGGGCAAGTTGAGAAAGCAGTTAATAAAGCATATTGGATCCCGGGCTTTATACATAAGGGCATAGAGTACAAAAGCAAGGAAGTCATGATAAACCTGTATAAAACACTGGTTCGTTCTCAACTGGAGTACCATGTCCAATTCTGGGCATCACATTTGAGGAAGGATGTGAAGGCAATAAAGAGTGCAGGAAAAAATTCACGAGAATGGTTTCAGGGATCAGAGACTTCAGTTATGTCGATAGATTGGAAAGGTTATGGCTGTTCTCCCCGGAGAAGATTAAGAGGAGATTTAATAGTGGTGTTCAAAATCATGAGGGGTGTGGGCAGATAGGGAAAAATTGTTCCCATTGATGGGAGTGATCGAGAACCAGAGGACACCAATTTTAGATGATTGGCAAAAGCAGCAATGGCGACATAAGAAGTTTTTTTACGCAGCAAGTGGTTAAGATCTGGAACGCACTGCCTGAGTGTGGTGGAGGCACATTCAATTGGGGCCTTCAAAAGAGCATTGGATAATTATTTGAAGAGGATAGATTTGCAGGGCTACAGGAAAAAAAGCAGGGGAGTGGGGCTAGGTGAATTGCTCTTGCAGAGCTGACAGACACAGCGGGCTGAATGACCTCCTTCTGTGCTGTAACTATTCTATAATTCTATACTCTGCATACTTTAGTGGCCATTCACAACTCACCAATATGGTGTCTAGCACAACTTGACTTTTAAGCGTGCACATACCCCTCTAACACTATTCTGGACCTGAAATGGCACCCATCATGCCCAAATAATGGATGCTACCCATTCGATTTTGTGCTGCAAGACTAAGTTGAGCAAAATTCAAAAAGAAAGCAATGGCATGAGAAACCAGAAAAATACCTGTTTGCAATTTACCTTTCCACTGTTGTATTTGTCCTTTAGCATATTATGAATATATTAATTTTAAATGTCTGCTAAAAGCTTCATTCCACTGAAAAAAACAATTTGAAATGCAAATTCACAAGAAAAACTACACCACTTCTGCCTCCCAGGTAACTGCCAAGTACAAATTAAATGTAGGCACTGATTTAATTTATTAAATTGCACAGAGAACAGAAATTGCATTAATGCTGAATTTGTTTTGCACCATTAGCCTGCTGGCTAAAGAAGCTCTGGAGACACACTTTGGACACCAAAGTAAACCTTCCTCACAGGAGATTATACAGATGGCACATAGTCTAAACCTGGAGAAAGAAGTTGTAAGAGTCTGGTTCTGTAACCGCCGGCAAAGAGAGAAACGAGTGAAGACAAACCTGCACCACAATTCATTTCAGTTTCCCTTCAAAGAACACCTTGATTGTAGATAACCTTTGACCCAAAGTGCTGGAACATATACAGAAAGTTGTGAATCAAAATGCATTTATAAAACTAACAACATTGCTCCAGATCTGGTAAAACAAGCTTTTTCTTCCTGCAAAAGGAATTGGGTCACAAACTTTTGATGATAACCATGTAATTTTTGTAAACTTTTAACTTCTCTCTCAAGTACCTTGCCCAAGTTGCCACTGTTAATTTATGTGCCTCTATACGGAGTGCTGCCAATCCATTTCACCAGGGTGGTGGTTGTGTTTGGGTCGTGGTGGCAGCATTATAATAGAGCTCAATCCTTTCATCCTGTCCTCCTCACCAGTTTCCTGAGTGGAAACCCTGGCACTGAAGACACTTATGGCAGTTCTACTACCATCAGCTAACTCAACAGACTGGATATCAAAACTAAAATCTTCTGATTTGTGCAGCTCAGCTACTCACTGACTTTACCAACCAAGCCAGACAATTCTTATGCAAATTATTTTTATTGCATTTGTTATTTGGCCTTTTTCACTCAAAGAAGTATAATCTGCATTAATATGTTGCAGAATTCAGTTAGACAGATATGAGCTCATTTTACAACTCAGCATTTTATTGCAAAGTTCATGTTTCAGATTTGAAAACTTAAAAAGAAAATCAAACTATAATCCTGAATTAATCAAGCTAAATATTTGTTTGATGTTAGTATTTACTTAATAACCCAATTGAGAGTACCAGAATCCTGAGCATTTTGAGAAATTTCAAATGTTAGTAATTAATAGAGCACCAATATCTCCCAAAAGTGGAATTAATGGGAAATAGTGGAAATGGAGAAGCTGCAACCCAAAAGGAGGAATGGTAATTCAAAGTTGGGGAAAGAGACCTGCTCAATTAAGCACGCAATCAGTACTTCTGTGTCAAATATAGGAAAACAAGATATTTATATACCTCTGAAAAACATGCAAAAATGACATTGATAAGTGATTATGGTTAACGATCAATGGCTAGAATGTATAATTTCCTAACATAAAAATTAATTTTCATTAAATAAAATGTTAAACTCTAAATTTTATTGCCAGCTACTTAATAGCACCACAGCAGTGTTTGGACATTGGAAGTAAAAGGAATGAATAAACAGATGGACTGCGAAAGGGGAACGAGGCAAACAGTATGGGGGAATGAGATGGCATTCAAGACAGAGTGGGACAAGAAAAAAGGAAAGAGGGAAGACAGATCAGAGGAAGTTAAAGAGGAGCAATGATGGACAGGGAAGTAGTACAAGATGCGGAGACAAGGCTAGACAGGTATATAAATGGAAAATGAGACAGAGAAGATAAATGAGAAGACAAATGAGAAAACAAGTGAGGAAGAGAGGTGACAGAATTAGCACACAAAAAAATGAGAATGATAGATAGAATGAGACTACAATCCAAATTGGAAGCAAAACATGATTGTGTAGGTTTCAAGATTTCTCATATACATGCTTTATTTTTGCAAATGAGCTGGTGCACTTGTATCTCTTTGTCCGTATACAATTTCTTTTCCCAGTTTTTGCTCTTTTAAACAGTTTTAACAGTAAATTACTAAATAAAAAGCAGAAAACATTCCAAACGGTGCAGCACACTATTGTAATTAGTCAACACAGCAACAAAATGCCATCAATTATTACTGACAAGATCACTGGTTGGATCACTGGAGAAGACTGTCCATAGTTAATAGAAACTAAAAACCATCACTGCAGTATATTAAAAAACATTTAAAGTCAAGTTTGTAATTTGATAAACATAGTAATAAATGTTGACTTTTACATACAAAAGGTAAAGCACAGATTTTTAAATTACCTTTTATTTACTCACAAATGCTTGAAAAACATTTTTAGTTATAAGCTTATCAAAAATACTGTCTTCAGTTAGCTAAAAACATATGCAAAATTAATAAACACCAAAAACGACCTGAAAATCCTTAAAGTAGAATGCATATTGCTTTAACTGTGGGTATTTGCTTTTTCCGCTTCCCTTTACTTCTGTCATATGAATTGCAGCCATCTTGGTTATGTTCAACCTTTGGTTTGAACGAGTGTGAAATACAAAATCAGCAGAGATATCATTTTCATGCCCTCCCCAAGTGTTACAAAGTATTAATACTACCATTTGTTCTTGTAATAAGCTAGCTGGCAACTTAAGTGAGCCCATGTAGAAAACTATTCTATTGTATCTTTAGGGGGGGGGGGAAAAAGGTGGTAAAGTTTAGGAGCTATCAAAAAAGCACACCTACCTATTAGTAGGCACTTACAAAATAGCAACCAAAGAAGACTACGCATCTGATAAGTCTTAGTATAATAGGTCAGAGTAATATGTCGCTTTCAGTATGTATTATGCAAGTAATGGAAACTATGTACCTCAATACTGCACAGATGTTTTACTGCTAAAAAGAATATCCTACAATGCAAATATCATGGCCAGAGGAAAAGCATTATTTAAGGCTGATGAACTGAAAGTCTATGCCAGTTTTAAGAGATCATACCACAACCTATACTGGAATTAACACTAATTTAATCTAAGTTTCAAATAACGTCCATAAATAATTCCAACATTGAAAATAAACCTATAAACTAAGGAACAGAACTCATGTTTCTCAAATATTTCATTGCCCCAATAATTTTAACAAAGTTATCAGTTCTGTCAAACAATGATTAGAACTTTTGAGGCAAGGACGTTCCAGAAATTCTATTTCAGGAGAAAAAAGCATGACTAATAATAGTGTACGTAATTTTAAATAAATATGCATATTTATACATCTATATAATAGAAGGCAGCTTTGATCATAGCCAAAATACAAATTTGCACAGCGAGTCAAAAATGCCTGCCATATTGTGACTTAGGAGTCCAAAAACATCATGGTCTTCTATACGTAGGCTCCCAATTCAATTATTTTCCAATTGGAAGGAAGGAGAGAGTAAGAAAAGTATCCAGCTGGCTAACCTGAAAATATTCGTCCTTGGAAAAATTGCTTCGATAAAAAGGCACACTTAATATTTGTCCGAATATGACAAAATAAAGTTGACCTTTCTGGATGGATGAACTAAGATGTGCCAAATGGCCTTCCTCATCCATAATTATCTTGTGATCTTGAGAAAGTATAGTTTTCCTCAAGATTTAATGAAAAATGTGAAACTTTTTAAAACTTCAACCATGTGATTTAAAATGTGTTTCCTCATGACCAATCCTTTTGAAATCTTTGAACAAAAAAAAACTGATGGCCTAAGTTACATTTACAAAAAAAAAATGACATGCAGAGCAGGATGGATTTGTGCCCTTTTCAATAATAATATTTCAATAATAATAAAATACCTGATGCTACAAATGCAATTTCTAAAGGTGAGGTACATTATAATTAAAGAACCTACTTAAGAGAAATAATGATTTTTTTCCCAAAGCACTGTTATATTGTATTTTTCAAATTCCACCATTATAGATACTGGTTTTAGTGTAAAAGCAGAAAAAGGTATTTGGTTTGTAATTTTACGACTTTTTACTCTCTCCTTTTGCATCCACAAATTATCTTGCTCTCGCTGAAAGAAATTCTTCCTTGCAGCAGACTTCTTCATAGCAGATATTCCTGGTCATTATTAATGTAAGAATTAAATAGCAGCTTTCAGTCTGCAACCAAGAACAGAAAGCTGCATACCAAACCCCATTCTGCGAGACAGCTACCCTCATATACAAAAGCCTGTTACATCACATAAGTGCATTTTCTGTCAGTAACTGTTCTGTCTTCTCTGGCTAGATACAGAATAGCCTTCTACCATAAGCTTCACCCTCGCAGATGGATGTTAATAAAATTACTTGTGGAAGAGAAAGGTAACTAGGTACTCAAAATGGAAAACACTTTCCCCTACAGACATCTTTTATTTTAATAAGTATTGAAAATAATCACGGCAGGGTCAAATTACTATACCAGCAAGCTCACATCAACTAACAATGTGTATGACTGGCTAAGTTAATGTGACCTGTATGCATATTTAATAACCATTTATTTGAAAAATAACATTGCAACATCAAATTAAAGCTGCAGTAAATGAAGAATTTAAGCATCATCATTTCAACGAATTTGTGACCAGCCCAAAAGACACATATATCATTTCTATAATTCTTTAGAAGAGGCATTTTCACATATATGACTTATTTGTTGCAGGCACTATATATTTGTCAAGTCATGGTTATTGTAAAGGAATTGTTTATATATATATATTTTTTCTCTACTGTCACTATTGAACGACAGTGAGGTTTTTATGCCCCTTAGCACAGAGCAGGGATGTTGTAAAGTGTTAATTTTAATTTGCCTTATAATGAGCTCCAGGTAATTATTTAGGCTGCTGTTACACTGTAGATACCAGACTTAGTCAGCTATCTGTAGAATGTGATGTTCAACTAGTAAAGCTGAATTACTCTGCCAGCTGTACCTAGCTGCAGGCTACTTGCACATGCATGTTTGGAGACATGTAGAGATAATTTTTAAGGTTAGAAGAGCACAGGCAACAGTGTGTACTCCGATTAAAACAAATTATCCTAAATTTATAAAAGTGGCCAGGTCATGCAATGGACTACTGAACATTTTTGTAATGTGGATTTGCTCCAGGCTGCTATTATTCTACATCCAGCATGAAGCCCAAGAGATCAGGCACTTGGAGACTATCCACTAAAGGTGGTCTTGCACCACTTCAGTACAGACAGGAATCAGATCAGAATCCAACTCTTGAATTACAGTGCTGCTTTTGAGTTGTGCAGATGCAACTGCACATCAATCTAAAAGTAGTTTATAACAGCAACTTTAGTACATTAGATCTCAATGAGACCTGATACTCATAATAAACTGTCATTTCAATTGTTTAACAGTTTATTTGAAAGTGTTGAAAATATTAAGCGTTGCCCATTGAAATGTAAACAATACAGACTATACCAGAATATTTTTAAAACATTGTAATTGGCAAACATTTTTTCTTTTGGATTTTAGTAGGAAACCATAACAAATGGTGTGTTACATAAGAAATGGAGCTAAACAAATTAAACAGAAGCACCGAGCTCTGATATACATCTGTCAATCATACTGTACAAACATTACTAACCATACATACTATTTATTTTAATTCCAAAAATCCTTGAGAAATTAGTTTTAAAGCAGCAATATGTTACCGCAGTAGGCAGAATCTGGCTTTAAATTCTGGCCTTGGAAATGAGCATTTTTTGTTAAAGTTATATAAACAATATCCATGATGCTCCCATTACTTATCCAATGTTGCCTTTAAAGTAGATCCGAGTAGTTAAGGTAAAAGGTATTCACAGGTGAACAGAAAGAGATTTCCTCCTCCCCCAATAACAGCCAGATTAATTAGTCCACTCCCAAAGCTCTCAGCTGCCGTTCAATTTCTTCATCTGAAATACGAGATTTAGACGTGGATGCTGTAGGTAGACCTTTGGCCGTTGATGGAGCATTAGCCATCTGTGGGGAAAACAACAAGTTTCACTCACATACAAAGTGGACATTCTGCCATTTAGAGCCATCTAAAAAGATAGAACATGAACAAAAATTCTGCAAACGCACTGCTAATCAGTCAGAATCTGAAAAAAAAGGAAACAATTTGGGTAGCAAGCCTTCACCAGAACTCCCAATTCTCCTAAAACATTACCCAGTCCTTTTCACATTTCAGAAGCTGACACAAGTCCTATGTATTACTAGTATTCTTCACTTTATTTCAAATTTCCAACATATTCAGCTTTTTATTTTTAGTATTAGTCTGTAGACAAGGCTTGCTGCTCCAATCGTGTGGTTAGAATGCTTGTATCATAAACTGTAAAATTTGCATTAGTTCATTTATGGATGTTTGGCATATGAAGATAATAGTATTTCCCCTAAAACAAAGGAAAAAGTTTAATTTGTCCCTTTATTTCCTTTCTACTGAATTACAGTAGTATCTAGCTTTAGTGATTGGTATGGCAGCAGCCTAAATGATTGCTAGAGTTGACAAATCATTATAGACAATATTCCAATTGTTCACCTGTGCAACCTTTCCTCTTAGCCTGTACCCTTAGAACTGATGTGTTGCAGACCAGTTTCCATTTAGTTTTGAGCTGACACTTTAAAATGCCAGTCAGCAGCATTACAATATAAAATTACACAATACCCATGTTACAAAAGCTGAAGTTTATTCAGACTGAAGGGTTCTGCAGGTATTGGATTTGATTATTTCCCTGATTATTTCTAATGTAAGGAATACAGAATTCTATTTATCATGAAGAAATACTTAAAATATTTTAACTGGATAAATTCTGAAGCTGGAAAGGAGAAAATGACTGCATGTGGATTGTTTTAAGATTTTTATACATATTTAGAGTGTTATTTGCCTAATATTTTTCTGCTCTAATTATGTAGTTGTAAGCAAATTTGATTTGATCTAGCCTGGGCAAAGTGAATTCAGCTTGTGGAAATTTTCCACCTTCTGCAAAATTTCAGTAAACAGGTTCATACAATCAAATTATTAGACACAGGATAGAGTAGTTCTACTAGGTAGAAAATGAAAGATGCAAATTTAGATTGCAACATACATGGTCCACTTACAAGAAATATCAGGCTCTTTGAATGGAAAAGATTCAGCCCATCGTGTCTGTGCCAGCCAAAACAAAAGCTATCCAGCTGTATCCCACTTTCCAGCTGTTGGTCCGTAGCCCTCTTGGTTTTGACACTTGAAGTGCATATCTAAGAATTTTTTTTAAATGCAATGAGATTTCTGCCTCTACCACCCTTTCAGGCAGCAACATCCAGAACACCACCACCTTCTGGGTGAAAAAAAATCTCCTCAACTCACCTCTAATCCTTCTGGCACTTACTTTAAAAATCTATGTTCAAGTTTAGAATCCATATTGAATTAGAAAAGAACTCTTCATGAAACTGAAACCAGATTTAATAGTGGAAGTTCTATCTTTTCTAAGAATTACAAGCTGTAATGATTTTCAACCATACTGGAATTTCAAATAAAAGGTAATTAGCATGTAATTTGTAGTAAAAGTAAGAGTATTTAGATCTAGCTCTGGTGTTCCAAATGACAAATTACCTTACATGAAAAAAAAATATTTCCCTTCATTGTTTTCCTTTCACAAGGAATAAATAATTTTAATTGCAGTTGCTTGTTTGATTTAGTTTTTAGTTTAGAGATACAGCACTGAAACAGGCCCTTCGGCCCACCGAGTCTGTGCCGACCATCAACCACCCATTTTCAGCACTTACTTTTTGTCATGTTCATTAAATCTGGAGCTTTAGCTAAGCTTTCAGATGCTTTTCATCAAAAATCAGGAAAATGTGGTGAAGGAAAAACCTCCCGCCCAAGAATTTATTAGGGCGTTGCGCAGAGGAAACTAGTTTACATTTAAAATCAGACTGCTGGACAAAGAGATTATGCTGCCAACATTATAAAAATCCAAGTAAAGATAAGAAATCTGCTTGTACCTTTGCCTATTTCCCTTTAATTATGTGATTTTATTATACTGAGATAAATATTGATTGCAAATTTTCTGTCTGATGGCATCTTATCTGGATTATCAGTCAGAACCAGAGATTAGAATCCATCATTTTAATTGTTGAAATCCCAGCTTGCTTTGCACTAGAATTTTCCTCTGATATGCATTAGTGAAAGAAAAGAAATATAAATTACAAATCAAACACAGGGATTTTTTTTCCTTTTAGGGTTCAGTTTAAGCAAATAAAACATGCCTTTTTTGGCCAATGGACAATATCTGCAATCCTCAAATGGATATGAAAACTCTAAAAATAAAACAGATAAATACCTTTCCAGAAATCTCAATTCCTATTTCATCCAACACCTGGTTCACAATATCTTGGCTTTCTTCTTCATCTCCAGACTCATCAAAAATGTCATCTAATGTATCATTCACTGGAAGAAACCATATATTTATTTCTTTTAGACATGCTATCAAATAGAAGAACAACATTACATTTCAAACTGCAAACTACAAGAACATAAGAAATAAGAGCAAGAGTAGGCCATTTAAGCCTGCTGTGCCGTTTAATAAGATCGTGGTTATTCTTCTAGCTTAGCTCCACATTCCTGCCCGATCCCCTCCAAGTATTTATTTGGCTATCCTTTGATACACAACCATTTCTTCCCTGATGTGCATGATGCAGAGAAATCTCAGCATCTACTGTGACTGCAAAATTTTGTATCACAGAATGAGAAGTTCATTGGTGATTTGCAAGAGGGTAAACAGGAAACATTCTGGCTAGGATGATTCATTAGGCAATAACTTATATAATAAGCACCAGTGTTTTGTTGTACAAGTTAACTACATTGTTCAATACAACATTTCGGAGCTGCCACTTTCAACAATAGCATCATTTAAATGTAGGTAGTTCGTACTTAATACTATTTCCTTGATTCTCTAATCTAAAGTCTAGAAGCTTTTATGAAGTAATATGAGAAACATTAGCAGAAGGAAGTACATGGAGTAAGTCTATACACAGAACAAAACAGCAACTTTTCTTTCCACATCCTCCCCCACATCTGTACAGGTGGCATACTGCTTGTATCCATTTCACTAAAGAGATGCAAATTACTTTTTAAAATCTTCGATGTGCTCTTCAAGCAATACACAAGCAAACTGATCTTATTAAAATCCTGAACTTGGTACTTGAGCAGAGGTGATGTGAAACATTCAAAAAATAAAATGCAATTAAAAACACACACATATTAAGCAAACTTGTATTTGAACCACTGGAGGGTTGCAGTCAGCCTTCCAATGTTGTTAATTGGCTTACAGCATCACATAGTTAGCATGGAACATATTGTTGGAAAGTAACTTTCAATCCATTTTCACCCTCCATGATAATTCACCCTCCCTCCCCAGCTCTCTGTTCTACCAACCACCTCCCAGGCCTAGCCAAATACTCCAGGCACTAACTTTTTCCTAGTCTTGGGCACACCAGTGTACTCGGACTCCCAATTCCTCCCTCCTATTGAGGGCCACATTTACTATTCCAGATTCGGCTACAGCGTTTTCTATACTAGAGTATAGCAGCTGGCTCCCCATCTAGCCCAGTTGAGTGCAGCAGCTAGTTCCCTGGCCAGTCTGACCCCAAGTGCTATTGGCAACTCCCCACCCAATTTGATCCCTATTTGACCTGACCTAACCATTCACAAATCAGCAGCTCCCTTCCCAACTTAACCTTATCCTGAATGCAACAGCCAGCCTCTATCTAACTCTGCTCAGAATATAACGTGCCTCACAGATTCCACTCAACCCTGAAGGCAGGTGAAGAGTAAACATTAGATAACTATATAAATGCTATTAACATTTTTGGCATTGTTTATTTCCTTCAATGCCATTATCAGATTTATGATCTAGGTGAATCTGAGTTTACTCAGTTCAGTTCACTTAAGATAGAATTTTTAGACGTGATGCATTTAATGATCTAGTCATACACATAATAACTTATAAAGTTTAACTAATACCACCATTTGTACAGCCCACCATTACGCACTATATCCCACAGATCTTCTCCAGCGATGCTAACCATTAATGCATCATCATTCGTGGGATTAATTCCTGTCACATCACAACTATTATTCTGTAGCCCAACCCTCCTAATCCCTGTTGCAACCAAGCCTGAACCCCAGGGGCTGGTCACCCAGTCCCTCAAGAACCCATCCACCAAACTCTAATTCTTCCAATTCCCAAACCCTGACTGCCTGATTCCCCCCCATCCATTTCTGTGCCCAATGCACTTCCTCACATGAAGGCAAAAAGGTGATGTACACCTCAGCTCCCTATTCCCACAGGGAGACTTGATCATTTCTGTAAAGATCGGGGATTTTGATCTTCAATTTTGCTTCACAGATAGGCAAGTGGAGGGACAAGCTGAGAGGCAGTTATTCGAAGAGGACCTTTTTGGTCAGTAAGCAATGCCACCGGAGATCATCTAACATTACTCAACATGAAAGCTCATCACTACAAAATCTGCTGAAAGCTAAAGCTTTTCCAACTTTTAAAGTGGACAATTTTGTCTAAGACTATGGGCTGATTATTTGGGCCTCCAACAAAGTGGGAAACAGAGACGGAGGAGGTGACCCGAAAATACTGGCGTGTCAGTTTCAGGATGCTGTTCCCGGCGCCAGCAATATTCACCAGGGTCAGGGGAGGGTGGGACAGAGATCCCATTCTCCTCCCTACTGAGGCCAATTAAATTAGTTAAAAAGCTTGTAAAGGTTTTGTTGGAGCCGGATGGTGGAATACTTACAGGGGTGCACAGTTTTCAGGAGCTGTTAGTTTCTGATCAGCTGAAGGGAGGTGGGTAGAGTGGGGAACCAGTCAATTCTGCGCCAGCCCCACAACAGGGTCAGCAGGACAAAAGGGGGCTTGGAATTTGGTACGGAGGTGCCCTTGGCAATGCACAGGTGGTGGGGAGAGTGAGCACTCACTGTTAGATTTTGGGATCAAATGGCTGTCAAGGACAAGACCTTCCGCTGTAAAGTCAGAGCCCCGAGCAGGAGGGCACGGAAGAGCAAAGGGGGGCAGAAAGGCAAGGGAGGCCATACCCTCAACACAGGATCTAATGCCCAAGATAGGGCTATTTGGAGATGACCGAGACCCAGTGCTGCAGGAGACTGCGACTCTCCAGGCAGATGGTCACAGACATCTGGGACCTGGTCACCGAAGACCTCACAGCACTGGTCGGTATGCACTGCCAGTGACCAAAGTCACTGTGGCCTTGAACTTCTTTGCTTCTGGCTCCTCCCAAGCATCAGCTGCAGACCTTAGTGACATCTTGCAAACAGCTGCACACCATTGCATCTCGCAGGTCACTGATGTCCTCTTTACCAGAGCTGGATAGCACATTCATTTCACAACAGATGAGGCCACGCAGAGAAGAGGGCATTGGGTTTCACTCCCATCGCTGATGCCTGCACGTGGGGGAAACCATAAATTGCACCCTTGTGGCCATCAAAGCACCCAATGAGTGCCCATTCAGATTCACCAAGAGGAAGGGGTTTCACTCCTTCAATGTCCGACTGGTCTGTGACCACAACAAGAGCTTCCTCTTGTGTGCACTCTCTTTCCTGGAAGCTGCCATGAGTCCTTCATTCTCTGGCAGTCCACACTACTTTACTCCAACCCCCAGGGTGCATGGATTGAACCTATGGAACAAGGGATATCCCTTAAATAAATAGCTACTGACCCCTCTACAGGAACCCCAGACAGAGACGACACAACCAATGCCACCTGCTCAGTCGGATGACCACTGAGCAGGCCATCAGGCTTTTGAAGATGAGATGCCAGTGTCTGGACCAGTCAGGTGGTGCTCTCCAATACCTTCCTGCCAGGCTCTCAGTCACTGTGGTGAAGCCCTGAAGGAGACAGCTTATCAGGGGAAGAGCAAGAGTTGAGAGAGGAAGAGGAGGAAGCAGAAGTAGTTGACACTGAAAAGAGAGACACCCCTGCTGCATGACGAGGTGGCCTCCTCCCGCCACCCTCCAAGAAAAGGATCTCTCTCTTCTCCCTCATGGCCTCCAGCATTAGATCCAGATAGGTATCGATGAAACAAGGACCAGCCCTGCCCTGGGTGCCAGGCATCTGGCTCTCCTGTGACAACACCCTTCCCTCTGGTGCAGTGGAAGGCTTTGACAATCAGCAGATTTCTCCCTCAGGACAACCAGCAGCCTCAATGATGGCTGCCATGGGGAGTCTAAATCAGTCCCCCAGTTCATTTGACCCACCTCCTTTCTCACCGCACTGGCTTGAATTGGACAGGAACTCCAACTCCATACCAAATGAGGGCTTATTCACATGGAAATCATAACTTTAATCAGTTTTCCACCGGAGGCGATAATTGAGCCCTATACCCTGTCCATTTGTTGAACTAAGGCATCACCAGATTTCAAATTAGACTAAATATGAAAAAGCAACGTTTATTTCCAGGTTTAATGTAAAAGCAGGGACAGAACCACAATGGAGAGGGGAGGCAATAAGGAATTCACCAACCAGAACTAAAGTTAGTTATATTGAAATTCAGCTTCTAAATTGTGCCTCCTCTCTACTCCGGGAACATAAAAAAGGTACAGAAAATTTTATCGTAACTCCTCTATCAGGAGAACGTTTTTTTTTGGGGGGGGGGCGGTGAGGGTGGTAAGGGAAACATCTGGAAGTACTCATCCCAATGACGTACAACATTTCTCTTCAGTTTAAAATTCCTTATCCTCACCTCGCAAGTATTTATATGGTATAGAAAATCTTGAAGCTTGAATTTGAACATCTTTTGCATAAATGATTCAGCAAAGCACTTAAAAAAAAGTAATTTTAAACAGAATTTTTCCTCTGTAAAAGTATACTTACTCATTTCTTCTGTCATTTCCATTTTCATGTTTTCTTTCTGAAAATTCTGCATAGTTTGTAAGGTCTTCTGTGGATCCATCTTCTTGTTCACAGTTTGCATCGTCTAAAATATAAAGCATTTTTTCCCCTCGAGCATAAGCTATTAATTCAGTACCATGTCATTTAATAAAATCTGTGGGGGAAGGGCTGGCAATTTTAATATAGTAATTCAATCCTTCTGCATCATCAGTAACCATTGATTGGAGATTATATTAGGCCCTAACAAACCAAAATTCACATTAGAAACCCAGAAGTTAATCTCTTATTTTCTAAAATATTGTGCAGGCACCCAAAATGTCAGTCATTATGGCACAGAAGGAGGTCAATTGGGAAAACCACCTTTATGAAGGCCTGAAACAAAGCAAGTAGTGCTGGAAATACTCAGCAGGTCTGGCACCATCTGTGGAGAGAGAAGGAAAGTTAACGTTTCAAGTCAGTGACCTTTCATCAGACTTGAAATGCTAACTTTGCTTCTCTCTCCACAGATGCTGCCAGACCTGAGTATTTCCAGCACTTTTTGTTTTGTTTCAGATTTCCAGCATCTGCAGTATTTTGCTTTTATTTATAAAGGCCTGCTTGGTTTGGGAGAGTGGCCCTTTGCCGCCACCCTCTGGGAGGAGGAACTCCCTCCTCTCCTTCACTGCCTCAAGGAGGCAGTGCATTCCAGCCTGTACAGCAGCATGCCAAAGGCCCAGCTACTTTGGGAAGCTTCAGCACTACAGAAGCTTCTACTCCCCAAGGCTTGCTCTCATGATCTCTTCTTGTGTCTCCCTCAGGTTCAATCGTCACAAGGGAAGGACAGATACCTGCGTCGGCACTGGGGTAAGTGCTAGCAGCGAAGGCATCAAAGCATTAAGTGACCAACCTCATGGAAAGCCATATGCGGCAGAACTCAAGAGTTTACGTAGGAACTGCGCACAGACATTCACAGAATGCAGGCCATACTGGATCAGCCAGTGGCAATGATGGGAGTGGATGCCAGTTGCCTCAGCTACAGTGTCAGCCTTGGGCACAAAAATCAAGGCTGACACTCCAGTGCATTACTTAGGGGGTGCCAACATTCAGGTGAGATGGTAAACCAAGGTCCTATCTACCTGTTCAGGTTTACATAAAAGATGCTATGGCACTATTTTGAAGAGCTGGGGAGTTATTCACAGTGTCCTGGCCAATATTTAGCCCTCAAATCAACATCACAAAAACAGATTATCTGGTCACATTGCTTTTTGTGGGAGTTTGCTGTGCACAAATTGGCTGCTGTGTTTCCTACATTACAACACTGATTACACTTAGAAAGTAGTTCATTGGCTGCAAGATGTCCGGTGGTCGTGAAATGCACTATATAAATGCAAGTCTTTTTTTCCCTCACAGGATGCCATCATCGGCCTCCTTGATCCGTCTGAAAGATCGACCATCTATGCCGCAAGGCCCAGTGACAGAGGCAATGACGCCAGTACAGCAGCCTCTGGAGGAGCCTTCACAATGAGGACAACTGCTATATGCATCTCAGCTGCAAGCAAAGACAAACAAGCAGGCTGCCTCCACCTCATCAGAGGCCATAAGGGGGGCACCATATAGAAGTGGCAGAGATCACCGCGTTGGGCAGAGCACTGCGATTTGTTTCACCTGTAAACGTACACTTTTTCTATTTTTCAACACCATGTATAATATTAGGAATATAGGAGCAGGAGTAGGCCATTCAGCCCATCAAGCCTGCTCCACCATTCAATACGATCATGGCTGATCGTCCACCTCAATGCCTCTTTCCCACACTATCTCCATATCCCTTTATGTCATCGATATTTAGAAATCTGTCAATCTCTACTTTAAACATAGTCAGTGACTAAGCTTGCACAGCCTCGGATGGATTTCCTCAGATGGTGATGACAAACACGAGGGGACATAGCTTTAAGTTGAGGGGTGATAGATATAGGACAGATGTTAGAGGTAGTTTCTTTACTCAGAGAGTAGTAGGGGCGTGGAACGCCCTGCCTGCAACAGTAGTAGACTCGCCAACTTTAAGGGCATTTAAGTGGTCATTGGATAGACATATGGATGAAAATGGAATAGTGTAGATGGTTTCACAGGTCGGCGCAACATCGAGGGCCGAAGGGCCTGTACTGCGCTGTAATGTTCTAATTCTAAAAAAAAAGCCCTCTGGGGAAGAGATTTCCAAAAAGATTCACGACCCAATGAGTAAAAAAATTTCTTATCTCACATGACGCCAGATACGTGAACGTCCATTTTTTCTAATGGCGAGAAGAAAAATAAAAGAGGGATGAAGTGGTTAAGGGGAGCAAGGGTCCTTGAACAGGGACAGTGAAACCTCTGGACAGATATACATCTTTCATTGGTGGTAAGAGTGGATCTATTCCAGGCCGTGTCTTCAATGGAAGTGTTCTCACAGACAGCTCAAAGTGAGTTCCAGATCATGCCAACCTCCTGGGTTAGAAGGGCTCAGTTGAAGCATTCCTGGCTCAGATGATCCCTGATGTTAAACAGCATCTTGACGAGAGTCTGGAGTACTGTGCTGGGCCCAGTCACCTCCCTGTGCAGCCGGACCATCTGCGTGCTCTGCATCTTCCTCCTGCTCCTCTTCTTCCATATCCTGCTCCTCCTCTTCCTCCAATGAGCGGTGTCACTCTAGCGCTTCACCCTCTTCCAGGTCCAGACCTCTCTCTGGAGAGCCATGTTCTGAAGAGCGGAACGGACCACCACAATGCACGAGACCTTTGCAGAAGTATACTGCAAGATGCCACCGATTGGTCCAGGCCCCGGAACTGCATCTTCAAAAGCCTGATGGCCTGCTCACTGGTGGTCCTTGTAAGCAGATGGCTCCAGCTGACGTGCCTCTGTGGCTCTGTCGCAGGGCCCCATAAAGTGGTGAGTAGCCAACTCTTCAACAGATATCCCTTGTCCCCTAGAACCTATCCACTTAGTTTGGGGGATGGGATGAAGAGCTGCCACACCCTGGACAGATGGAGGATGAAGGACTTAAGGCAGCTGCCAGGAAAGTGAGTGCACACATCGAGGAAGCTCTTGTTGTGGTCGAAGACCAGCTGAACATTTAGAGAGTGGAACCCTTCCTGTTGATGAAACTCACTGGGGGCCCTGATGGCCACATGGGTGCAATCCATGTCGTCCTGCATCTGGGGGATCCAGTAATGGAGGCGAAACCCACGCCCTTTGCCCTTGCAAGGCCGCATCTGTCTGGAATCCAGTGCTGTATTGTCCAGCGCTTGCCAATAGGGCAGTGCCCTGTGAGATGCAGTTTGTGCAGTTGTTCACGAGATGCCACCAAGGTCTGCAGTTGATCCTTGGAAGCAGCCAGAGGCAAAGAAGTTCCAGTGACCTTCACGGATACTGGCAGGAGATAGCAGGTCATGCTGCCAGGTGTGAGATCTTCTGCCACGAGGGCACAAATCTCTGCAACCACCTGCCTGGAGAGTCACAGTCTCCTGCGACACTGGTTCTCAGTCATCTCAAGGTAGCTCCTGCGACTGGGGCAGGGCCTCTGTGGCCTTCCGATCCCTCGTCTGGCTCCATTGTCCTCCTCATCCGCAGGGCTCTGGCCTTCCTGCGGAGGATGTTGCTCCTCATCTCCACTGGACCTGAAATCGAAGAGTTGTGCTCCCATTGCCAGCTACTGTCTTCCTCATGCCAAGTGGACTCCCAATTGTGTCTGGAAGTCTTGCCCCTTCTCTTATGCCCCCGTGATGCCAGGAAGGTGACGATCCCCTGCACTGCCAAAGCACATATTCAATACTCTCACTACAATCTGCACACAACCGAAGGCGCCTGTGTGCCAATGGCTGAGTGCCCTTCTGAGCCGTTCTCCCTTTTATGAGCCCACCTAATTCCTTGGAGTGCCCAGGACTGGCACTCTGTTGTGCTGCCACCTCCATGCACCTGATGTGCCCGACCCAGCGTGCTGTCCGTGCGCCCCCATCAAGATCACAAGCTTGCCCTCTACAAGCTCTCAATGAGCTCTTTAACTACCTAAATTGGCTTTATTTATGACTTTTTTTTATATATTCATTCAGGGATGTGGGCATCGCTGGCTATGCCAGCATTTATTGCCCATCCCCAATTGCCCTCGAGAAGGTGGTGGTGAGCTGCCTTCTTGAACCGCTGCAGTCCATTTGGGATAGGTATACCCACAGTGCTGTTAGGAAGGGAGTTCCAGGATTCTGACCCAGCGACAGTGAAGGAACGGCGATATAGTTCCAAGTCAGGATGGTGTGTGACTTGGAGGGGAACTTGCAGGTGGTGGTGTTCCCATGAATTTGCTGCCCTTGTCCTTTGAGTTGGTAGAGGTCATGGGTTTGGAAGGTGCTGTCTAAGGATCCTTGATGCATTGCTGCAGTGCATCTTGTAGATGGTACACACTGCTGCCACCGTGCGTCGGTGGTGGAGGGAGTGAATGTTTGTGGATGGAGTGCCAATCAAGCGGGCTGCTTTGTCCTGTACGTGTCGAGATTCTTGAGTGTTGTTGGAGCTGCACCCATCCAGGCAAGTGGAGAGTATTCCATCACACTGCTGACTTGTGCCTTGTAGATGGTGGACAGGCTTTGGGGAGTCAGGAGGTGAGTTACTCGCCACAGGATTCCTAGCCTCTGACCTGCTCTTGTAGCCACAGTATTTATATAGCTACTCCAGTTCAGTTTCTGGTCAATGGTAGCCCCTAGGATGTTGATAGTGGGGGATTCATCCATGGTAATGCCGTTGAATGTCAAGGGGAGATGGTTAGATTCTCTCTTGTTGGAGATGGTCATAGCCTGGCACTTGTGTGGCGCAAATGTTACTTGCCACTTATCAGCCCAAGCCTGGATATTGTCCAGGTCTTGCTGTGTTTCTACACGGACTGCTTCAGTATCTGAGGAGTCACGAATGGTGCTGAACATTGTACAATCATTAGCGAACATCCCCACTTCTGACCGTATGATTGAAGGTAGGTCATTGATGAAGTAGCTGAAGATGTTTGGGCCTAGGACACTACCCTGAGGAACTCCTGCAGTGATGTCCTGGAGCTCAGATGATTGACCTCCAACAACCACAACCATCTTCCTTTGCGCTAGGTATGACTCCAGCCAGCGGAGGGTTTTCCCCCTGATTCCCATTGACTTCAGTTTTGCTAGGACTCCTTGATGCCATACTCGGTCAAATACTGCCTTGATGTCATACTCGGTCAAATGCTGCCTTGATGTCAAGGGCAGTCACTCTCACCTCACCTCTTGAGTTCAGCTCTTTTGTCCATGTTTGAACCAAGTCTGTAATGAGGTCAGCAGCTGACTAGCCCTGGTGGAACCCAAACTGAGCGTCACTGAGCAGGTTATTGCTAAGCAAGTGCTGCTTGATGGCACTGTTGATGACACCTTCCGTCACTTTACTGAATCAGACAGGTTCTCAGGGACAGCCTTCCCCTACCCTGATGAAACTCACCAGTGGCGGGAAAGGCGACAGGAAACCTGCACACCGGCCAGTGCCCCTATTTTCAGCACCTGCCCGACCTCCATTCCCACCACCAACGGGACCTAAAATTCCAGCCCCATCTTTCTAAAAAAAATATTGCACTTGCATGACGAAACTCTCCAGGGAAATCCTAGAAATAAAAATACTCAGATCTGTGTACTCTTAGTTAATAGCCAAATAATTTGTTGTATTTTCCCAAGGGTAGCCTCAGTTCTACAGAATACTACATTTAAAGCAAGGGATCTAGTCTCTAGGAGACAGATTATATTAAGTCAATGGGTATTGCATCTGTTCTGTAATTTGACTGCAAACTCATTTTTCAATCAGTAGTTGCTACAGGAATAATATTCCATACACATCACAAGGACATTCCCTAAATTTGATTTACATTCTAATTCATATAAAGTAATTGAACTCATGCAAAAATGATACATATGAAGTGGGGGGGCACATATCATGCTTTTATTCAGTTTGATTTAATTTTATGCAATATCATCTTCATTTAATAAGTTTCTCTCTCTCTCGTGCATGCACACACACTTTTCCTGAGGGTCTCCTAACATCTGGTAACATACTGAACACATTGAAGAGACATATAGACTTATTTCCTTGCGGCAGTAAGAAATTTAAGGGAATTTATCTGTTTCATGCATGCAGTAAAAAATTTCCACAAGCAGAATATTCAACTGCTAACTTGAAATAATTTTATTGCTACTCTGCAGCAAATTTTATTTCCACAAGGAAGCATTTGCAATGAGGCAATAACAATAATAGAGCTCACTGTAATCATCCTTGAGTCAGGCATTTGGTGAATTTATAATGAGGATAAAAAACAAAGACATTCTCACCGAATTTTAAATTTCTTCCCTTTAAAATCTGCATCATTTATTCAACTAGAGGGAATTAGATTCCCATATGCCGTGACGTTATCTGTAAAACCTTTAACTTAATATTTTATTTTAATGTCACAGAGCCAGTTTCAAGTTAATTTTATAAGTCACTAATATTACAAATAAAAATATAAACAGTCATTTGATCCTGTTAATTGTAGTTAATCACAATTCGTGGCAATCTTTAAAAGGTTTTGTGATCAAATCTACTGGTATGTTGCCTGATAAATGTTCTGCAATACAGGACTGCTTATGTCTGCAAGCATTGTACCAGATTTTGACAGGAGCTAAATTTTAGCTTTCTCCATCCAAAATGAAAGTTTGGGGAGCTATTGGTTTTGGGCTGAGAATAATTTAGTTTCAAGCGTACCTTAATAATGACTGCTAATATTCTGTAACTCTTGATAGAAATTCTAGCCAAAGTATATATTTTAAATACGACTATAAAATGAAGTATCTGTATGCGGCATTATAAAATGTTCTTTAAAATGTGCTTCTTCAATCCCCACTTTCTGCAAAGGTTGTGCCCAGCAAAATATAATACTGCAAAAATCCTATCCATGCTCTCACATCTATCTATTCTGGACAGTTTTCTAGGAGACCAAAAGAGTATCATTAGCCTCAAACTATATGGCTAATAGATCCATAAATTGTAAAGCGAGGAAAATGAACCCTATTACAAGTGGGTGAATATAAATATCACTACTAACAGGACGAAGGTGCATAACTCAATTGTAATGAAGTGTAGCCTTCTCCCACAATCAACAAACTTGCAGTTAATCCCACTCATTAAAATCAGACTGTTTTTAAGCACAGTCAATAAGTTACATTTACTTTAATCAGATACAAAGTCTTCCCTAGGCTATTTATTGACAAATTAATCATGCTTTTAATCAATGCTTCAAAATGCAAAAGCATTTTTTAAATGTACCTTTGTTGTGGTAGCCATGGCACCGGCCATCTTCATCTGAGAGTTCATTAATTTAGCCTGAGTGGACATGGAAGTGACCTTCGAACTCACAGCATATGTGCGGGTCTTCTGCTTCCGCAACTGCACGAGTTGCTTTGCAAGAATCTTGCAGGCATCCCTGTTGCCAGCCTTGGCCATTTTCTTAATTTCCATTTCCTGATTAAGTACAAATAAATATAATTTAGAAGGAAGAAAAAAAAAAAATCTTACAATGCAGGAAATCTGAAATAAAAACAGGAAATGCTAGAAATGCACAGTAGATACATCAACACCTCTAACAAGGAAAGATGCTTTGGGTATAAAAGCTTTCATCTGCTCACAAAAATAGAATCAACAAGGTTTGAAACTAATACTTATATCTGACCCATCCTTTTAAATCTGCCATCATCATCTCCCTCTTCAAAAAACCCACTCTTGACCTCACTGTCCTTGCAAATGACCACATCTCCAACTCTGCTTTCCTCTCCAAAGTCTGTGTCCATCTTCCCAAAAATCAAATTTCCACCCATGCCACAGCAATGAAAGAGCACTCAAAGACCCAAATAACATCCAATGTGACTGTGACCATTGTAAACTATCCTGCCTCATCCTTCGCGACCCGTCTGCAGCCACAGTTGACCACACTATCCTCCTCCAACATCTCTCCTTCGGCATCCAACTGGGTGGGACGGCACTCGCCTGGTTCCATTCTTACCTACCCAGTCGTAGCCAGAGAATCACCTGCAATGACATTCTTGTCTCTCGCCTGCACCATTATTTCTGGAGTCCCCCAAGGATCTTTTCTTGGTGCCCTCCTATTTCTCCTCTACATGCTTCGCCTTGGCAACATCATTTGAAAACACTAGTTTTCATACATATGCTGACGGCACCCAACTCTACCTCACTACCACCTCTTTTCACCCTACCACTGCCTCTGATTTGTTGCACTGTTCAAACAACATCTAGTATTGGATGAGCAGAGATTCCTCCAATTAAAAAAAGATTGAAGCCATTGTCTTCGAACCCACCACAAACTTTGTTACTTACTGCCTGGCACCATCCCTCTCTTTGGCCACTATTGTACCAGAATGTTCACAACCTTTGATGTCCTATTCGACTCCAAGCTGAGCTTTCAACCTCATGTCTGCTCCATTACCAAGAACACCCACTTCCAGCTCTAACATAACCCGTCCCTGCCACTGGCTCACCTCATTTGCTGCTGAAAGCCTCCACCACATCTTTGTTGCCTCTAGATTCAACTATTTCAAAGCTCTCCTGGCCAGCCTCCCATCTTACATCCTCAGTAGACTTGTTTTCATCCAAAACACTGCTGCCATCATCCTAACCCATGCCAAGTCATATTCACCGATCACCTGCCTACTGATCTATGCTGGCTGCTCCGGCAACACTTCAATTGTAAAATTCTCATTTTTTTTTTTCGAATCCCTCCCTATCTCTGTAACCTCCTCCAGCCCTACAATCTTTCGAGATCTCTGCACTTCTCCAATTCAGTCCTCTTGCACATCTCTGATTTTCTTCGCTCCACCATTAGCAGCCGTGCCTTTAGCTGCTTGACTCCAAGCTCTCAATTCCCTACCGAAACCCCTCTGCCTCTCCACCTCTTTTCCCTCCTTTAAGACACTCCCTAAAACCTACCCTTTTGACCAAGCCTCTCCCAACGTCTCCGTTTGATAATTGTTCTTATGAAGCAGCTTGGGTCATTTTATGATATTAAAAGATCCTACATAAATGCAAGCTATTGTGGTAGGTTTAAAAGCAAATGTGCAAAGGCATTGTAATAATTTGTTGTAAGATATCAAATGCAGCTCAGTGGTAGCACACTTGTGTCAAATCAGGGGTTGTAGGTTCAAGGCTGCACTCCAGAGACTTGAGTGCAAAATATAGGCCCATACTCCAGTGCAGCACTGAGGGCACATTGCACTGTTACAGGTGCCATCTCTCAGAAGAGATGTTAAACTGAAGCTTTGTCTGCCTTCTCAGGTGGACGCAAAAGATCACACGGCACCACTTCATTATCTGATCACTATCTCATTGCTGTTTGTGGAACCTTGCTATAAGCAAATTGGATACGCATTTCCTGCATTACCATAGCGACCACACTTCAAAAATACTTAATTATCTCCAACGCACTTTGGGACATCCTGAGGTTCTGGCAGGCCATGTATAATTCCACAACTTTATTTAAAGATAAATGCTAAAGCAGAGAGGTAGTATAAACTAATGTTTAAAAAGAAAGTACCTGAGATCTTTCAGTATCAAAGGAAGTGTTTCTAAAACTGATTTCAAACAATGCCGGTATTTTTAAAGTTGTAGTAAGAGAATTCATGGGAGGAACTGGATTGAACAGTTTCTCAACAAACCTTTGGTATGATTTCTGAATCAGAATTTTTGAATCGGAATTTCTGTCCTTGGTCTGCTCGTGTTCCAGTGAAGCTCAACACAAGCTCGAGGAACAGCACCTAATCTTAAAACTGGCCACTTTACAGCCTTCCGGACTCAACATAGAGTTCAATAATTTTAGATCATAACCTCTCCCCCCGTTTTTCTTCTTTTCTCGATTTTTTTTTGCTGTTTGTTTTTCCCACCCCCAACTTGTTTCTTTCTTCATCCCTATACTTTGTTTTTAGACGGATGCTATACTGCCATCTACACCTCATCCAGACATATCTTTTGTTTTTTTAATTGGCTTTGTACCATGAAACCTTTTGTCATTTAATGTCTCCTGCCCTCTGCCCTATCACAGACCTTCCCCTTCTTTCCTCCCCTCCCACTTGCTCAATACCTATTACATTTCTATCCCTTGCCAGCTCTGATGAAAGGTCATCAACCTGAAATGTTAACTCTGCTTTTCTCTCCACAAATGCTGCCTGACCTGCTGAGTATTTCCAGCATTTCTGTTCTTGTTTCTGAATTTTTGAACATCTTTACCTGCTGCAATAAAGTGAATGGGAATTGTGGCAACTAAAACTGATTCATAAAATTTCAGTATTAAAGTAAGCTAAATTGCTATTTGTGTTGATGTAAAGTGATCTCATTGAATGGCAGAACAGGCTGGAGGGGTTAAATGCCTACTTCTGTTCCAATGACTTGGGATACACAGAAGTGAATGTGGCAACACGAGCAAAAGAATTTATAGAACACCTTATCGCATCTCAGAAACACTTCAAGATATTTCACATATAATGCAATAATTTTTGAAATGCAGGCACTAATAGGCAAACATGGCAGCCATTTTACTCACAGGACGCCACAAACAGCAACAATATGAATGAATGTTTTTATATTTTTTGGGTGGTGCTCATTGAAATAGGAAGATTGTCCAGGATGCTGGAAGAACTCCCTACTTTTCTTCAAATAGTTGTCACAAATGTTCTGCACAATCATGACCCAAATGAGACCTTTGCTTAATGTCTAATTCAAAGGATGGTAGATGTGACAATGGAATGATCCCTCCGTAGTGCACTGAATAATGCATTCACAACTTGGAGTGTGGTATGAATGCTGGACTTTCTAGTATGGTTATGTTTTAAAAGCTGCGATCTTTAATAGTGTAAAATGGACATTTGGAGGAAACATGTGACTTCATTCAAAACCTGCCCAGAGACAAGCCAGGGGTCTCGGTTACCATGAAAACAAGAAACCCAGATCAAAGACCATTCTAAAAGCAGCGTGCAAGGTTGAAACACCTAACGGACAGTGGGTTTCGCTCTCCCAGACTCTCAGATTGTAAACAGGGAGCCAGAGGCTCTAAAATGCAGATTCGATTGCAATTTTTAACACCTGGAAACAAAGGAAGGCCCAGGTCGTTTGCCTGTAGTCAGACTTGTGGTCTCTCGAGAATTGTAAAAGGAAAATGACTGTTGACTTTTGATCTGGATAAATTCAAAGGGGCTTCCCTAGGTCTGGGCTGAAAGGAAGAAATTAAGACCAGCAGACAACCGCTCTCAGATCACCGATACAACAAAAAGCTGCTTAGATTTGAACTCAGTTCAAAGGTTCGGGATTTGCAGAGGAGAGAAGACCAATGGGGTCACCAGAGATTGCCTTATTAACGGACGTCCAGTCAAATGTGCACGGAAGAATGAGTGAAGAGAACATCGGCTTTGAGAGGGGCACTGAGAAATCCAACCCATCGCAGCTGGGATGAGTTTGAGACTTTTAACTGCAAGGATACCTGTTTGACAAGAACACTGTAACATATAAACTTGGCGTGGGATTTTCGAGCGTGTTAGGAAGTTAATGGGAAATACCTTTCTCCGTAATCTAGTGCATTAGCTACCTACTAAGTACTGTTTAGTTAATGTTGATTTTTAGTTTAGCAGTTATAGTAAAAGTTTTCAAATGTGAAATCTTATGTAATTCTTCAATCGGTCACTGGGAAGTTCATATGTTTTGTTTTAAAGTTAGCAGTCTCTATTGAAGTCATACGAAGCAGAACAGGTTACTGCATGAAGTGGAGTGCTTCAGTCAGAGCACAGTGGCCTGCACCCTTAGTGTCAACCTGTTTTACTCTTGCCAAGTTCTTGGCTCCACTTTGCCAGTTTTTCATGCTTCCACTTTCCTATCCCTCATCCATTTAGCTATTCACACACAGTATGTCTCAGAATTTTTTTGATTTCTTTCATAGCTTCTTTTGCCTCGTATTTATATCACATCTGCCATTTAACTATCTCCATCTAAGCTCTTTATAGGTAATTTTATTTTTTTGTGTGTATGTGTTCTTCCCCCTTATACCATTCCTTTTTAAATACTATTAATCTGTATTATCTTTCAATTCTGATAAAAGGATCTTTACCTGAATCTTCATCATCATCTCTACAGATGCAACCTGACGAGTGTTTCCAGCATTTTCCATTTTTGTTTCAGATTTCCAGAATCTACAGTATTTTCAATACTGCGTTTTTTTGCAATCAAGACTCTAATTCAGCCTGGAATTTCCATCAAGGTGATTTCTGACCAACTTACCAGCTGTTTTTCTTGTTTCTCTAAGCCCGCTCTGTCCCTAGCTATAGATCGTTGAGTTCCCCTCAACTCTCGATTCTGTTCCTTTATTATATCTGGAGAGAAATTAAGAGCGATTGAAATACTATACCAAAATTATTAATGTTGTACTGTACAAAAAACAACTGGCTTGTATCAAGTCATTTACTGTCATAACTAAATATCACTGATCTTGCAAGCCACAGTTCATAATTAAAAAAGGGAATATACATATTTGAAATACATACAAAATAACAAACTGATTTCAAAAAATGCACTTTTCGAAAATATTACAAAACCAAATAAGTCATCCTTAGCTATGAATCTGGATGGTTCTCACTCACTCTCTCGGAGAGAGACAGAGAGAGACAGAGAGAGAGAAAAGATAACTAGTGATTCTTCAGGTTAGAATTGGCTCCGGAAGATACACCTGCTGATGAGCGTTAGAATTGAATTTCTATTCATTGGCAAACAGGATTAATCATTGGCAAACAGGATTAAGGAAAATCCCAAGGCTTTTTATATGTATATAAAGAGCAAGAGGGTAACCAGAGAAAGGGTTGGCCCACTCAAGGACAGAGAAGGGAATCTATGTGTGGAGCCAGAGGAAATGGGCGAGGTACTAAAGAGAAGGACTTGGTGGATGATGAGCCTAGGGAAGGGAGTGTAGATAGTCTCAGTCATCTCATTATCAAAAAGGAGGTGGTGTTGGGTGTCTTGCAAAGCATTAAGGTGGATAAGTCCCCAGGGCCTGATGGGATCTATCCCAGAATACTGAGGGACGCAAGGGAAGAAATTGCTGGGGCCTTGACAGAAATCTTTGCATCCTCATTGGCTACAGGTGAGGTCCCAGAGGACTGGAGAATAGCCAACGTTGTTCCTTTGTTTAAGAAGGGTAGCAAGGATAATCCAGGAAATTATAGGCCGGTGAGCCTTATGTCAGTGGTAGGGAAATTATTAGAGAGGATTCTTCGGGACAGGATTTACTCCCATTTGGAAACAAATGGACTTATTAGCGGGAGGCAGCATGGTTTTGTGAAGGGGAGGTCGTGTCTCACTAATTTGATTGAGTTTTTTGAGGAAGTGACGAAGATGATTGATGAAGGAAGGGCAGTGGATGTTATCTATATGGACTTCAGTAAAGCCTTTGACAAGGTCCCTCATGGCAGACTGATACGAAAGGTGAAGTCACATGGGATCAGAGGGGAGCTGGCAAGATGGATACAGACTGACTCGGTCATAGAAGATGGAGGGTAGCAGTGGAAGGGTGCTTTTCTGAATGGAGGGATGTGACTAATGGTGTTCCGCAGGGATCAGTGCTGGGAGCTTTGCTGTTTGTAGTATATATAAATGATTTGGAGGGAAATGTAGCTGGTCTGATTAGTAAGTTTACAGACGACACAAAGATTGGTGGAGTTGCGGATAGTGATGAGGATTGTCAGAGGATACAGCAGGATATAGATCGGTTAGAGACTTGGGCGGAGAAATGGCAGATGGAGTTTAATTTGGACAAATGTGAGGTAATGCATTTTGGAAGGTCTAATGCAGGTGGGAAATATACAGTAAATGGCAGAACCCTTAGGAGTATTGACAGGCAGAGAGATCTGGGCGTACAGGTCCACAGGTCACTGAAAGTGGCAACGCAGGTGGATAAGGTAGTCAAGAAGGCATACGGCATGCTTGCCTTCATTGGTCGGGGCATAGAGTATAAAAATTGGCAAGTCATGCTGCAGCTGTACAGAACTTTAGTCAGGCCACACTTAGAATATTGCGTGCAATTCTGGTCGCCACACTACCAGAAGGACGTGGAGGCTTTGGAGAGGGTACAGAAGAGGTTTACCAGGATGTTGCCTGGTCTGGAGGGAATTAGCTATGAGGAGAGGTTGGATAAACTCGGATTGTTTTTACTGGAACGACAGAGGTGGTGGGGTGACATGATAGAGGTTTACAAAGTTATGAGCGGCATGGACAGAGTGGATAGTCAGAAGCTTTTTCCCAGGGTGCAAGAGTCAGTTACTAGGGGACATAGGTTTAAGGTGAGAGGGGCAAAGTTTAGAGGGGATGTGCGAGGCAATTTCTTTACAGAGGGTGGTGAGTACCTGGAACTTGCTGCCAGGGGAGATGGTGGAAGCAGGTACAATAATGACGTTTAAGAGGCATCTTGACAAATACATGAATAGGATGGGAATAGAGGGATACGGTCCCCGTAGGTGCAGAAGGTTTTAGTTCAGGCAGGCATCAAGATCGGCGCAGGCTTGGAGGGCCGAATGGCCTGTTCCTGTGCTGTACTGTTCTTTGTTCTTGTTCATTTACAACAGTCTCAATCACATCACACAGTTGGGTGTATCAGTGTGCCAGTGACTCACCCCACAATGAGTCAACTCTTGTCAAATCTATGTAACATTGCACCACACAGTGAAAAAAAAAAATCACAAAGCAATCCTTTAGAATCAAGATCAAAATGTATTTTTCACTCAGTTGGCTAGGCGGCTAGAGTGCATACAGGAAAGACATCAACAGCACAGGTTCAATCCCCATACCAACTGCGGAGGCCTGCCTTCTTGCCTTGTCCCACGCTTGAGGAGTGGTGCCCCTCAAACTATACATTACCAACTGTCTCTCTCTAATGGAGAGAAATGCCTATGGTCCTTTGGAACTACAGCTGGAACAACTTCAAAAATAATGATCCTGTTGTGCTAGCTTATGCAACTGGAAGAGTTACAATAGAGTCATAGAGTCATCAAATAAAATCACAAGTTTAAAGAAAAATAGGCAGGGAAAGATCAGGAGGCACACGTAAAAGCTTGATCAAAAAAATGGACTTTGAGAAGGCATTTAAAAAAAGAGAAGTGTGGAGGAGCTCAGGGAGCAGATTCCAGGGAGTGGGGGCAAGGCAGTGAAGAGCTCCGACACTAACAATGGAGTGAAGGGAATTAAAGGTCAAAGTCAGAACAACCAAACAGGATGATGCATAAGGCTGGAAAAGGTGATGGGCGAGTAGAACTTACTGCAGTATATCAGTGGTTGTGTTTTGGACTAGGTTTTGTTGGTGGAGGTTAGGCGGCCAGAAAAGGTGGACACTGGAGCAAAAATAGTGACCAACATAAGGATTATAGCAGCATAAGGGCATAGACAGTCATATGAAAGTGAAGACAATGAGATAAAAACTTTTAATACAAGACATATTCTACTACATATATGCAAAAACCACCAACACATACTTGCATCTCAGGGGCTCCAAATCTGTGTGGCTTCGGAAATTGCCACGGCTACCAGCAAAAGCAAGACCCTAGATCCCAAGATAAAGTTTTTCATAATATTCCACACCATGTATATTTGTTAATTAACAAGTTTCAAATAAATATGAATAAGGCAACAAATAAATTCAAGAGAAGTCACTGTCACACACTTGCTGACCAAACTATTAGGAATTTACCCACACTTGTGAATATCTTGACATAATAATGAAGAAACAAAAATCCCTTATGAGCAAGCAGTTGGTGTGAGACTTCCCGGGCCTAGGCTCAGCCTGCCGGGCCCAACCTCAGGTTGCCCCGTGTCAGAGATATGCTGCCACTCACCCTCCGCCGTCTTCTTCTTCCCGAACAGCGACATTTTCTGCTCCGTCTGCCCCTGTCACCTTGGAAACGGCGAGCCCAGCGACACGCAGTCAGAACACCACACGGTGAGCGAAAGGAGGAAATATTTGCATTTATTTTCTTTTATATATTTATATATATCTTCCTGTTTCCGCTCTGCTATATTTCTTTTTCCCCTTTCACCTTTCCTTGTTCATCTCCCAGCCGCAGTTGGCTCGGAACTTGGGGGCCGGGCTACCGCGCCCCCAGCGGTAGGGAGGACTACAGGCAGAAACAGGCTCGCTGTCTCACCTGGAGCCAGGGGACACATTGCACCTCCATGTCATTAAACCTCTACACTCCAATGTCATGCAACCTCTTTACACCCTCTCCACCCACCCTTCACCTTGACTAATTTACGGAAACAAAAGTAGTTCATTTTGACTACATAACCTCCCTCAATTTTAATCAATTCTGGCCTCTTGCGCATCCCTAATTTTAATTGCAGCACCATTGGCAACCATGCCTTCCAGCTACCAAGGCCTTAAACTCTGCAATTGCATCCCACGTCTCTCCACCTCGCTTTCCTTAAGGATGGTTCTTAAAACCTACTTCGTTGACCAAGCTTATGGTCATCTGTTCTAATATCTCCTTATGTGGCTTGGTGTCAAAGTTTGTTTGAAATTACTCCTGTGCAGCGTCTTGAGATGTTTTACTACATTAAACACACTATATTCATTGCAAGTTGCTGTTGTTGTTATTCTCATCTTTTTCCAAACTTATTCTCCTTTCTCTTCTGCCACAGATAATTTCGCTCTCTTCCTGAAATCACTGATTCATCCGTCCAGGCTCAGGGTCACTGGTATTTCCTACTCTGATCGATTAACATGCCCTGACACAGGCCCACTGCTTGTTATGACTGACTACTGATAAAGAAGGGGACGAAATTCATGCACAGCTTCAGATCTGTCAGGCCTACAGTTGCATTTCTAACTAACAGCCTCATTTATTGATTTCAACATTACATGATTGTCTAGAAGTCTCCAGGAATTAAAGATTAATCTTCTGGACACTACTGCAAACAAACCAAGATAAATTGTAAGGGCATTAAAAAAAAATTTTCAATTGTCTCTCAATACTCTCTTTAATTAGTTATAAAAATATTGGAGATTGAAGTATAGAACCATAGAAAAATTACAGCACAGAAGGAGACCATTCAGCCATCGTGTCTGTGCTGACCGAAAAAACTAGCTGCCCAATCTAATCCCACCTTCCAGCACCTGGTCCATAGCCTTGCAGGTTACAGCACTTCAGGTGCATGTCCAGGTACCTTTTAAGTGAGTTGAGGGTTTCTGTCTCCAGCACCATTCCTGGCAGTGAATTCCAGACACTCACCAGCACCAAAGGTTTCTCCTCATGTCCCCTCTAATCCTTCTACCAATCACATTAAATCTGTGCCCCCTGGTAATTGACCTCTCCGCTAGGGGAAACAGGTCTACAGTCTATATAGGCCGTTCATAACTTTGTACACCTCAATTAACCTTTGGCCCTCCATTCACAAAACATTCCTGCAGCTACCAAACTTGCTCAATCACATGCACCTTTGATGCCCTTGTTCCCCAGCAGAAACAATATTCTCTTTCATCCTGGCTAATCTACTGGTACGGCTCTTATCTCTGCTTTCTTAACTCCAGGGGATGAAGCCTTGAATGCTTATGGTGAACAACAGGTTTAGCCATTCATCACCATATCTCCCTCAAACACATAAAGCACTATTGTGTCCTGTTCTGCTCTGCCAAAACTGCTCACTATTCCAGGATTATCTTGGAATGCAAAGATAACCCCGGCTTCTCTTCATAACAAACCATCTTCTTAAACCCCTTTCCCCTGTCTCCTCCATTCTCAAGTGTGAGGGCTGAGGACTTCTTTGTCACTAAAATTGTGACCAACCATTAACCTGCTTCTGTCACTTTCTTCCCTTCCCCTAGTCCACCAAGCCAAACTTCCTCTATGATTCAACTCGCCCGTCTTTCCCCCCCCCCCCCCCCACCCCCAGCCAGAGTCCTGAACCCGCAACTTTCTCTAGTTTCTCTCCTATCTCCCCTCATAGCTTCTCTGAGCTCATCTTGCCCGTGAGACCCACCCTATTTCTGCCAAACTGCTGACCACCCAACTCTGCTTCCTAGCCCCCATGTTAGCTGATACTGTTAACAGTTCCCTCTCTTCAGGTACTGTCCCCATCTCCTATAAATCAGCTGTCATGACCCCCCCCCCAAAAAAAACCCACCATTGAGCCCTCTGTACTCACAAACTACCACCCCAACTCCAACCTCCTATTCCTCGCCAAAGTCCTTAATGGTGTTGTTGCCTCTGTTATGAAAGTGACTCGGTTTTGTTAAAAAAAAATTAAAGGAATTTATAGTTAGGCTAAATAAATGTTTTTTTAATCAAGAGGACAGTGAGGGCCGATTGGTAACAGTGATTCTGTTTGTCAGCTGGCTCAGACTAGACTTAGAGCAGAAGCCATGGCAACAGGGGCAGAAATTGACAAGCACTACTTTGATTGGACTAGCCCAGGAGCAACAGAGAACATCTGGATGGGCAGAAAACTGTCAAGCTGTTTGGTTGTCAGTCAGTGCATGTGTGTGAGATACTTTCTGGAAGGAGACAAAAGTCAAGTGCTGTTAAAGTGTCAAAAAAGGACTGAAAAAGGAGAGAGTTCCAAGAAGAACAGAAGACTACAACCCAGCTCGTTTTCTCAAAATTCCCTGAAAGACTGTGAAGTTCAGTGTGTGTCATTTCATCTTGTTCCTGCATTTCGAGAAGGCCTGCTAATTGCTTTTCAATGCCGCCTGAAGAGAGCTAATTCTGGAAGATTCTTTAACAGTTGCTTGGATGTTGGACTGTGTGCTAGTTTGGTGCAGGGCGTCTCATCTGCTATTTATTTTTCCAGGGGTGGGCAAGTGATCTGACCAAGTGTGGGTTTTTTGTCTATAACAGAGCTCTGATCTAAAAACCCTTTTTTTCACTTTTTTTTCGGTTAAACAGAATATATATATGTGTGTGTGTGTGTGTCAGTGTGAAGGGACAAAGGTAAAGGGGACTTTTCAAAATTTAATGTTGGATTTTTTTAAAAATTGATCTATGTGATATTGTTTTACTTCATTACTAGTTAAGACTTGTTTTATAATAAACTGTTAATTTTGTCTTTCAGTAAAGAAACCTGGTTAGTGTGTTCTATTCTGGAGGAAAATAGTGTATCTGATTGACTATTTCAACAAGTGGGAAAACTTTAAAGAATATGCTGTGATCTATAAAGAAGTGGGACTGAATTAATAGTGCACTCCTCCTGCCTCGGTCCCAACAGCTCTTAAATCCAAGTCCATCTACTCCACAACTCCATGCCAAAGCATTGAAACAGCCATTATCAAAGTCACAAATGACATCCTATGTGACTGTGACTATGGTAAACTATCCCTCCTCGTCCTTCTTGTCCTGTCTGCAGCCTTTTGCACAGTTGACCATACCACCTTTCTCCAATGCCTCTCCCCCGTCGTCTATCTTGATGGGACAGCACTCGCTTGGTTCCATTCTTATGTATCTAATCATAGTATCACTTAGGAACATAGGAGCAGTAGTAGGCCATTTAGCCCATCGAGCCTGCCCTGCCATTCAATATGATCATGGCTGATCATTCACTTCAATGCCTTTTTCCCACACTCATATCCCCTTATGCCATTTGTATTTAAAAATCTGTCAATCTCTGCTTTAAACATACTCAATGACTGAGCTTCCATAGCCCTCTGGGGTAGAGAATTAACTGAGCTTCCACAACCCTCTGGGGTAGAGAATTCAATGGCTTCTCTTCCTGCCCCTGCACCTAGTTACCCCTAGTTTCCCCAAAGGATCTATCCTTGGCCCCCTTCTATTTCTCAACTACATAATGCCCCTCGACAATGTCATCTGAAAACACATCAGGTTCCACAAGTATGCTGATGATACCCAGCTCTGCCTCACTTTCACCTCTCTCAATCCCTTCACTGAATCTGATTTATCACGCTGCTTGTTCGACATCAGATTGGAAGAGCAACAATTTCCTCCCACTAAATATTGGAAAGATCAAAGCCATTATCTTCGGTCTGCACCACAAACTCCAGTCCCTAGCCACCTACTCCATCCCTCTCCCTGGCCGCTATCTGAGGCTGAACCTCACCCTTAGTGTTCTATTTGACCCTGAGATGAGGTTATGACCCCATATCTGCTCCATCACCAAGAACATCTATTTCCACCTCCATAATGTTGCCCATCTCCACCCCATCTTATCTCTGTAACCTCCTCCAGCCCTACAATCTAAAGGCCTGCTCAGGTCTGCAAATGAGACCTGACCCAAGCCCAACAGAACACCATTCAACCCTGAGCCCAACCCGGCCCAAATCCTTCCATTTTTTCCCGCGCCCAACCCGACCCGACCCGAAGAACTTACCTTCTGTTTTTCACTTTGTTCCTTACCGGCACAGGCTTAAAATAACTGTAACAAAACCACCTTTAAAGTCCAAAAAGTAAAGTAACATTAGAATCACTTACCTGAGGTTGTGATAGAGCGTGTTCGATCCGGCCCAACCCAACCCGAGCCCGAATGCCGGACATATGTCATCAAGTCCTGTCGGGTTCAGGTCGGGTAGCAGGCCTTTACTTCAATCCTCCCAACACCCAGATCTTTGTGCTCCTCCAATTCTGGCCTCTTGCACATTTCCAATATTAATCCCTCCACAATTGGTGGGCATAATTTCAGCTACAGAGGCCCTAAGCACTGGAATTCCCTCCCTATACCTCTCCACCTTTCTGCTTCTCACTCCTCTTTTAAGATATTCTTTAAAGCCTACCTTTTTGACCAAGCTTTAGGTCACCTGTTGTAATGTCTCCTTATGTGACTCAATGTCAAATCTTGTTTTATAACACTCCTGTGAAGTGCCTCAGGGCATTTAACTACTTTAAAGGGCATTATATAAATACAAGTAGTTGATATTGTAGCCAGAAGGCACCAAGGCATAAAAATCATGTTGGTTAGAGAAAATCTCTGACCTACATTATGCCGGCAATGATCTTCATTGATCTTCAGGGTGCTGCCAGGAATCTGCAGATTCCTATTGCAGGTGCAGATCCAGGACCATTCCCACCATCTCCCAGAAATTCCTTGCAATGTAAAAGGGGGCAGCGATGTCACTCCTTTCTTCTGATCTTTGTACCCAGGCAGTGGGCTTTGCTTAGGGCAAAGGTCAGAAAAATCATCCCCATCATTTTTCATTTAAATGGCGAGTCTATCATGATAATACTCACATGTATTCTAGGGTTTGGAACATGGTTATTTTATTTAGCTACTAAGATGGAATGTCGTTTAACCTATCCTGTTTCTTTAATGCCACTGTTAGGTACTCCCTTTGAGAAAGTGATCTAACCAGCATATCCTGAGGTCAGAAAGGCTAATTTAGTGAGGGAAGCTTCTGTACATTGGCATCCATCTAAATCCACCAGTTCCTAGCCCTCAAAGAGAGTTTGGGTTATCAATTTCAGAAAAAAACTCATAGCTTTCTCTTTTTTTATACTTTTGACACCTTGAAGCTTGATAGGCATGCACTAGATGTAAAACTTTTTATTATTTTATTTTCTGATTCCAATTCCTCTGCATCCATCATTATGACAACAGGCCAAAGTCAATGTATTTTTCATAACAGTGACTTAAAGTGACAGATGCACGGATTTTTCTGTACTTCCCTTTATTTTACATTTGTGGGATGTGAACATCGTTGCCAAGGTGAGCATTTGTTGCCCATCCATAATTACTTTTGAGAAGATGGTGGTGAACTGCCTTCTTGAACCGTTGCAGTCCATGTGGTGTAAGCACACCCAGAGTGCTGTTCGGGAGGGAGTTCCAGGATTTTCACCCAGCAAGCATATGGCCTCCACTAATTGCCTCACAACAACAACATAAATGAGACCACGAATCACAGGCACAAGGCCACAACCTATCATGCAGTGCTGTAGTGTTTTAGGGTCCAACATGTTGTTACCAGCATATCACCTATTGCAATACATTTTGTTTTAAATACATTGCAAATATCTAGTCTGCTACTAACTTAGTCATGTAACATTAAAAAAAAACAAATTCAATATCAAACACATATAAAAACTTATACTAAGATAAAACAGAATGCTCTTGCACAGTTTATTTCAAAGTCATTCAGTTTAACTTTACTATGCCAATTCACCAATTCCAGTAGGAAAGTATAGTTACCAGAGTAAAAGAAGAGGGTATCACTTGAATAACCTATAAGGACTGTCCCACAAAGGAATTCCTAGGTTGCCAGTACACTGATTATGAACTTCATTAGCAAGCTCTGCATTATAATGAACAACAAAAATAAAATTCTGAAATATCTTCCCAGGTACGTGCTTAGGCTAAAGTACATTATGATAGGAGCAATACCAAATAGCCACAGAAATACTACATTTTTATTCATAGAGGCCATTTAACTCCATTAAGCTCTTTTTTGGATTTGCAACTGTTGAAGACATTTCTCAAGCATTGCACAGATTGTAAAATATACATAGTAACTGCATGAATTACAATGCTAACTTATAGATTTACAGCTGAAGCCAGGTAGCAAATGCAAAGTCATTTTAACATATTCATTTTGACAATGCATTTGGCAATAATTTGGTTTTAGAATCATAGAATGGTTACAGCACAGAAGGGGGCCATTAGGCTCATCGTGTCTGTGCCAACTCTCTGCAAGAGCACCTCACCTAGTCCCACACCCCTACATTTTTCCCACAGCCCTGCCAATTTTTTTCTCTTCAGACAATTGTCTAATTTGAAAGACACGATTGAATCTGCCTCCACCACACTCTCAGGCAGTGCATTCCAGATCCTAACCACTCACTGTGTAAAAGGTTTTTCCTCATGTTGCCGTTGCTTCTTTAGCCAAGCAACTTAAATCGGTGCCCTGTGGTTCTCGATTCTTCCACAGCAAGAACAGTTTCTTCCCATCTGCTCCAACCAGGCTCTTCATGATTTTGAACACTTCTATGGAAAAAATTGTATTCACGATTGTATTCAATTTTTTAACATGAGATGGGAAATTTATTCTTGCATATTATAGACTGTATGAAAGTAGCACTATCTTCACAAAAAAAGCATTTTCCACTACTGGGAATGTATCACTGATATTTTATTTATTTGAAGACAGAACTAATTGTGTAGTTTTCATTGTAAAGACATCACAAATAAGTAACACACTGATGTGATTGAGACCATTAAGTATTTGCAAAATGTGAATAGATTTTCTTAACATTCTTACATGTAGAGTTATACCATCTAGTATACAGCTAATGCTTTAAAGAGAACTCTTCATGAAATCTTCATGTTTCCAAACACTTTTCATTAGTAAACACATATAACAACTCAAATCATATTGTAAAATGTCATTATGGCAATTTTGCACAACGAGATTGCATAGGATTCTTCCGTTTTCTCTCCCTTGCCAAAGAAAATAAAGATGTGCCAAACCTGGGGCCAGATATTTAGGTCCTGCCAGGGGCAGGAATGGAGGCAGGCTGCTGATGAAAATAGTGGCCAGCATGCCGGTTTCCTGTAGCAATTCCCACCACCAGCACGTTTCATCAGGGCCAGCACCGAGAACCTGTCTGATTCCCAAATGAGCCCAATCAAAGTAGTTAAAGAGCTGCTCATACAGGGCCATGTTGAGATTGATAGGGGCGCACAGGCTGCATGCTGGGTCAGGGACCAACCAGTTGCATGGAGCCGGCAACATAGTGAGGAGCCAGTTATGGCTGCCCCAAGAAATTAGATGGGTGCATAAAAGGGAGAACAGCTCAGAGAGGGACTCAGCCATTGGCACACAGGTGCCATCGGGTGTGTGCAGGTTGCGGGGAGAGTGTTCTGTGTATGTTTAGGCAATCCGGGGGTCATCACCCTCTTGGCATCCCGGGAGCGTAAGAGGAGGTGGCAAGGCTTAAGTGGCTCCCAATAAACTTGAGGATAAACTAATAAGAGAAGCAAAACATAAGGAATTAGAGAGTTAGAGAGAGTTTGGAGTTTATTCTGAGGTACCAGATAGGGGACAGCCGGTCTTGTCACATAGATGGATTTGTACTGAAAAAGTCATTCCTGATGGAACTTATAAGGTTAAAGCAAGGCTAGTTGCGAGGGGTTTTGGAGAGCGACTGGGGGATACCGATGTTAGAGTGGACTCTCCTACAACTGGAAAAGTAATCTTGAAAATTTTTTTGGCTCTTTTGACCACATATTCATGGGAATGTAGATCCAATGACATAAAAGCTGCATTTCTGCAAGGTGATACTTTTCAGAGAGAAGTGTATCTGAAACCACCTAAAGAGGCAGCAGGTACAGAAGGAAATTATGGAACCTCAACAAAAGTGTCTATGGCCTTAATGCTGCTTCCAGGGTGTGCTATTTCTCGGTGAGATTTATTTTGTTAAAAATTGGTTGTGTTCAACTAAAAGCAGATCCTGTAGTGTTCTATTGGTATCATAAAGGGAAACTTTTTCAGGCATCTTCATGATCCACTTTGATGATTTCTTATGGGGCGGTACTGTAAATTTTGAGAAATATGTTATTAATAAGCTTAGGGCAGAATTTAAGATTGAGATTGAAAGACTTGTGGGGCCTTTAAATATATTGGTTTAGATATTAAGCAGACTAAGTCTGGAATAAGTTTGAATCAACAATCCTATTTAGAGAATGTTACTCCCATCCCGGTTAATCGTGTTAGGTCATCACAGAAAGATGATGATCTATCTAAAGCAGAGATTGAGCAATTGCCTGGTGGGAAAGTTAAACTGGTTGGGCTCTCAGACTAGGCCTGATGCTAGTTTTGATGTGCTGGAGCTAAGCACGATGATGAAACATCCAAAAGTTGAGAATGTTTTAGAGGTAAATAAAACATTGAGAAAAGTAAATCTGGAGAAATGTGTACTGAAGTTCCCATCGTTAGGTGACCCAAAGAACATAAATAGAGTTATAGAGTCATACAGCACAGAAACAGGCCCTTTGGCCCATCCCATCCATGCGGCCATCAAGCACCTATCTATTTTAATCCCATTTTTCAACACTTGGCCCGTAGCCTTGTCTGCTATGGCATTTCAAGTGTTCATCTAAATACTGCTTAAATGTCGTGAGGGTTCCTGCCTCTACCACCACTTCAGGCAGTGTGTTCCAGATTTCAACCATCCTCTGGGTGAAATTTTTTTTCCTTAAATCCCCACTAAACCTCCTGCCCCTTACCTTAAATCTATGCCCCCTGGTTATTGACACCTCCACTAAGGGAAAAAGTTTCTTCCTATCTACCCTATCTATGCCCCTCATAATTTTGTATACCTCAATCAGGTCCCCCCTCAGCCTTCTCTGCTCGAAGGAAAATAACCCTAGCCTATCCAGTCTTTCTTCATAGCTGAAATGCTCCAGCCCAGGCAACATCCTGGTAAATCTCTGCTGCACCCTCTCCAGTGCAATCACTTCCTTCCTATAGTGTGGCAACCAGAATGGTACCCAGTACTCCAGCTGTGGCCTAACCAGCATTTTATATAGCTCCATCATAATCTCCCTGCTCTTATATTCTATGCCTTGGCTAATAAAGGCAAGTATCCCATATGCCTTCCTAACCACCTTATCTAACTGTGCTGCTGCCTTCAGTGATCTATGGACAGGTACACCAAGGTCCCTCTGTCCCTCTGTACTTCTTAGGGCCCTACCATCCATTATATATTCCCTTGCCTTGTTAGTCCTCCCAAAATGCATCACCTCACACTTCTCAGGATTAAATTCCAACTGCCACTGCTCTGTTCATCTCACCAGCCCATCTATATCATCCTGTAATCTAAGGCTTTCCTCCTCTCTATTTATGACATCACCAATTTTCATCTCATCTGCAAGCTTACTGATCATACCTCCTATATTCACATCTAAATCATTAATGTACACTACAAATAGCAAGGGTCCCAGCACTGATCCCTGTGGTATACCATTGGTCAAAGGCTTCCAATCACAAAAACAACCCTCAACCATCACCCTCTGCTTCTGGCCCTAAGCCAATTTTGGATCCAATTTGCCAAATTGCCCTGGATCCCGTGGGCTCTTACCTTCTTGACCAATCTCCCATGCGGGACCTTATCAAAAGCCTTACTGTAGTCCATCTAGACTACATCAACTGCTTTACCCTCATCTATGCACCAAGTCACCTCCTTGAAAAAGTCAATCAAATTTGTTAGACATGATCGCCCCCTAACAAAGCCATGCTGACTATTGTTGATTAATTCCTGCCTCTCCAAGTGGAGATTAATCCTGTCCCTCAGAATCTTTTCCAATAGTTTCCCTACCACTGTTGTTAGACTCACCGGCCTGTAATTAATTGGTTTATCTCTACTGTTAAGAGTGGGAGATGGACCCAGGGGACTCCTACACTACCTGCCTAGTTCTTCTACCCTGCCTGGTGGTCACCCATTCCCTTTCTGCCTGAGTAGTCTTTACATGTGGTGTGACCACCTCCCTCTACTTGCTATCCACAATGATCTCAGCCTTGCGGATGCTCCACAGTGTCCCCAGCCGCCGCTCCAGATCCGAAACGTGGATTTCGAGTAGCTGCAGTTGGAGACACTTCCTTCATGCGTGTTCGCCCTGGAAGTGTCCCTGACTTCCCACATTGCACAGGAGGAGCACTCCACACTGCCGAACTGCCCTGCCGTGACTTACCCTTAATTTACTTCCTTAAATTACACAAAAATTAGAGATTATTTACACTAGGGACTTTGATTCCCTAAAAAAAAAAACTACTTACTATCTAAAAATGCTGTCGACCTGACCTTTCTCTTTACTTTAGTTACTAACCCAGCTATTTAGAGTTATTCCCTAACAGCAGTTACTCACCAAGCGATCACCTTGTAGCTTTCCTGTGACTCACTGGTCACTTTATTTTCAAACTCTCGCTCTCTTTCCTGGTCTCTTTATGCTTCAGCTCCGCTTTCGCTATTTCCTGCTCTCTGAGTGAACTCTCACTCTCTTTCCCGGTCTCTTTATGCTCCAGCTCCGCTCTCACTATTTCCTGCTCTCTGAGTAAACTCTCATTATCTCTCCCAGTCTCTTTATGCTCCGGCTCCGCTCTTGCTATTTCCTGCTCTCTGAGTGAACTCTCGCTCTCTCTCTCTCTCCCAGTCTCTTTATGCTGCGGTTCTGCTTTTGCTGTTTCCTGCTCTCTGAGTGAACTCCTGAAGCTAATAATATTTAGTGATACTTCATATGCTAATTTTGCTGATGAGTATTCGAGTGCAGCTGGCTTCATAATATTTCTGATGAGTGAAAATGGGAAATGTTGTCCTTTAGCTTGGGAGACTAAGAAAATAAAACGTGTTGTTAAAAGCACATTAGCTGTAGAAACACTGGGTCTTGTGAAGGCAGTGGACATGAGGTTTTATCTGTCAAATATTTTGGGTGAAATTCTGAACAAGGGACATCCTGAAGATAGGATACCCATTGACAGTTATGTGGATAATCGTTCTTGGTGGGACAATATACACTCTACAAAAAGTGTGAGTGAGAAAAGACTACTTAGTGACCTTGCTGGATTGAAACAAATGCTGGAGAGAAAGGAAATCTCCAAACTTAAATGGGTAGATGCATATCATCAGCTATCCGATTGTTTCACAAAAAGAAATGCGAGTACAAAGAAATTATTAGATGTGCTAGAGGAGGGGTATCTCACAATGTTAAAAAAAGCTTTGTACCCAATATGGAAGTTATTTTGATTTAATTTGAAATATTTTTTGAGCATGTTAATACTTTGTGCATAATACGGAATTTATTTTGAAATGTTGTTCGAGCATGTTAATCTAAGTTGTATTGTAAAATAAAGACGGGAATCTGTTAATTGTGTCAATGGCTTGATTATATGCAGGTGAAGGGTGTTAATTGGGGTTTTAGTTGAGCACTTATAAGCAGACACTCAGTGGGGCTGGGAGAGGTTTAGAGTGAGGAGCTACATGTTTGTACTCCTTTTATTCTGCACAATAAATGTGAAACTGAGTAAATATAAGCTTCAGCCTTATCTTTCCATAACAAGCTTTCTGGAATTTAACACTTATGAAGTGCTCATCAGCCAGTGCCACCCTATCAATGCACACATGAGGACCCAGCAAGGTGACTGTATCTGAGCTGGTGGAAGGTGAGCTTTTAAGATGTGATGTCCTTCCCCCTCGACGTCTGAACCAGTGGGAGACACAAGAAGAACATGAGAACTAGCCTTGGAAGGCAGAAGTCACTGCAGTGCCAGAGTGAAGAAGGTCATTGAACCATTTCCTACACTACACCCAACTCCTCCTGACCACACTCCATCTGCTCACGGTCTCAGCCACTTCTATCCATGCCTACTTGGTTTTGGAGAGTGGCCATCTCCTGCCATCCTCCGGAAACAGGACCTCCTTCCTCTCCCTCACTGCCTCGAGGAGGACCTCCAGGTCTGCATCTGCAAAGCAAGGGGCAGCCCTGCCCTGAGTTCCAGCCGTCTGCCTTTCCTGCTCCACGACTGCTACTGTAATTGAATCAGTAAAACAGCAGCCACAGTAATAGCTGTCGTGGTCTGTTTAAATTAAGGCTCCTGAAGCAACTGCTCTGCTCTGAGCTTCGCCGTGGCAAAAGACTCCTAGTAGGACAGCGGAAATGCTTTAGGGACGTTCTCAAAGCATCCCTGAAGAAACTCAACATACCCACTGACTCATGGGAGCCCCTGTCCTTTGACCCATTCAGGAAGGTACCGAGCACCTCGCAAAAATTCCGATGGGAGCACAGGGCTGCAGGCATCACTGGCAAGGCCAGCATTTGTTCCCCATTCTTAATTGCCCTTAACAACTGAATGGCTTGCTAGGCCATTTCAGAGGGCAGTTAAGAGGCAACCACATTGCTGGAGTCACATGCAGGCCAGACCAGGTAAGGGCGGCAGATATCCTTCCCTAAAGGACATTAGTGAACCAGATGGGTTTTTATGACTTTCATGCAGGCCCCCACCTGCCAAAGAATGAGGCACATTAATTTTGCCACATGGACATTAAATTTCAAATTGTTGCTGGGAAGAAGAGAAGGCCTTTTACAAAGAATTGCCAGGCCCATGACCGGAAAGACATTTTTGCATATTAGCAGATGTTGTTGGAACAAAGGAGCTATCCCCTGCTCCCATGCAATACACAGAACAGACCTGGTCAAATCAATTGGTCACGTGACCACCCTGCTGACCAACTTGGTGACTTTTAAATTGTAGAGACAGTGTTTGAACTGGGAGAAAGCTCTTTGCTCCTAGACTGAAGAAGACCTCCTGTCTGCCCATCTCTTTCTCACAAAACTCCAAAACCCCCTGAACACACATGAAGCCCAAGAGAGAAAAGTCTCCTACAGTGAACTAGGTTCAAGAAGAATACTGGGCCCCAGCGAAAAGCAAAATCTACCTACAATCAAGGACTATAGCGAGCTCAAAGCACAGTAACCCAAAAATCCCTCTTCAGAGATTGCCTCAAACCTTTCCACTTTATTTCTCTCCTGCTCTTTTCTGTCTCTATTTGCATTTGTGTATCGTATATGCATGCTAGCATGGGTGCGTCATGTATCCATAAGCGTCAACTGAATTAGAGTTTACGTTTTAATAAATTTCAATCTTTCTTCTTTAAAACTAAGAAAGCCTGTTGGTGCTCATTTCTTTGCCTTATAATTGGAAAGCGATGAACCAGGATTTACCAAGCTAAAACACAGTGTGTTTAAAAATAAAACCCCGTTACAGTAAGACCAGGTGAAGGCTGAAAAGGACTCCTAGACCTCTTTCTCACCTGGTCGTAACAACGACAATCATTGATGGTTTCATGGCACCATTATTGAGACTAGCTTTCAATTCCAGATTTCTTTCCATTAATTAACAGAATGTATTAATTAATTGAATTTAAATTCCACCAGCTGCCATGGTGGGATTGGAACCCGTGTCCCCATGGCATTAGCCTGGGCCTCTGGATTACTAGTTCAGTTTCATTACCACTACATCACCGTCTCCCAAGTCCAGGCAGTGGAAGGAATGCACAGCTCCCCAAGTAACTCGCCGATCCAACTCTTGAAACACCACCTGCCCCACATGTGGTAGAGTCTGCAATTCACGCATTGGACTCATTAGCATTGTTAGAACACACTGAACTGGAGTGAAAGCAAGTCGTTCTCGGTGTCAAGGGACTGCCCAAGAAGAAGAGGAGCAATTGAGCCCGCAGTCTTTCAGTTCCACCTCCATTTCCGCCCCATGTCTGCAAATTGGCCACCAAACCCGCTCTCCAGCCAATCAACAAGTCGCCCCCATGAAAATCGGGGCCTGTGACTGCTTCATCCCAGGAGCAGGATTGGGACCCGGAAACATTCCAATTTCCGTTTCCTGACCTCAGAAGGAAAATGAGGCCTTTTTTGTCACGAGGTATTGTCATTAAATATGTTGTATTCAGGATATCAAGCAGGTGATGATGAAATTATGCAAGACTACAAGACATTGGTTAGGCCACACTAATAGTACTATGCACCCCAATACTGAGAGCATATTGGAGCATTGGAAAAGGTACAAAGTAGAATCAGAATGATATTAGGAATGAGAAGATATACTTTCACTGGAAGATTTTTATTAAAGTGTATAGGTAATGCAGGGCATAAATTTAGAATTAATGCTAGAATCTTAAAGGGAGAGATTAAAAGATTGCTTTCGCACCAAGAATTTTTGGAATATGAAACGTATTACTACGAATGGCTACTGATATCTGTTGTGATGGTGCATTTGTTCATATGTTAAATATAATCATTTAAATATATGTTTATGCTAATGCATATGTCATCACACGAAGTAATGCAATATCACGTGATTCAGTTCTCTTGCACAGTCAGTAAGCACGTGTAAGCTGAAGCAACAACAAGTCTTCGTTAAAGCTCTGCGTTCAAACCTCTATGCCTGGCCTTCAGCTTCATTTGTATTAATCTAGAAAGAGATAATACAACAAAGTCAACTGAACCATGACAGTTAGAAAGCATTTAAACATTTGAAGAAAAGAAATAACTGATGATATGAGGAAAGAGCAAGGAACTGTGATTAGAATCAATAGCTCTTTTGGAGTTAGTGATGATGAGCTGAATGCCCCCTTCTGTTCAGAACAATACACCAGGATGTTTTTTAATGGTTTCATAAGAACATAAAAATCATACAGTCCGTCAAGCCTGCTCCGCCATTCAATATGATCTTGACAGATCTTGGGCTTCAACTCCACTTTTCCGCTCACTCCCCATATTCCTTGATTCCCTGAGAAACCAAAAGTCTATCTCAGCCTTAAATATATTCAAAGATGGAGCATCCACAACCCTCTTGGGTAGAAAATTCCAAAGATTCACAACCCTTCAAGTGAAGAAATTTCTCAACTCAGTCCTAAATGATTGGCTCCTTATCCTGAAACTGTGCCCTCTTGTTCTAGATTCCCAAGCCAGGAGAAACTATGTCTTAGTATCTACCCAATCTATAGTATTATTTGCAAACACAAATGCTAAAGTTTTCAACAATTTAAAATTACCAAAATAAACTATACAGCAATCTAAATTCTCCCAAACCTATGGTTACTAGTGATCTTCAAAATTGCTTGGGTCTTGAATTGAAAATTTTCCTCTCACAACATGAGCCAGCATAAATGTATCATAAGTTGAAAAGACACTTTTCATTCAATGCAATTTTCTGAACCAAATACAGTTCATTATTTTATAGGCCATGTTTTTCCATTGCATTATGCTATGAATTACCCAGCAGGTGGCAGTACTTCCTTTCTGTTAATAACTGGTATTCTATTTTTTTTAAAGCTAGCAAAGCGGATAAAAGTGCAACCAAAAAATGTATTATTTGACTGAAACTTACACACCTGTTTTCAGGGAGCATCAATTAACAGAGAATTAGAAAAATAACAGCTAGAAAACCATTAAAATTTGTTCACTGTTACCCAATCTGATTAAAGCCAATTTTTTTATGTTTGCAAAGGCAAATTTCAAAAATGGGTCAGAAATAAACAATCAGGAATAAATGATGCAAATTAACTACTAGCCACTTAAAGCTCATTGTATTTTGATAACCTTCACATTCCATAAGTAAAGCTGAACTTCTATCACAGTTAATGTCATCTGAACAAAACCAGTAAGTTTAAACATTATTTTAACCCTATGCCATGCATCAATTGGCCATGATTTTATGTGGCCTACCTGAGGCAGGGTCAGAGGCTGGCAGTGGCGGGGTGGGGTGGGGGTGGGGGGGAGGTGAAGTGGCACAGAGTATTGCGAGGGATGGCAGGAGGGAGAAAGACCTGTCTCCTCCCGGTCAACAAGCAAACTTCCCAGAGGCACAATCGGCCAATGACGGCCTTTCTGTCCAAAGGCCAATTGAGGCCCTTATGAGGCCTATTAATGGCTAATTAAGGATCTCTTCCCACCAGCACTGTGATCGTACAAGCAGTAGGTGAATGAGGGCTTCTGCCACCGGAGAGGAAGTCTTGTAAGACGAGTTGCCCTCCCTGCGGGCTTGGTGGGGGCGGGGGGAGCGTCCCTTCCCCGCCGGGATCCAGTTTACCCCCCCGGGACCCTCCTGCCTCTGCACTGCATGACCACCTCCCTCAACCCCCTTCTGGACTGGCCCCAGTGACCCCGCCTCACTTACCTCCGGTCCAGGGTTCCAGCACTGGGCCTGGGTCCAAGACCCTCTGATTGACCGGCAGCTCTTGGAGGCGGGTTCCCCGTCTTTAAAGGGATGGGGATCCTGGCTCCTGAAACTTAGATTTAAAAAGACCAGAGGATCGCTCTGGGAGCAGGAAAAGGCAGAGGTGGGCTTTCCCCTGCCTTTCAGCCTGGCGCCGGAAGCCCTGCCTCCAACATAAAATCCAGCCCTTTGTGTGCAATTTTAGGGTCTCTATCGTCAAAAAGATCATTGATGAATTGGAGAGGTCACAGAGAATAACATGAATTTCAAAGTTACAGAAATAGAATTTGTTTTCAGTGGAGAATAGAAGATGGAGAGGAAATATGATCATAGTTTTTAAATCTGAAATGCATCAACAGTATAGATGTAAGAAAATTATTCAATTCAATTGACAGAATTGGAACACAAAATGGGAACATTCTCTTGGAACAGTGGATTGGTACATGGAATTATAGCCAGAAATTAGAAAATATTTTTCTCCAGGAAGCAATGATGTATGGGCTAGACTTCTATCAAAACTAGTTCATGATGTGTCAATTAATTCCTTGAACAGGTACTGCACAAATATCTGGCGAAGAACAGGATTGAATATTATACACATAAATATTGAGCTAGATACTGGACAAAACACAATGGGCTGGATTTTCATTTCAGAGGTGGGAAACAGGAGCTGGAGTTGGTTTTGGGTCAGAAATCCACCTCCATTGGGAAGCTGATTCAGGTTCAGGTTTTCAAATGGGTCAACCCCTAATTGATATGGAGACGGGTTTCCTGTCCAATTAGTGCCAGTGGGGCTGGGAATGGAGGTGGGTCAGATGAAGAGTGGGGCTCATGTAGACACCCTACAGCAGCCATCATTGAGGCTGCTGGTTGTCCTGAGGGAGAGATCTGCAGTTTCTGCCAAAGCCTTCCACCAGACCAGAGGGAGGCGAGATGTCACAGGGGAGCTGGAGGCCTGGCACGAGGGGCAGGGCAGCCCCCAATTCATCGATGCTGATCTGAATCTAATGCTGGAGGCCGTGAGGGAAAGGGGGGAGGTCCGTTTCCCAGAGGGTGGCAGGAGGAGGCCACCTCATTGCGCAGGAGGAGTACCTCTCTGTTCAGTGTTATTCCCCTTCTGCTTCCTCTTCCTCCTCTTCTCTTATTTCCTGCTCCTTCCCTGATGAGCTGTCTCCTTTAAGGGCCTCGCTGTTCTCAAGGTCCATACCTCCCTGGAGGGCCATGTTACGGAGAGTGCAGCAGACCATGACAATGACAGAGACCTTTGCAGGAGGGTATTGCAGGGTGCCACCCGACCGGTCCAGGCACCAGAATTGCTTCTTCAGAAGCCTGATGGCCTGCTGAACAGGTGGTATTGGTTTTATTGTCTCTAAATGGCCCTCCTGTAGAGGGGTCAGTAGCTGTCTCTTCAAGGGATTTTCCTTATCCGCTTGTATCCATCCATGCACTTTGGGGAATGGAGTGAAGATCCAAGGCAGCCTGGACTGGCAGACAATGAAGAAGTCATGGAAGCTGCCAGAAAAGTGAGAGCAAACATGGAGGTGTGGTTGCAGACCAGTTGGATGTTGAAGGAGTGGAAGCCCTTCCTGTTGTTGGATCCCACTGGCTGGTCACTGGGTGCCTTGATGGCCATAGTGGCGCAGTCGACGATTCCCTGTATCTGGGGGAATACAGCAATGGAGATGAAACCCAATGCCCTCTGTGCCTGTGCAGGCATCTGTGACAAAGTGGATATAGTCCCCCCGCCCTCCTGAATATGGAATCTGTGACCTGCCTGATGGTGCAATGAGCTGCTGACTGCAAAATGCCTCCTAGGTCCACAGCTGATCCCTGGAACAACCTGGTTGGATAGATATTCAGGGCGAGGGAGAGAGACCTTGGCTACAGGTGGGGGATTGCCATGGGGGCCGTGAGGCCTCAGGTCATTGAGGATTAGAGCACAAATGTCCGAGACCATCTACCTGGATAGGCTCTGCCTGGTACGGCACTGGCACTCTGTCATTTGCAGGTAGCTGACTGTTGGGCAGTAGACCCGATTTGTTGGGTAACACCTTCTTCCCCTTGGAGCAACCCCCCACCCCCGACCCACCCGGCCCCGCTGTGCTCCTCTGGCTCCTGCTGTCCAGAAGGTTGCATTTGCTGAATTTCATCCTGGCTACTCTGTCCAATGTCAGAGTAGTCTGCTCCCACTTAAACTCCCTCAGCAGGGCTTTGTGCATTCACAAGGAACTTCCCCTGCCAACCCCAGCTGCCCCAGTGATGCCAGAGGTGTCACGTCCCTCTCCAGATTCCTACTACTCACCACTGAGAAAAGCAAGTCTTCCAGCACCAGCAATGGCTACTTTGTGGCACTTTTGCAGCAGCTGTGCTTTAGTTTGGGCTTCTGCATCATGTTAATCAGCCCTTCCCAAAGCCTTCATGGCCCTCTGCATTGTTCATGTTTTCTAAAACGTGCCAGACTCCAGACATTGCGTTTCCCCTGCCCTTGCTTTGAAAATCACAGACTGCTCCTGAAAAGCCTGTTAATGAGCTCCACAATTATTTGGAGGTGTGCAGGATTGCTGTTCTCTGCCCCCAACATCCATTTAAAAATAGCTTCGCGTTCTGTAGGTGACGGGACGCTGTGTCAACTTCCGAGAACACGATCTTCAAGTCGCGTACAAACCTACTTATGTGCCCGGGCTTTGAAAATCTAGCCCAAGGATGTTCCCAGGCTGGAGTTGTGATACATAGGACGGTCACTAAAGATAAATGTGTACAGCATCCAGCTCCTTTCATTCCGAACCTGGGAGTGCTGGGTGCTGTCACAGTACGAAGTCGGGAATGTTTTATTTTTGAGTTCTATCACCACTGAAACACAAATACATGAGCGCACATAATGGACATAAACGCACTTCAAAAGTAATTCACTATGTAAAGTGCTTTGAAACATTTTGACATGATAAAATGATATAAAAATGCAAGCAATATTATTTAAAAAGTAGTGAAGAACTAGCCTGCTGCCAAGTGTCATTTATTAAAACAGCAGAGAGCAGGCGATAAAAAAAGACCACTTGACCCTTCAGGTCTGCTCCTCCCAGAACATTTTCAATTTATTCAGCTGGAAACTCTACCCTCTCCCTAATTGTTTAAAAATGTGGAGAGCAGCTCCAGAAGATTAATTTAAATTCACTCACACATTCAACTTTCGCTACATACAAATAAATAGTGCAATAAGCACAACACCCACACAATCTGTTGGCTGCAGGATGTTTCCCTTGGAGAGAATGTACATAATATAAATCCTGTTGTGGATCACTTCCTCTAACAAGCTTAGACTAAGAAAGTCATTATTAATCTGGAAACATGGCATTTTTAATAGATAGATCTTTTAAGATGGAATAGCCCATCAAACTTGGTAATATGAATATAAAAATAAAATCTTTTTAGACCTGGTAATAATAACCAGAATTCTATCTTACTCTGTCCCATCCCTGTGGTATGAATGTACATACACTGTCACTGGACTAGTAATCCAGAGCCCAGACTAATGCCATGGGGACATAGGTTCGAATCCCACCAAGGCAGATGGTGAAATTTGAGTTCAATTAATAAATCTGGAATTAAAAAAAGATAGTCTAATGGTGCCCAAGAAACCATTGTGGATTGTTGTAAAAACCCATCTGGTTCACTAATGTCCTTTAGGGAAGGAAATCTGCTGTCCTTACCTGGTCTGGCCTACATGTGACTCCAGATCCACAGTAATGTGGTTGACTCTTAAATGCCCTCTGAAATGACCTCGGAAGCCACTCAGTTCAAGGACAATTAGGGACGGGCAATAAATGCTGGCCTCGCCAGTGACACCCATATCCCACGAATGAATAAATAAATAAAAATTGAATGCACATAAATGTACATGAAATACAAAATAAGAAGGTAAACACTCTCTGGTAGAAATTGGCTCTAATTGCGTCCATTTTTCATGCAGAAAATAGGGTAAATATGTAAATGAGCAGTGCAACACCTATTTTAGGCACCCTTGCAGAAATCAGTTTGAATTGAGTGGAGCAGAATTGGGTCTGCTCTGCTTGGGATTGTTGAGCATTCGCTGTGGCCGAAGTAGCAATCATCATTAAAAGGTGATATTTTTAAAAACATTTTGAAAACGTTTAGCCGGAGCGCTGCCTCAACCCAACTGTCCTTGGAATTGGACCCCTGCCCCTTGTTGCCGGTTCAACCTCCCTCTAGACACTTACCTTAGAGTAGTTTCTTAGTAAAATGCATGAGCTGCCTGAGGCCTAAGAACTTATTTTGGCCTGGCCATAGGCCTTCCGGTTGAGGCAGCAGGCTCTTGAGAACACTATCACCTCTAAGTTCCCCTCCAAGTACACAGCATTCTGACTTGGCAATATATGTTTAGTTTAGAGATACAGCACTTAAACAGGCCCTTCGGCCCACCGAGTCTGTGCCGACCATCAACAACCCATTTAGACTAATCCTACACTTATCCCGTATTCCTATCACATCCCCACCGGTCCCTATATATTTCCCTACCACCGACCTATACTAGGGGCAATTTATAATGGCCAATTAACCTATCAACCTGCAAGTCTTTGGCATGTGGGAGGAAACCGGAGCACCCGGAGGAAACCCACGCAGACACAGGGAGAACTTGCAAACTCCACACAGGCAGTACCCAGAATTGAACCCGGGTCGCTGGAGCTGTGAGGCTGCAGTGCTAACCACTGCGCCACTGTGCCGCCCTAAATCCTCGATCCTTCACTGTTACTGTGTCAAAATACTGGAACTCCCTACACAACAGTACTGTGGGTATGCCTTCACTATACAGACTGCATAAGTTCAAGAAGGTGGCTCACCATCACCTTCTCAAAGACAATTAGGAATGGGCAATAAATGCCAGCATTGCCAGTGATACCCACATCCTGTGAATGAATCCAAAAAAAAGTCATCGTAAACGGTTTCTCAATGATTCATTCAAAGCCATTCACTGCATTTCACTTTGCAGAGAGGCATAAGTGCCCCAGGCCTCATCTTAATGGGCTGAATTTTCAGGCCCCGATGAGGGTGAACACGGAAGAGGGAAGGCACGGAATTTCACGCACGCCGGCGTGCTGGTTTGGAGAATCAATCCTGTCCCCGGGCCGTTTTCCCAGAGGCTGAATCAGAGACGGCAAACAGCAAGTAGCCAATTGAACTATATTAAGGCCTATTGTCAGAGGCCAACTGGAATTTTCCAGTTGGCCTGCAGACCCCTGAGGCATCAAGGAACAGACCAGCTGCCTGGAGGTGGCCTCCCAGTGGCAGATCTGATCCAGCGTTCCAGGCAGGCTTTGAGGCCCTCCCTACCTGCCTGACTCTGCAGCTGCAGGCCGCCTTGTGGAGGGGTTTTCCCCTCCACAATGATGGGCAGGCTGCTGAGGGGATTCTTTTTGTTTAACATTTTAAAAAGTTGAAGAGAGGGCACCTCAAAACGGAGGCAACTTCTATCTCTCTTAACTGAAAAGGCAGTCCTGCTGCTTCTTCAGTGTTGGAGGTCCTCCTGTTGGCCCTCCAGCTTCGAGAGCCTGCCCACCATCCTTAATTGGAAGGCAAGCCCTCCCTCTGGCCATTAATTGACCTATTTGGGAAAAATTACTACCAGGTGATTGTTCCCCCAGTGTGGGTTTCTGACCCCCATTTGACCCTGACATTGGGGTCCTGAAACCTGTGGGGAAAATCTTGCCCAATGTTTCTTCTTTTCTTCCTGATGCTTCATTACTTATCTAACCAAAAGACAGATAGAATGGTCAGACTCTCATTTTGATTGAATGATGAATTTGTAAAACAGTCTCTTCAAATACAACCTGAGCCTTGTTTAAGAGATTGTTAACACAGTTTGTTAACGTAGATGAATTTTACTGGTGGGGCAAAGGGAAGATACACAAGAGACCAGATTCAGAGGAACAAGGAGTTTGGGAAGGAAAGGGGATGAGGTTACAGAGATAATGAGTGGAAAGGCCATGAAGGGATTTAAATATGTGGATGAAAATGTCAAATTTGGTGTGTTGTGTACCAGTAATCAATGTAGGTATGCTAGAACTAGAGTGATGAATGAACAGGAATTGCTGTAGGATAAGATAGAGGCAGCAGAGTTTTAATGAGCTGAAGTTTATGGAGAGTAGATAACAGGAAGCCAGCCAGGAGCATGCTGGAATAGTCCGGTCTGGAGGTGACAACCACACAGATAAGGATTTCAGTGACAGATGGGCTGAGACATGGGAAAATACAGGCAATGTAAAGGAAGTGGATGTAGACAGCCTTTGCCATGAATATGGAGCTGAAAGCGCAGCTCAGGGTCAAATAGGATGCCAAGGTTGTGAACAGTCTGCTTCAGCTGAAGATAAAGGCAAGAATCAATGGCGAGTACAGAATTTGAGGCAGGGACCTAATACAATAGTTTTAGCGTTCCCACTATCTAATTGGAAAAAATTCCAGCCCATCTAAGACTGGATATCGGACAAACAGTCTAACAACTTAGAGGCAATGGATGTATCAGAAGAGACGCTGTAGAGATAGAACTGTCTTTCTTCAGCTATGTGCAAGCTGACCCCAAGTCTGTGGATTATGTCAACAAGGGGCATTGTATAGATAAGGTAGTGGACAGAACCAAGGATAGATTCTGGGGAGAGTCCAGAGGTAACGTTACAGGTTTGAAAATAGAAGTCATTGCTGGAGATGCTCTGGCTACATTTGAATAGATAAAAGTGGAACCAAGCGAGGGCAATGCCACTGAGCTGAGCAACAGAGAAAAGGCATTGGAAGAGGGTGGAGTGGTCTACTGTGTCAAAGATTGCACAGAAGTCAAGGACAAAAAGGAGGGCTAATGCACTACTGTCATAGTCACAAAGGATGTAATTTGTGACTTTGGTACGGGCTGTTTTTGTGTTGTAGCAGGGACCTAAACCTGATTGGAGATATTCAAAAATGGAATTCTGTAGAAGATGGGCACGGATTTGGGAAAGGAGGTTGGAGATGGGGTGTCATTTTTTAAGGACAGAGGGGAAAGGGTAAGTTTTTTGAGGAGGGGGTTAGAACAAAAGAACAAAGAACAAAGAAAATTACGGCACAGGAACAGGCCCTTCGTCCCTCCAAGTCTGCGCCGATTCAGATCCTCTATCTAAACATGTCGCCTATTTTCTAAGGGTCTGTATCTCTTTGCTTCCTGCCCATTCATGTATCTGTCTAGGGTTGCTGAGAGCGTTACCTGAGGAGAAGGTATGATAGATTCTCTACTTGGATCACAAGTAAAAATTGCAGTTGGCCCTCAATGGTGCCATTGGAGCTCAATCTGCATATTTAGAACTGGATTCTTCTTCCAGAGTGTCCCACTAAAAGCAGCAGGTTAAAATGACATTCTGCGGGAAGGCGTCGGGACTGGTGAGGATTGTCACTTAACCCAATGTCAACTGCCCGCTCACCCAGTTTCAAGCATAAGTTTTGAAAGCTAAAATAGGAAAGGTAGTCTTGTGTCTCAAAGGATTAACATTTTCTTTGCATGATCTGATGAGCCTTTTTTCCTTAAGTTCTGATATCAGGCAAATCCCATCTGCCAAGACTGAGGCACACATTATTTTGCCACATGAACATTAAAACTTTAAAAATTGCAATCTCTGACTGGAAGAACATTTGCACAGTACCAGACAATGTGGAACCAAAGGGAGCCAATCCCTGGTCCTCCAATACACAGAAGTGGTCAGACCAGTTTTGGTCACATGGCTGACTGGCTGTAAAAGAGAAATTTGAATCTCCAACCAAGGATGTTGAAGAGACTGTTCCATATAAGGAGCCAGTCACATGACTAACCTGCTGAGCACCCTGGTAGCTTTTTGAATTTGAACTCCCAAACAAAGGGATTGGAAGAGACAAAGCCGTGTGCTCATGAAGTAAAGACCTTCTCCTGGGACTGAGAACAACTCCTCTCCTGTTTGTCTGCCTCCTGCCTGCCTTCATCTCTTCCCACGGAACTGAATCTTGTGAAAACACGTGAAACTAAAAGAGAGAAAGATTTCCTACGTGTACAAGGTTTAGGATTATTACTGGGCCCCAACGAACCGCAAGACCATCTCTTCAATCAAGGACTACAGCAAGCTTGAGAAACAGTAACAAGATATTGCCTCAAACTGTTCTACTTATCTTTTCTCCTGTTGTTTTCTATTCCTATCTGCATGTTTATATTGCATGTGCGTGCTAGCGTGAGCGCGTCGTATATCCGTAGGCGTGAACCGTATTAGAGTTTAAGTTTTAAGGTTTAATAAATTTCCTCTTTCTGCTTTAAACCAAAGAAAGCCTGTTTCTGCTCAGTTATTTGCCTGTTAATTGGAAACTGTTAACACGGATTCACAAGAAGTGGATCTCAAAGCACAGTGTGTTTAAAATTAAACCCTGTTACAATAAGACCAGATGAAGACAGCAAAAGATCCCTAGACACATTGCTCACCTGGTCGTAACACTGACAATAAATTTTCTCGAAAGCCATATTCAAGCACAAGGATACGTATCATAGAAAACATCATACGGGAAGAAAAAAAACATGCACCCTGTCCTTAAAAGCTAAAATGGCAGATCCACTTACAGAATTTCACTAGTTTCCTTTTCTCATTACAGCTCAAAAACATGAAAGAATGTAGCAATTGTAGTCAGCCTCATAATATTTTGGCCTGTGCTAATTAGTGTCAAAGAGATTTATGGTATTTTTCATACTATGACATCTGTTCATGTCTTTGCTTTCCTTGAGCTTGGTTTATGCATTTCATTCTGGCTGCTGAAACTTCGAAATAGTAACAGGTGTTTTTTTTTTAAAGACACGCAGTCATCAGGAACTTGTCAGGAAGAATGGAAATGTCTGTATATAAAATAGGCGCCCTTTTCCTGAATGGTGATGGTGACAGAGTTAGCTGTAATTTTCACGATAACATTAGGTTAGAAATTGCTGTTAGCGATAATAGCTGACTGTTAAAAATAGCAAAGAAAAGAATGTCAGATGAATTAATTCAAGCTTTTTTCTACTATTACCATCAATAGTGATGCCTAGTTTAATGTTCTGAACAATTTTAAATATTCTCTTTCCCCAAAAAAGATGCTAAAAAAGTCCACATTTTTTTTATCCGGGAATTTTTATTCCCACCAATGGAAATTTCTAATGTGTATGAAACATATTTTTCTTCATTCCAAAGATTACACTGCACCGCAACCTGTAGAATCAACAGAATTCTGCCAGTTTTCTCTCAAAGACATTACTTGAGAACTTTGTGGGTAAAGGAATCCTTGACGGGCTGCTGACATATTTGTGTGCCAATTAGAAGGTCCAAGGTTCAATCCCCAGTCTTGCTGAGTTAACTAATCTCAAACAGGGGAGTAGAAGGGGTTCTGCAATTGGCATAACTATCTCGGGGAGAGAGCATGGAAACATTAATCAAGGAGGGTTATTTCTGGTTGCTATTTAGTGGAAACTGTGGCTGGAATTTTACTGGCAGCCTTGGGTCCCACTGCTAGGACCTAATGCAGATCTCGAGCCCACGCAGGCAAACAGTAGACCGTCAAGGAGATTTTAACCAGCGGCGGCCTCTTAATCGGCCGCCACCAAGATCGCCATCCTCTTAATTATGGCGACCTGTCTCTCCGAGCGGGTGGCCCAATCACAGGGTTGGCAGCTTGGCGGCCTCAGCAGCGGCACGAATAGAGGTGGTTGCTGCTGAGGCTGTGAGGGGAAGGAGAGGGTGCCTTCATATTGTGGTGTCCTCGAAGGGCCAACAGAAAAAAACAGTTATATTCCAGGGCCAGGTAGGCAGGTCCTGGCAGGCAGCCAAGCCACCGCTGTTCCCGCCTTTCCGCCTTTGGTAATTTCCAGTGGCGGCAGAGCATTTTGGGCTTCCCTCCTGAAGCCTTCCACCACCATTTTACCACCTCTCCCGCCACCCAGCCCATCTTCAAAGGGTTGGTAAAATTGCAGCCTGTGTATCACTATTAAAAGCGTCATATCTGTTAATACTCAGTGTCATGAAGAATGGTAACCCAGGTGAACTAATAAAGGCTGGTACTGTGCACATGGAACCATAACCCGTAGGAGTCATCTCCTTTCTTACTTTTCACCTGTAATGACTTGCAAGTTCTTTATAAGAACTTCTATCAAATTGTTTGTACATCCACCAAAGGATAAACAGGAGAAAATGTATTAGTCATGATAATTTTTACCATTTTCCTATTGAATGTAGTTCTTTCATTGGTGCAAATGTGTTTTTTTTTACATAATTCATTCTGGAATATGGATGCCACTAGCAGGCCAGCATTTAATGCCCGATGATAGTTGTCCTTAAAAAGATGGTGGTGAGCCATCTTGTTTAACCACAGCAGTCCATGCGATGAAGGTTCTCCCACAATGCAGTTAGATAAGGAGTTGCAGGATTTTGACCCAGTGACCATGAAGGAATGGCTAAGTCAGGATGGCATGTTACTTGGAGGGAATCTTGGAGGTGATGGTGTTCTCATGCAGCTACTGTCCTTGTCCTACTAGGTAGTGGAGGGGATGGGTTTGAGAGGTGCTGTCAAAGAAGTGTGTTATACAAATGTGTTATTCTACTTTACTACCTTTTACAAATGACTCAACATTTGCTTAGGATACAAGCGGTTTAGTCCACGATAGACCAGATTGTACACAGTCTATAGAAAGAATGGGACTGGTGGACTGAGTGGCTTTCTCTCATTAAATGCATTCTTTAAATCAGACATTAAGCTCTAACTGAAATCTCAAAAATGTTTTTCTTGAGTTGCAACCTATTTTACTCTAAGTTCTCAATTACTGCTTAAATATACAGGGGTTACAGTAAATGGGGATAGATATCGTTCCTCTGAGTTTTGAACAGATTTATAATTGAGAGTAAAAGGGGAGATGGCTTTTGCTTCTTCATAAAAATGTTTCAAATATGAAATCTTGGATGTGTAGATTGCTTATTGAAAGCAAAAGTGATTCCAAACAGAAGATAGCTTAATCTGAAAAGACAACTTATTATGAAGGAATAACAGCCTATTATACAGAAAATACACAATACAGAAATATTGAAAGAAAATCATTTGAAAGAAGTTAATGGTCACAAGGATAGATCAAGCAATAAAAAATAAATCATTACTATAGAAATACAGTCATTTAACCCTGCAAAGGAAATAACTACCCCAGTGTTCTTTTAATGAACTACAATGAAAAGGCATCCAAACCTCTGCTGCCCATGTCCCAACTGACACTGAACCCTAGTCACCCATTACCCCTGGGCTTGCTGACCTACACTGGCTTGGTTAAGCAATGCCTTGATTTTAAAATGCTCATCCTTGTGTTTTAAAATCCCTCCATGGCCCCGTCCCTCACTATCTCTGTAATCCGAGATCCCTGCGCTCCTCTAATTCTGGCCTCTTAATATTTTAATTGCTCCGCCATTGGTGGCCATACCTTCAGCTGCCTAGACCCTAGCTCTCGAATTTTCTCCTTTAAGACGCTCCTTAAAACTTACCTCTTTGATGACGCTTATAGCCATCTGCCTGAATATCTCCTTATGTTACTCTGTGTCATATTTTGTTCTAAAATGCCCCTGTGAAATTCCACGTGACGTCTTATTAGGTTAAAGGCACTATTGTTGTTATTGTTGTAAAGTATGAGCAATAAAACCAGCAGATCTTTTCAAATATGACTGCAACTGGAGGTTGTAATGAATTATTTTTATGTTGTCTGATGCAACATAAATGAGATGCGTGGAGTCCAGTTGGTTGAAGATCTCAAACAAGTTTGTTACAGCTAACTATTATATACAGTACAGAGCTATTTACAGAACCTGCCTCCAGGTGTTACAGCTACAGAGTGACTCAGGCTTGTAGTCACGTGACTGCATCCTGGCACGCAGCTCATTAGCATACTAAGATCTTAATAGGACATCATTCTTTAAGGCAGTCATACAACAGAGGTGGCCATTCAAATAAACTCAACCCTCCACAGAGAATGTTTGTGAAGAAACAAATAGATTGATGCTTGAATGCAAAGTAAGGAAGCAGATGCATGGGAGAAATGCAGCCGGCAGACCGTGATCACACAGTTGCTGGCCTATTAATGGCCTGGAGGCGTGGGGCCCGTCCAATGATGGCACAGGGGCAGGTCATGAGGCGCTGATCTCGGCATCATCTGTTACAGAGACTGGTGCTGGCTCCATTTTTAAAGGTCTGCCAGCCCTGCATTCAATTAAGCCTTACATGGTCCAAATAGTGCAGCACCACTCCAGAAAGGGTACTTCCTCCAGAGTGGACCCCTCTAACCAGAAGGCTGACCATTGTGCAATCCAGGAACCCTAGAAGATGCCCACTTTGCAATCCGCACTGACCTTGAAGTCTACCTCCCCTGGGACCCTGCCTTTCCGTCATCCCCCTTGCACTAGTACCAATGCCACTCTGCATCCCTTGCTGACAGCCCACTATCACACTAGGCTCTACTGCTGATGTGAGCCCAGCAGCTGACTGAACTCCCACTCTTAGAGCCCTGCCGCTGCAGGCCAGCAATGTCCTCTTCTCCCCTCTCGTAAAACTCAGGTCAACCAGGAACCAAGCAAACACCTCAATATGACTGACTTCCTCAGGCGACACTGAGGCCTTGTCTCGGTGCCACCAGCTTTAGCCAGTCGAGGATCTGAAGGTCCATGATCCCTGTTCACTGCTCGTGAAATCCTAAACTCCTCATAAAATCGCAGACAATTGCATGCAAATCACTGGTAAGGACCCGTTCAATTGCTTTCCCGCTGTGTTGCAGAGGCAATGCCACATTGGAGCTTTCCCACTGCTGGTAAAATGCAGAAAGGATGTCATGACGTTGGGGTTCTGGGCAAATGCATCCCCTCCCAATTTTCCGGTCCCCCTGCCTTTTATCCTGCTCCTGAGGGCCCTGTAAAATTCAGCCCTAAGATTTTAATTGTCTGTTTAATTTCTGATACCTATTCCAAAAATTTAGCTTTCTTTTAGTGTTAGAAGTAATTTGATTATAGTTTTGAAAATAAATTTTACAAATGTGTGCTGCTGGCACAGAGCCTTGCCAACTGGGAGTGCATATCAGGAAATCCCAAACACGCTTCCAAGATTTCTCAATGTGCACTCCCTGTGGGTATGGCTTCATGCCAGGACCACACATTCCTAAAATTTAACCTTGTCCCAAATTTTAGTTCTAGTTTTAAATTAAAAATATCATTTCTGATGTTAATTTAATTGACAAGAATATAATGATTTGAAACAATATTTGACTTTTCATCATAGGTGATCAAGGGGTAATCATTATTAGCACTAATGGAAACGTAGTACATTTTAGCCATTTGGTCTGTAGTATTAATAGAACATGAGTGCATTTTGCTCGCCTCTGGAAATAAATATTTCTAACACATGTTAATGCACAGAGTAATGTTAACACCTTGCTTTTTATTAACTGCTTGTTAAGCATTGGAATGTGGAAAATAACTCAGGATTTACTTCATTCCCACATTGTATTAATTTGTTCCATTTAAAGCTGGCATTAAAGTAGGAGATATTGACTAAAGAAGTCTTTTGTTCAACTCTGCACCTCGAGTATTGCATCAAGTCTGTCAATGCTACGTAGTTTGGAAGAGTGAGAGAGGTAGAGCAGCAACAACATGTACCATGGCCTAAATGGCTCAAGGAATTTAGAGACCAGACTTTCAGGATTCAGTGCCACATAACGCATTGTGTGTACTGCTGATATATCTTGGAACAATGAGTAAGGAGGATGTGGCTTAAAAGGGATGCAATCTTATAACTGTCGCAGCTCCTATAACCAGGCCTGCTTCCAAAGAGAAATAACCAGACACCACTTTTACAAAGAACAAAGAACAAAGTACAGTACAGCACAGGAACAGGCCATTCGGCCCTCCAAGCCTGCGCCGATCTTGATGCCTGCCGAAACTAACACCTTCTGCACTTCCAGGGCCCATATCCCTCTATTCCCTTCCTATTCATAGATTTGTCAAGATGTCTCTTAAATGTCGCTATCGTATCTGCTTCCACCACCTCCCCTGGCAGCAAGTTCCAGGCACTCACCACCCTCTGTGTAAAAAACTTGCCTCGCACATCCCCTCTAAACTTTGCCCCTCGCACCTGAAACCTATGTCCCTGAGTAACTGACTCTTCCACCCTGGGAAAAAGCTTCTGACTATCCACTCTGTCCATGCCGCTCATAACTTTGTAAACCTCTATCATGTCACCCCTCCACCTCCGTCGTTCCAGTGAAAACAATCCGAGTTTTTCCAACCTCTCCTCATAGCTAATGCCCTCCAGACCAGGCAACATCCTGGTAAACCTCCTCTGTACCCTCTCCAAAGCCTCCACGTCCATCTGGTAGTGTGGCGACCAGAATTGCACGCAATATTCTAAGTGTGGCCTAACTAAGGTTCTGTACAGCTGCAACATGACTTGCCAATTTTTATACTCTATGCCCCGACCGATGAAGGCAAGCATGCCGAATGCCTTCTTGACTACCTTATCCACCTGCGTTGCCACTTTCAGTGACCTGTGGACCTGTACGCCCAGATCTGTCTGCCTGTCAATACTCCAAAGGGTTCTGCCATTTACTGTATACCTCCCACCTGCATTAGACCTTCCAAAATGCATTACCTCACATTTGTCCGGATTAAACTCCATCTGCCATTTCTCCGCCCAAGTGTCCAACCGATCTATATCCTGCTGTATCCTCTGACAATCCTCATCATTATCCGCAACTCCACCAAACTTTGTGTCGTCCGCAAACTTACTAATCAGACCAGCTACATTTCCCTCCAAATCATTTATATATACTACAAAGAGCAAAGGTCCCAGCACTGATCCCTGCGGAACACCATTAGTCACATCCCTCCATTCAGAAAAACACCCATCCACTGTTACCCTCTGTCTTCTGTGACCGAGCCAGTTCTGTATCCATCTTGCCAACTCACCTCTGATCCCATGTGACTTCACCTTTTGTATCAGTCTGCCATGCGGGACCTTGTCAAAGGCTTTACTAAAGTCCATATAGACAACATCCACTGCCCTTCCTTCATCAATCATCTTCGTCACTTCCTCAAAAAACTCAATCAAATTAGTAAGACACGACCTCCCCTTCACAAAACCATGCTGTCTCTCACTAATAAGTTTGTTTGTTTCCAAATGGGAGTAAATCCTGTCCCGAAGAATCCGCTCTAATAGTTTCCCTACCATTGACGTAAGGCTCACCGGCCTATAATTTCCTGGATTATCCTTGCCACCCTTCTTAAACAAAGGAACAACATTGGCTATTCTCCAGTCCTCTGGGACCTCACCTGTAGCCAATGAGGATGCAAAGATTTCTGTCAAGGCCCCAGCAATTTCTTCCCTTGCCTCCCTCAGTATTCTAGGGTAGATCCCATCAGGCACTGGGGACTTATCTACCTTAATGCTTTGCAAGACACCCAACAGCTCCTCCTTTTTGATAATGAGATGACTGAGACTCATCATCCAGCAAGTCCTTCTCCTTGGTGAATACTGATGCAAAGTACTCATTTAGCACCTCGTCCATTTCCTCTGGCTCCACGCATAGATTCCCATCTCTGTCCTTGAGTGGGCCAACCCTTTCCCTGATTACCCTCTTGCTCTTTATATATGTATAAAAAGCCTTGGGATTTTCCTTAATCCTGTTTGTCAATGACTTCTCATAACCCCTTTTAGCCCTCCTGACTCCTTGCTTAAGTTCCTTCCTATTGTCTTTATATTCCTCAAGTGCTTCATCTGTTCCGAGCCTTCCAGCCCTTACAAATGCTTCCTTTTTCTTTTTGACTAGGCTCACAATATCCCATGTTATCCAAGCTTCCCGAAACTTGCCAAACTTGTCTTTCTTCCTCACAGGAACATGCTGGTCCTGGATTCTAATCAGCTGAAGTTTGAAAGACTCCCACATGTCAGATGTTGATTTACCGTCAAACAGCCGCCCCCCAAGCTAAATTCTTCAGTTCCTGCCTAATATTGTTATAATTAGCCTTCCCCCAATTTAGCACCTTCACCCGAGGACTACTCTTATCCTTATCCACAAGTACCTTAAAACTTATGGAATTATGATCACTGCTCCCGAAATGCTCCCCCACTGAAACTTCGACCAGCTGGCCGGGCTCATTCCCCAATACCAGGTCCAGAATGGCCCCATCCCTAGTTGGACTATCTACATACTGTTTCAAGAAGCCCTCATGGATGCTCCTCACAAATTCTGCCCCATCCAAGCCCCTAGCACTAAGTGAGTCCCAGTCGATATAGGGGAAGTTAAAATCACCCACCACTACAACCCTGTTACCTTTACATCTTTCCAAAATCTGTCTACATATCTGCTCCTCTACCTCCCGCTGGCTGTTGGGAGGCCCCAACATCGTGACTGCACCCTTCCTATTCCTGAGCTCCACCCATATTGCCTCGCTGCATGACCCCACTGAGGTGTCCTCCCACAGTACAGCTGTGATATTCTCCTTAACCAGTAATGCAACTCCCCCACCCCTTTTACATCCCCCTCTATCCCGCCTGAAGCTTCTAAATCCTGGAACATTTAGCTGCCAATCCTGCCGTTCCCTCAACCAAGTCTCTGTAATAGCAACAACATCATAGTTCCAAGTACTAATCCAAGCTCTAAGTTCATCTGCCTTACCTGTTATACTTCTCGCATTGAAACAAATGCACTTCAGACCACCAGTCCCGCTGGGCTCAGCAACATCTCCCTGCCTGCTCTTCCTCTTAGTCCTACTGGCCTTATTTATGATTAGAGATACAGCACTGAAACAGGCCCTTCGGCCCACCGAGTCTGTGCCGAACATCAACCACCCATTTATACTAATCCTACACTAATCCCATATTTCTACCAAACATCCCCACCTGTCCCTATATTTCCCTACCACCTACTTATACTAGTGACAATTTTTTATAATGGCCAATTTACCTATCAACCTGCAAGTCTTTTGGCTTGTCCTCCTCATTTACTATGTCCTCCTCATTTATTTCACTAGCTGTCCTACTGCTCTGGTTCCCACCCCCCTGCCACACTAGTTTAAACCCTCCCGAGTGACGCTAGCAAACCTCACAGCCAGGATATTAGTGCCCTTCCAGTTTAGATGCAACCCGTCCTTCTTGTACAGGTCCCATCTGTCCCTGAAGAGAGCCCAATGGTCCAGATATCTGAAACCCTCCCTTCTACACCAGCTGCTCAGCCACGTGTTTAGCTGCACTATCTTCCTATTTCTAGCCTCACTGGCACGTGGCACAGGGAGTAATTCAGAGATTACAACCCTAGAGGTCCTGTTTTTTAACTTACTACCAAACTCCCTTAACTCCCCCTGCAGGACCTCATCACTCTTCCTGCCTATGTCATTGGTACCGATGTGTACCACAACCTCTGGCTGTTCACCCTCCCCCTTCAGAATGTTCAGAGACATCCTTGACCCTGGCATCAGGGAGGCAACATACCTTCCTGGAGTCTCTTTCACGTCCACAGAAGCGCCTATTTGTGCCCCTGAATATGGAGTCCCCTATAACTATTGCTCTTCTGCGCTTTGTCCCTCCCTGCTGAACAACAGTGCCAACCGTGGTGCCACTGCTCTGGCTGCTGCTGTTTTCCCCTGATAGGCCATCCCCCCCAACAGTATCCAAAACGGTATACTTGTTAGAGAGGGGGATAGCCACAGGAGATTCCTGCACTGACTGCCTGCCCCTTCTAGCAGTCACCCATCTATCTGCCTGCACTTTGGGTGTAACCACTTCTCTAAAACTCCTGTCTATGACGCTTTCCGCCACCTGCATGCTCCTAAGTGCATCCAGTTGCCGCTCCAACCGATCCATGCAGTCTGTGAGGAGCTGCAACTGGGTACACTTCCTGCAGATGTAGTCGCCCGGAACGCTGGAAGCGTCACGGACCTCCCACATCTCACAGGTGAAGCACTTCACCCCTCTAACTGACATTTCTAGCACTAATTAGTGAACTGATATAAAATAAATAAATACTTATTAAATCCTTGCTAAATTATGATACACTTCACTATGTGGTCCCTAGTGCTAGATTTCTACAATAAATATTAAATGCTGTCTAACTACAGTAATCTCCTCCCTCTGGTTTAGTTACTCTACTTATTAATTAGTTAATTAGTGTTTTAATCAATTTTTATCAGTTTTATTTTCAAATTCGGTATAGATTCCCTACCAGCCAATCAGGTCACAGCTTTCCTGTGACATCACTTTTTCAGTGTTTTTTTCCCACCCTGCCGAAGCTGCCGAATCGCTAGGTAAGTACTTTATACTGAAACTTACCTTCCCAGCTGCCCCCTGGCTCGCAGTCTCACTGCTACCGCTGTTCAAAAAGAAGCTGCCGAATCGCTAGCTAAGTACTTTATAGTGAAACTTACCTTCCCAGCTGCCCCCTGGCTCGCACACTCACTGCTGCCGCTGTTCAAAAAGAAGCTGCCGAATCGCTAGCTAAGTACTTTATACTGAAACTTACCTTCCCAGCTGCCCCCTGGCTCACACTCTCACTGCTACCACTGTTCAAAAACTGACAACTTTTACACCACTGGATGCTTCCAGGCACCAATAGGAGAAATAATTGCTCTATCACTATAAGGTAACAAATTACTGCCTCTGCTGTGCATCAAAATACATCCAGTTCTGCAACAGCACACCTCACCAACAGGAAAGACATCCAATTTTATCTCCCATTTGGCAATTCCTGAGTAGAAAGCATCAGTGACAGCACTCCTGTCTCCATTTGTGCACCAGCAGGTACTGCCCATGGGAAAAATGGGAAGAGAGGATTGCACATCCATAAGGAAGCCTTCTTGGTTTTCCTTCCATTTAAATGATAGGGAGAAAATTGGATTGAGGATCTCCCTGCAAAATTTTCCTCTGTCCGCTACACTCAGATGATCCAATATGCCCAGATACTGGAACTGGAAAATATTCCCCTGGTCTCTATTTGGTGTTTCCTCAAAATGAATTTGAGAACTTGTCATGTGAGCAGTTGGTGAGCCAAACCTAAGTCCTGCTGTCCCTTAGTTCCTGCTGAAACTAAGAGACCAATAGATTGTTACTATAAATAAAGCCTAGGCCATGAATAATAATAATAAAAAATTATATTGGAAAGCTTTGAACACATCTTTTAATTTTTTGCCTCTTCTATTGGACTAATTATAATACTTGTGTGAGATACCTAAAAATAACACAACATAAAGTTCTTGAACAACTATTTGAAGGTTACCTGTTTCTATATTAAGTGCATTGCTACAATCAATGATAAGTACGTCATGAAGCAAATAGAAATAGAAGCAACAGCTTTATATATGTGACAAGATTGAAGTGCTTTATTATGTGCATTTTATAAAGACTTTCTTTAAAATTGTCTTTCAAGACATTTACCTTCAACAACTCATAGAGTCATAGAATAATACAGAACACAAGGGGGCCATTCATCTCATCATGCCTGTGCCAGTTCTTTGAAAAAGATATCGAATTAGTCCCGCTCCCCTGCCTTTCCCCATTTCAAGTACTAATCCAATTCTCTTTCAAAGGTTGTTGGCCTGGATTTTGCAGGAAAAGTAATCGTAAGGCTATTTGTGCTCACCATTCCCAAAGATTAAATCAGACAGCAAATTCCAGTGACTGCACATGCTCAGTGAAACAGGGAAATCAGAATGTTGCTGCCTGAGTTGCCCTGCTCCTCCAGAAGCTTTGCCTTTACTCTCACTGTATCTCACCACGAGAATTGCCATCAAGTAAATGGAGGAGTGTGATGTTGGGGTTCTTACATGATAGATACCCACTGAACAAACTAGAAAATGTTAGACCTTGTCCATTCTAGTGTAAGTGAATTTTTAAAGGAACTGATCACTGACACTATTACCCGATCATCACTCACACCTGCCCCCCTCCCCCCCCCCCACCCACTGCGACTTCTCCCATCACCATTGCAAACCTTCCATTGCTCCACTCCTCCTCGATCACCATCGCTCCCTCTCCATCTCCCTTGCTCCCTCTCCATTGCCTTTGCTCCTCTTCCATTGCCCCGGCAGCCCCTCCATCATCCCCACACACCTTCCGTTGCCCTTGCTCTCCTTCCATTGCCCGCACACCCCCTCCATTGCCCACTCTCCCCCTCAATTGCCCTCACTCTATCTGCAACATCCTCTCCATCACCACCGCTTCCCATACATCAAACCCTTGCTCCCCCTTCGTCATTACCACTGCATCCCCTCCATCCACGTACCATCTCTGTCACTACCCGTCCATTGCCATCACTCTTCCCCAACCTCCCATTTCACCCACTTCCAGCCATGATCCCCGATCTCCCTCCTCTGATCCTTGGTCCCCCTAATGCACAGCCCCACCAATTTCCTGCACCACAATTCCTGATACCAACCCTAGCCCCAACCTCTTACCTGAGGGTTGCTGCGACGCTAGCTGTGGCCTGATTTGGCACTCTTCACCAGTGGGCTCCCATTGTTTTGCCGGCTGCATTGCCATGAGGGGAAGCTTCAGATCTCAGCTTTGAGGCATGGAAAATGAACCCTGTCTCACCCATACATCCAAAATTGGACTGGAGAAGTCTGGGACAGTGTCTAGTGTATGGCTCTCTCCAATCACTATGTGCTGTTCCTGGGCTACTCATTGCAGATGTTCTCATAAGTAACAAAATTAAACAAATATAGGGGCCAAAAAGTCCCTGGGCCTTTGATCCCATCGTAAATCCCAAATCTTGCTGGCAACCTCCAGTGGTAACCTGGCCAAAGTTTGCACTAGGGAGGTCACCTCATTGTAATACGAATGGTGGATGCTTTAAAGGTTCATCTCATCAGGCTACTGCACTGGTGAGGTGGGAAAGCCTCTCTGAGGACCAAAATGAAGTGGAAATAAATGTACTCAATCTTCGAGGATCCAGAACAGGTGAGCCCTGTATCCACTACTTCAATAGCCATGGCAGTTGCACTGGAGTACAGGTCACCATTGCCACACAAGCGCCAGGCAATGACCATCTCCAACAAGAGAGAATCTAACCATCTCCCCTTGACATTCAATGGCATTACCACTGCTGAATCCCCCACTATCTACATCCTAGAGGCTACCATTGACCAGAAACTGAACTGGAGTAGCCATATAAATACCGTGGCTGCAAGAGCAGGTCAGAGGCTAGGAATCCTGAGGCGAGTAACTCACCTCCTGACTCCCCAAAGCCTGTCCACCATCTACAAGGCACAAGTCAGGAGTGTGATGGAATACTCTCCACTTGCCTGGATGGGTGCAGCTCCAACAACACTCAAGAAGCTCGACACCATCCAGGACAAAGAAGCCCGCTTGATTGGCACTCCATCCACAAACATTCACTCCCTCCACCACCAATGCACAGTGGCAGCAGTGTGTACCATTTACAAGATGCATTGCAGCAACGCACCAAGGCTCCTTAGACAGCACCTTACAAACCCGCGACCTCTACCACCTCGAAGGACAAGAGCAGCAGATGCATGGGAACACCACCACCTGCAAGTTCCCCTCCAAGTCACACACCATCCTGACTTTGAACTATATCGCCGTTCCTTCTCTGTCGCTGGGTCAAAATCCTGGAACTCCCTTCCTAACAACACTGTGGGTGTACCTACCTCACATGGACTGCAGTGGTTCAAGAAGGCAGCTCACCACCACCTTTTCAAGGGCAATTAGGGATGGGTAATAAATGCTGGAATAGCCAGTGATGCCCACATCCCATGAATGAATATTTAAAAAAACAATATTTTATTTGGTGCCTCTCAGGCCAGGGCCAAGGAACCTCCTGGCCTGGGAGTTTTCTTCAAGACACCCCAAGCACATTATGCTTGGAGCAGAGAGGAACGTGAAGGCCAGGATCCTGTGTATCCAAGTCATGGCATAATTTTCAACTCTTGCATAATTTATACATAGCAATACATATACTCGGTATCAAATAACTACTTTGTCTTCATTTAATATACTGAACCCCAGAAGTAGGGTGAGAGTGACTGCCCTTGACATCAAGGCAGCATTTGTCTGAGTGTGGAATCAAGACGCCCTAGTAAAACTGAAGTCAATGGGAATCGGGGTAAAACTCTCCGCTGGTTGGAGTCATGCCTAGCACAAAGGAAGAATATTGTGGTTGTTGGAGGTCAATCATCTCAGTCCTTGGACATCACTGCAGGAGTTCCTCAGGGTAGTGTCCTAGGCCCAACTATCTTCAGCTGCTTCATCAATGACCTTCCTTCAATCATAAGGTCAGAAGTAGGGATGTTCGCTGATGATTGCACAATGTTAAGCACCATTCGCGACTCCTCAGATACTGAAGCAAGACCTGGACAACATCCAGGCTTGGGCTGATAAGTGGCAAGTAACGTTGGTGCCACACATGAGCCAGGCAATGACCTTCTCAAACAAGAGAGAATCTAACCATCTCCCCTTGATGTTCAATGACATTACCATCGCTGAATCCCCCACTATCAACACCCTGGGGGCTACCATTGACCAGAAACTGAACTGGACCAGCCACATAAATACTGTGGCTGCAAGAGCAGGTCAGAGGCTGGGAATTCTGCAGCGAATAACTCACCTCCTGACTTCCTGTCCACCATCAAGAAGGCAAAGGTCAAGAGTGTGATGGAATACATTCCACTTGCCTGGATACATTCCACTTGCCAACAACACTCAAGAAGCTCAGCACTATCCAGGACAAAGCAGCCCACTTGACTGGCACCCCATCCACCACCTTCACCATTCACTCCCTTCACCACCGACACACAGTGGCAGCAGTGTGTACCATCTACAAGATGCACTGCATCAATTCACCAAGGCTCTTTAGACAGCACCTTCCAAACTCGCGACCTCAATCAGCTAGAAGGACAAGGGCAGCAGATGTATGGAACACCACCATCTGCAAGTTCCCCTCCAAGCCACACACCATCCTCTCTTGGAACTATATCGCCGTTCCTTCACTATCGCTGGGTCAAAATACTGGAACTCCCTTGCTAACAGTACTGTGGGTGTACTTACACCCCAACGACTGCAGCAGTTCAAGAAGGCAGCTCACCACCACCTTCGCAAGGGCATTTAGGGATGGGCAATAAACACTGGCCTTGCCATCACACAAAAGAATGAATAAAAATAGTCTTCATACTAAAAAGATGTGAGCTTAATTTCTGAGAGACTCTGCTGGTGGTGTAAAGATTCGGCAGCAATGTTGAGAAATTGCATAAAGGATGTCCCAGAAGTATAATTTCTAAAACTAGGAATCTCTTTAAAAGATTGCAAACTTAAACCTTCCATTATCTCATTTGAGATGGCATATTATGGTGGGGATGATTCAGCATGAGGTGTCTGCTGAGAACATACTTTTGGGAGCTGTTACTCCTCCTCTGCCTCTGCTCATCTGCTGTTGAAACGTTCATTCATGCCTCGGTTACCTCTAGATTTGACTATTCTAATACTTTCCTGGTCAGGCTCTCATCTTCTCCCACCAATAACTTGCACTCATCCAAAACCCTGCTGCCCATATCCCAAATCCCACCAAGTCCTGTTCATGCATCATTCCTGCACTCGCTGACCTACATTAACTCCCAATCAGGCAATGTCTCAAATTTAATATTCTCATCCTTGCTTTCAAATCCCTCCATAGCCTCTGGCCTCATCTCTCCTCATCACTGTAACCTCCTCCAGCCCTACAGATCTTCAAGATCCCTGCATTTTTCCAATCCTGGTCTCTTAAGCATCTCCAATTTTAATTGCTCTCCAATTAGCAATTGTGCCTTCAACTCCCAAGGCTCTGGAATTCCCTCCTGAAACCTCTCCCCCTCTCTCCTCCTTTAAAGCAGTTGTTAAAACCTACCATTTGACAATGATCCTGTGACATCCCTGGGGATGTTTTACTACACTTAAGGTGCTATACAACAAGTTGTTATTGTTGTTGTTGAGAGGAGCCATTCGGTTTGCTAGATAGGCCCATTAGTGAATCCCTAAATGAGGGGAGAAGTTGGAGGCACTGCCCTTCCATTTCCTGTGAATGCAAGGTGAGAAGAGAAAATAATAGATGCACGGATAGTCAATGAGGTTCGGATAAAAAAAAAGTTCAAAGTGTAGACCTTAGCCATGGGCTGGTAGCTAAGATGCAGCTAGTCTGGTTTTGCAGTTAGAAGTTGTCTAGAAAGAATGTCAAAAACAAGTATGTCAACCCATGAAAAGTACAGGACATGTGATATATTATTTGTTCTCATCTTTTGAGGAGAGACGTGAAATTGTGTGGGGAAATTGAGGTTTATTTACAACTGTGAGTCGGGATGTTCACAGACTGTCTTTAAAATAAACCAGCTTGAAGATTCACTTCAGGCCTTATCTCACTACAATGTCTTTCAGTTTGCCCAGTGATAGATTGGAGAAGTACACATGCGGGCATATGTGAAAGATATGTTATTCAGTTCAAATTACAAGGAGGTCCTATTGCTCTACCCCTGGGTTACACTATCAGATAACTAGACAATTGACAGTACAGGCACACTGCCGAATATAAGACACTCTTATAGAGCTGACCAGATCCTGAGAAAATGTCTTAGATGGATCTGAAACTTATCACTGCTGTCAGATCCTCCCAAGCAGGAAGCATCTACCAAATAAGACAATCTGTTATCCATAAATTCCTTAAGAGACACATGGGAGGATAACTGGCACCAATGTGAGCATGGGGGCTCCTCAACCAATATTTGGTCAGTTTTCAGGCAATGTGTTAACTGCAAAAACATGGCTATGCAAGTTAGTACCTGATATGCTAAGAGAAGCCATAATGCTTGGATTATGGAGTAGTTCATAATGCCTGCATTATTTGAAAGCTCAGGTTTTTTAACGTGGCTGCTGTGGGAATCCAGGGCTATCCTTTGCAGCTGTGGTTGATGAACACCACCCTCCCAAATAAAAAAGAACGCTGAACAGCAGTGGAATGTAAATACAAGAAGCAAATACCAGATTTTTGCCGAGACAAAAATTTCACTCTTTGGACAGCTCCAGTAGGGTGATCCTGTAAAGATTAGCAGAGATTGTCACATCTCAGCTGAAGAATCACACTTAAGTCACAGTTTAATTTTAACAACAATTTAACAAGCTTTAATAAAACGACTTCGGTAGAATCCTTGCTTCCTGCTGTTCACTCTAATGAGAAGCATTTTATGTTGTCTGATACAACATAAATGTGATGCTTGGAGTTCAGTTATTTGAAGATCTCAAATAGGTATATTAACAGCTAACAAGTATATAGAGTGCAGAGCTAACTAGAGTAAATAAAAACAAGAAATGCTGGAAATACTCAGCAGGTCTGGCAGCATCTGTGGAGAGAGAAGCAGAGTTAACATTTCAGGTCAGTGACCCTTCTTCAGAATTGGCAGATATAAGAAATGTAAAAGATTTTAAGCAAGTAAAGTGGGGGTGGGGAAAGAGACAACAAAACAGGTGTTGATAGGACAAGGTCAGAGAATAACTGACCAGAAGGTCATGCAGCAAAGGCAAACAATATTTTAACGGTGTGCTGAAAGACAAAGCATTAGTACAGATAGGGTGTTAATGGACAGAAAACTGAACAGCCACAAGCACAAGCATGAAAAAAAACACAGTGGGTTGGCACAGTAGAAATAAACTGAACAAACTAAAATAAAATAAAATAAACACAAAAAAGAAAAAAGAGCTAAAAAAATAATTTATAAAATGGGGGGCCAGTCACGCTCTGCAATTATTGAACTGAATGTTCAGTCCGGCAGGCTGTAGCATGCCTAATGGGAAAATGAGATGCTGTTCCTCGAGCTTGCGTTGATGGTCACTGGAACACTGCAGCAATCCCAGGACAGAGATGTGAGCAGGAGAGCAGGGGGGTGTGTTGAAATGGCCAGCAACCGGAAGCTCGGGGTCATGCTTTCGGACTGAGCGCAGATGTTCCGCAGAGCGGTCACCCAGTCTGCGTTTGGTCTCCCCAATGTAGTGGAGACCACATTGGGAGCAGCAAATACAGTATATTACATTGAAAGAAGTACAAGTAAATCACTGCTTCACCTGAAAGGACTATTTGGGGCCTTGGATAGTGAGGAGAGAGGAGGTAAATGGGCAGGTATTACACCTCCTGTGATTGCAAGGAAAGGTGCCATGGGAAGGGGACGAGGTGTTGGGGTAATGGAGGAGTGGACCAGGGTGTCGCAGAGGGAACGATCCCTTCAGAATGCTGACGGGGAAGAAAGGGGAAGAAAGCTTTGGTGGTGGCATTATGCTGGAGATGGCGGAAATAGCAGAGGGTGATCCGTTGGATATGGAGGCTGATGGGGTGGAAAGTGAGGACAAGGGGAACCCTGTCACAGTTCTGGGAGGGAGGGGAAGGGGTGAGGGTAGAGCTGCGGGAAATGGGCCCGGACAAACGGAGACAGTTGAAGGCCCTGTCAACCACAGTAGGGTGGAATTATCGGCTGAGGAAAAAGGAAGACATATCAGAAGCGCTGTCATGGAAGGTAGCATCATCAGAGCAGATGTGTCGGAGACAGAGAAACTGGGAGAATGGAATGGAGTCCTTACAGGAGGCAGGGTGTGAAGAAGTGTAGTCGAGGTAGCTGTGGGATTCTGTGGGCTTATAACGAATATTAGTAAACAGCCTATCCCCAGAGATGAAAGCAGAGTAGTTGAGGAAGGGGAGGGAAGTGTCAGAGATGGACCATGTAAAGGTGAGAGAAGGGTGGAAATTGGAACCAAAGTTGATAACGTTTTCCAGTTCTGGGCGAGAGCAGGAAACAGCACCGATACAGTCTTCAATGTACTGGTAAGAGAGTTGGGGGAGGGGGGCCTGAGTAGGACTGGAACAAGGAATGTTCAACATATCCCACAAAAAGACAGGCATAACGAAGGCCCATGCAGGTACCCATAGCAACAACTTTTACTTGAAGGAAGTGAGTGAAGTTGAAGGAGAAATTGTTCAATGTGAGAACAAGTTCAGCCAGGCGGAGGTGGATGGCGGTGGATGGGGACTGGTTGGGCCTCTGCTCAAGGAAGAAGCGGAGAGCGCTCAAACCATCCTGGTGGGGGATGGAGGTGTAGAGAGATTGAACATCCATAGTGAAGAGGAGGCGGTTGGGGCCAGGAAACTGGAAATTGACAAAATGACATAGGGCGTCAGAAGAGTCACGGATGTAGGTGGGAAGAGACTGGACCAGGGGAGAAAAGATAAAAGATAAAGATAGGAAGAAATACATTCAGTGGGGCAGGAACAGGCTGAAACAATGGGTCTGCTGGGAGAGTCCTGTTTGTGGATTTTGGGAAAGAGATAGAAGCAGGCTGTCCGGGGTTGCAGGACTATGAGGTTGGAAGCTGTAGAGGGAAGATCTCCAGAGGAGATGAGGTCAGTGACAGTCCTGTGGACAGTAGCTTGATGTTCGGTGGTGGGGCCATGGTCCAGGGGGAAGTAGGAAGAAGTGTTTGAGAGTTGGCGCTGAGCCTCTGCAAGGTAGAGGTCAGTACACCATACAACAACAGCACCACCCTTATCTGCAGGTTTGATGACAATGTCGGGGTTAGACCTGAGAGTATGGAGTGCAGTGAGTTCAGAGGGGGACAGGTTAGAGTGAGTGAGGGGGCAGAGAAATTGAGATGACCAATGTCTCATCGACAGTTTTCAATGAAAAGATCAAGAGCGGGTAAGAGGCCAGAGAGAGAGGGGTCCAGGTAGAGAGAGAATGCTGGAGGCAGGTGAATGGGTCTGCTGATTGGGGGGAGGATTCCTGGTCAAAGTGAGCCCGGAGATGGAGGCGACGGAAGAAGAGCTCAACATCATGCCGAGTGCGAAATTCATTGAGGTGGGAGCGTAAGGGGATAAAACTGAGTCCTTTGCTGAGTACAGAACGTTCAGCGTCAGAGAGGGGAAGGTCAGAGGATATAGTGAATACTATTTAGAGGTAACTATTTAGAGGTCTTGCCTCTTGGTGTTACAGTTACAGAGAGAGACTGGCATGTAGTCACATGACTGTATCCTGGTACTCAGCTCATTAGCATACTAAGATCTTAAAAGGATATCACTCTTAAAGGCAATCACAGAACATCCCCCTTCTTTCCAAAGATAGGTCTTGTATGCTTCATGTAAAAATACATAAAATTAAATAACATCAAAATTATTTACACAAGTATAGAGATTATGAAGTTTACAGATAGAGAGGCTCAAAAGTCCGTAAATCGCCTCGGCGGTTTGACAACTTTTGCTAGGGGAGTTTGCGTCTCATCTTTGCTATTCTTTCTGAAGTTTCTCCCTGCTAACATACTCTGTTGCTTTGCTCAAGATGACTAACCTTTTCATTCTTGGAAAGTTCAAGCACCTCATTTTGAAGAGCCAATAGACAATTGTCATGCAGGCCCCCACCTGCCAAGAATGAAGCACATTAATTTCGCCACATGGACATTAAATTTCAAATTGTTACTGAGAAGAAGAGAAGGCCTGTGACAAGGGTTTGCCAGGCCCCTGGCTGGAAAGACATTTTTGCATATTAACAGACAGCGTTTGGAACAAAGGAGCTATCCCCTGCTCCAATACAATTCACAAACAGATGTGGTCAAACCAGTTAGTCACATGACTAACCTGCTTGGAAGTCTGGGTTTTTTTCTGAATTGTACAGTTTGAACTGAGAGCCTGCAGAAAGCAGAATGCTCCTGGACTGAAGAAGACCTCCTGTCTCCTGTCTGCTCCCATCTCTTTCTCACAAGCCTCTAAATCCATTGAAGTCACATGAACCCCAAGAGAGAAAAGTCTCCTAAAGCAAATAAGAATACTGGGCCCCAATGAAAAGCAAGATTTACCAACAATCAAGGACTCTACAGTGAGCTCAAAGAACCGTAACAACAACTCTTCAGATATTGCCTCAAACCTTTTCACTTTATTTTTCATCTGCTCTTCTCTGTCTCTATTTGCATGTGTGTATCACTTTTGCATTCTAACTTGGGGTGCAGCATGTATCCATAGGTGTTAACTGAAGTAGAGTTTATGTTTAAGTTTAATAAATTTCAACTTTTCTTCTTTAAACTTAAGAAAGCCTGTTTGTACTGGTTTCTTTGTCTTATAATTGGAAAGCGGTGAACAAGGATTCACCAAGTGGGAGCTAAAAGCACGGTGTGTTTAAAATTAAACCCTGCTACAGTAAGACCAGGTGAAGGCTGAAGGGGAACCCTAGACCTCTTTCTCACCTGGTCGTAACACAATGCTTCAACTCATTCCTCCTCTGCTGCTTCAGGACATTGCGTGTCCTTCGCCTCTCCTCATCCTCCATGTCTGAAGGCTTTGGGCTCAAGGTCAAGGACTTATTGAGGGGTAAAGTACTTTGTCTCATGGAGATACCTGTCCATTCTGACTCATCGTAGTGCTGTTGATTCTGTAGAGAGCAGAAGTGAAGGCGTAGCATAGATGTGCTGTTGCTGGTTTTCCAGACTACACTGTTTGATGCTGGTCACAGTGTGAGGGGGTTCCAGTCCTTAGAGATTTCCCTTTGGCAATGCTTTCATGGATAGTTATGACGTTGAGGTCTGAACACACGGGTAGTCCTGCCAGTACTGGTCTGCTCGTGTCTACTAGGTAGAATGTTTGTGGTTTCCATGCTGACTTGCCGTAGCTGCATTGCATTGTTAATGTGCCATTGCAAGGAATGGGTGACCTGTTGTATGCAGATAACTTGGCAGTTGACGGTTATATGATTGATTTCCAATGACTCTGGTACATACCTTTGAGGATTCGGACTGGTAGGATATTTGCACTAGCGCTGGCGTCAATTTGTCCTTGAGTGTATGTTTGTTAGATTTCTTTGGGCACATGATGTTAATATTGGCAAAAGCTTCCAGCTGTTGGACTTCATCAACACGATGTGTCAGGTTCACAATGTGGACCAAAAGGCAGAGAAAGAGCAGGAAGGCAGCGCAGGTGTCCCCTGCGGTCATCTCCCTCCAAAACAGGTATACCATTTTGGATACTGTTGGGGGAGATGGCTCACCAGGGGAAGGCAGCAGGAGCCAGGTTCATGGCACCGTGGCTGGCTCTGCTGTTCAGAAGGGCGGGAAAAAGAGTGGAAGGGCTATAGTCATAGGGGATTCGATTGTAAGGGGAGTAGATAGGCGGTTCTGTGGTCGAAAATGAGACTCCCGAATGGTATGTTGCCTCCCAGGTGCACGGGTCAGGGATGTCTCAGATCGGCTGCAGAACATTCTGAAGGGGGAGGGTGAACAGCCAGTTGTCGTTGTGCACATAGGCACCAATGATATAGGTAAAAAACGGGATGAGGTCCTACAAGCAGAATTTAGGGAGTTAGGAGCCAAGTTAAAAAGTAGGACCTCAGAGGTAGTAATCTCAGGATTGCTACTAGTGCCACGTGCTAGTCAGAGTAGAAATGAAAAAATAGTCAGGATGAATGCGTGGCTTGAGAGATGGTGCAGGAGGGAGGGGTTCAGATTTTTGGGACATTGGGACTGGTTCTGGGGGAGGTGGGACTATTACAAATTGGACGGTCTACACCTGGGCCGGACTGGAACCAATGTCCTTGGGGGTGCTTTTGCTAACGCTGTTGGGGAGGGTTTAAACTAATGTGGCAGGGGGATGGGAACCAATTGAGGAGGTCAGTGGACAGTAAGGAGGTAGTAACTAAAGCCTGTAAGGAACTAGATAATGAAGTCAGCGTGACTAAGGGGAAGAGTAGGCAGGGAGCAGATGATGAACGCAAAGGGACTGGTGGTCTGAGGTGCATTTGTTTTAATGCAAGAAGTGTAGTAGGTAAGGCAGATGAACTTAGGGCTTGGATTAATACCTGGGAGTATGATGTTATTGCTATTACTGAGACTTGGTTGAAGGAAGGGCACGATTGGCAACTAAATATCCCAGGATATCGATGCTTCAGGCGGGATAGAGAGGGAGGTAAAAGGGGTGGAGGAGTTGCATTACTGGTCAAAGAGGATATCACAGCTGTGCTGAAGGAGGGCACTATGGAGGACTCGAGCAGTGAGGCAATATGGGCAGAACTCAGAAATAGGAAGGGTGCTTGTACTACAGGCCTCCCAACAGCAAGCGTGAGATAGAGGTACAAATATGTAAACAGATTATGGAAAGATGTAGGAGCAACAGGGTGGTGGTGATAGGAGATTTTAATTTTCCCAACATTGACTGGGATTCACTTAGTGTTAGAGGTCAAGATGGAGCAGAATTTGTAAGGAGCATCCAGGAGGGTTTTCTAGAGCAGTATGTAAATAGTCCAACTCGGGAAGGGGCCATACTGGACCTGGTGTTGGGGAATGAGCCCGGCCAGGTGGTTGAAGTTTCAGTAGGGGATTACTTTGGGAATAGTGATCACAATTCCGTAAGTTTTAGAATACTCATGGACAAGGACGAGAGTGGTCCTAAAGGAAGAGTGCTAAATTGGGGGAAGGCCAACTATACCAAAATTCGGCAGGAGCTGGGGAATGTAGATTGGGAGCAGCTGTTTGAAGATAAATCCACATTTGATATGAGGGAGGCTTTTAAAGAGAGGTTGATTAGCGTGCAGAAGAGACATGTTCCTGTGAAAATGAGGGATAGAAATGGCAAGATTAGGGAACCATGGATGACAGGTGAAATTGTGAAACTAGCTAAGAGGAAAAAGGAAGCATACATAAGGTCTAGGCGGCTGAAGAAAGACGAAGCTTTGGAAGAATATCGGGAATGTAGGACCAATCTGAAACGAGGAATTAAGAGGGCTAAAAGGGGTCATGAAATATCTTTAGCAAACAGGGTTAAGGAAAATCCCAAAGCCTTTTATTCATATATAAGGAGCAAGAGGGTAACTAGAGAAAGGATTGGCCCACTCAAGGACAAAGGAGGAAAATTATGCATGGAGTCAGAGAAAATGGGTGAGATTCTAAACGAGTACTTTGCATCGGTATTCACCGAGGAGAGGGACATGACGGATGTTGAGGTTAGGGACAGATGTTTGATTACTCTAGTTCAAGTCGGCATAAGGAGGGAGGAAGTGTTGGGTATTCTAAAAGGCATTAAGGTGGACAAGTCCCCAGGTCCGGATGGGATCTATCCCAGGTTACTGAGGGAAGCGAGAGAGGAAATAGCTGGGGCCTTAACAGATATCTTTGCAGCATCCTTAAACATGGGTGAGGTCCCAGAGGACTGGAGAATTGCTCATGTTGTCCCCTTGTTTAAGGAGGGTAGCAGGGATAATCCAGGTAATTATAGACCGGTGAGCCTGACGTCAGTGGTAGGGAAGCTGCTGGAGAAGATACTGAGGGATAGGATCTATTCCCATTTGGAAGAAAATGGGCTTATCAGTGATAGGCAACATGGTTTTGTGCAGGGAAGGTCATGTCTTACCAACTTAATAGAATTCTTTGAGGAAGTGACAAAGTTGATTGATGAGGGAAGGGCTGCAGATGTCATATACATGGACTTTAGTAAGGCGTTTGATAAGGTTCCCCATGGTAGGTTGATGGAGAAAGTGAAGTCGCATGGGGTACAGGGTGTACTAGCTAGATGGATAAAGAACTGGCTGGGCAACAGGAGACAGAGAGTAGCAGTGGAAGGGAGTTTCTCAAAATGGAGACGTGTGACCAGTGGTGTTCCACAGGGATCCGTGCTGGGACCACTGTTGTTTGTGATATACATAAATGATTTGGAGGAAAGTATAGGTGGTCTGATTAGCAAGTTTGCAGATGACACTAAGATTGGTGGAGTAGCAGATAGTGAAGGGGAGTGTCAGAGAATACAGCAGAATATAGATAGATTGGAGATTTGGGCAGAGAAATGGCAGATGGAGTTCAATCCGGGCAAATGCGAGGTGATGCATTTTGGAAGATCCAATTCAAGAGTGAACTATACAATAAATGGAAAAGTCCTGGGGAAAATTGATGTACAGAGAGATTTGGGTGTTCAGGTCCATTTTTCCCTGAAGGTGGCAACGCAGGTCAATAGAGTGGTCAAGAAGGCATACGGCATGCTTTCCTTCATCGGACGGGGTATTGAGTACAAGAGTTGGCAGGTCATGTTACAGTTGTATAAGACTTTGGTTCGGCCACATTTGGAATACTGCGTGCAGTTCTGGTCGCCACATTACCAAAAGGATGTAGATGCTTTGGAGAGGGTGCAGAGGAGGTTCACCAGGATGTTGCCTGGTATGGAGGGCGCTAGCTATGAAGAGAGGTTGAGTAGATTAGGATTATTTTCATTAGAAAGACGGAGGTTGAGGGGGGACCTGATTGAGGTGTACAAAATCATGAGAGGTATAGACAGGGTGGATAGCAAGAAGCTTTTTCCCAGAGTGGGGGATTCAATTACTAGGGGTCACGAGTTCAAAGTGAGAGGGGAAAAGTTTAGGGGGGATATGCGTGGAAAGTTCTTTACGCAGAGGGTGGTGGGTGCCTGGAACGTGTTGCCAGCGGAGGTGGTGGACGCGGGTACGATAGTGTCTTTTAAGATGTATCTAGACAGATACATGAATGGGCAGGAAGCAAAGAGATACAGATCCTTAGAAAATAGGCGACAGGTTTAGATAGAGGATCTGGATCGGCGCAGGCTTGGAGGGCCGAAGGGCCTGTTCCTGTGCTGTAATTTTCTTTGTTCTTTGTTCTTTGTTATGCCTGTTCGTCTTCTGTCTGAGAATTGTTTCTCTCTGAGTCTTGTCACAGGTCTGTTTCACTGTGGATTTCATGTATCGGCTTGAGGTTTTGCAGGTCTCAGGCACTTTCCTTGCTGCTGTTGCCCTGTTTTCTGTTTGCCTATGTTCTGCCATGACTTTTAGCTGCACCTTTGAAGCCAAATTTCATGCAAGAGCGGGCCCAGTGTTCTTTTGCACCACATGCCTTGCACAGTTCACGAAATGCAGGACAACTTCACCATGAGTGGGATAAACCACACTTACCACACAGCTTGCTTGCCCTTTACGACCTGGTTATGGTGCTGATAGTGTTGGCTGCACCTAGTGCTTCTGTGTGCTGTTGTCCAGCTGCAATGACTTCATATTTCCTGCCATCTTCCAGCAGTGCATCAATGCTGTGACCTTTCTTTTTTCCCCAAGACGTCCTTCTGAAATGCTTCAATGGGTGTTGATAAAATTACCAGCTCCATTATTTGGTCTGACAGCTCAACTTCTGAAAAATCGCATTGGTTGCCCTTGCTACAGCATCCACTGAAGAACTGGTCTATTGATTCCTGTGGCTGTTGCCTATAGGACATCAATTCCAGGCGGTGAATTTGAAAATTCACTTTCAATCGAAGCTGAGCTTCCAGCACTTTCCATATCTTTGTGGGATCTTTCTGATCCTCGTCAGATATGCCTGAGGTATTGATTCTGTGTAATCCCTCATTTCCAATCACTATCATTATTTTACAGCCTGTTTTTCTGGTTCTACAATTACTTGGTCGATAAAGAATAATTGCATTCTTTGTTAGAACAGTTTGAACTTGGATAGGATATCGAAGGCTTTCCAGTTCATGCTGGGAAAATTGATATCCATGCTCCTGCTGCTCTTTTGCTTTAAAACTTGCTTTTAAAACCTTGCACTGTGACTCTGTACTGCTTTCCCTTAAAATGCTCTTCTTTAGTCTGGCTGGTTTGATTGACAGAAGCAGCTTGTCTGTTTATCTAGCTTCCAGCACTTTAGTCTGTCTGCTCATACAGCTGTACAATAGGCATTTCAAGTGCCCTTTTTCTAAAACTAGTGTTTGATTATACAACCGTTCAAGAGGCAATTCTTCACACTTGAGTGATTTTGTGAGTTTTTTTAAACTCAGGCTGAGTGAGTGAAAACTCTTCACACTTGAGTGGTTTGATGATGTTTCTTTTTATAGCTGTAGCTGCGAGCTGCGTGACTGGAGGATTCTCGTGTTTTTTGCTGTCAGATGCCTCCTGTAATAGCACGGACCTGATCAGCATGGGTGTGCCTTTGAAAACAACCAATCGGCCTGAGATAGGGATTGGGTTTTTCATGTCTTTTTCTTTAACTGAGTTTTTAAAAAACAATCAACTTTGCAAGCACCTCAAAGCTTTGTTTTTTTAACTGGCGTTCCTGTACCCACGGCACACTGACTCACCTGCTCACTGTGATTGATTTGCAGCCTGTCATTCGGAGCTCAGTCTTCTACAGCTAGAGATGTGTTTTTTTTCTTTTTTACATTGTTTGGGCCAGTGTTTCTTTTAACTTTCTCTCTTTTAGCTGTAGGTAGTTTTTAAAACTGTTTTCCTGTGGTCTTAAATCCTGGATTCTGTCTTCTCACCACAGCCGCCACCATGTAATGGGAAGCTTTTTATGTTGTTTAATACAACATGAATGAGATGTGTGGAGTTCAGTTGATTGAAGATCTCAAACAGGTTTATTAACAGCTAACAGGTATATAAAGTGCAAAGCTATCTATTTACAGGTCTTGCCTCTTGATGTTACAGCTACAGAGAGTGACTGGCAGGTAGTCACATGACAGCACTCAGCTCATTAGCATACTAAGATCTTAAAGGGACATCACTCTTAAAAGCAATCACACAACACTCACTACAGGAGCATATGCTTATCTGACCTTACAACAACCCCCAGGTTAGGTGTTTTCCTCAAAACACTAAGTTACTTTCAGTTTCCCTTCCAAATACCATATAGTCTCTGATACTCAAGCCCACACATACAATCATGACAGTGATGTCACAAATGATTACAGTCTACTGCAATTAGCATAACTTCACAGTACAAAAAGAACAAAGTAAAAGCTCTTTGTCCAGCAGTAAAGAGGAGGAGGAGGAAGAAGTGGACTAATCAGAGGTGCAGCCAGGACGATTGGTGCAGAACACATTAATAGATAACTGCTTCCAGTAATTCCTGGATCTGGACTATGCACAAATACTGACAAATTATCACCACAGAGTTTCCAATAAATGCCTTGCTATATATATTCTCACCTACTTTACCATAACTAGTATGTAACAACACCCCAGCATCTGTTGATGCCATAATATGGCCCTCCCAACAAAATCTGGGCTACAGAGAATTAACGTGCACAACATTTATTAGGTAACAACTACTTTACAAAGTACATCTTGTTCCGACACCCACATTTCCTCTACATTCTTTTATTCATTTATGGGATGTGAGCATTGCTGGCAAGACCAGCATTTATTGCCCATCCCTAATTAGTCTTTTAATGTCGTGCCACAGCTATGTGCTCCTGCAGAATGCTGCGTCAATGTCTACCTTTCTGCCTTATGCTCAAGGGCTTGATGTTCGAAGATCGTGGTGATCCCAAAAGTTTGAAGATAAGTATATTTACATGCATTCATTTTATTGATTTAAATGTTGAAATTAAGGTCCGTCGCCCAGCGGCGGGTGGTGCACCATGGAGCCTTGCCACCACCGGGAGGATCGGGCCGGGACCTCCTGGCATCGGGCTCCATGGTGGGCCTCTGTCGGAATCTTCTTCCGACCCCCTCCCCTTCCCTCCCTGCCACGGAGCCCGACGTTGGAGGGTCGGTAAAATCCAGCCCTATGAGTATGCAAGAGTGTGGCTAAGGGCAGGTGAGTTATGCTAGCAAGTTGACCAATAAGAGTTTTCCTAACTAGCTTAGATAGTTCTAGGACATTGGTCAGGACTCTATTCCAATGCTTCAAACTAATATGGATTGCATCATATGAACCCCGTTAATTGATCACTAATGCTTGTTATTGTCTCTTCAAGACTAAACCAAAATCCATAGCTTGCATTCTAATTTGAGAAAAATTATAGAACAACTTACAGATAAAAACAATATTTAGCAATAAAAGACCTAGATGACTTTGAACATTGGTTAATCTCATCTCGTATAACCTCACCTATTAGAACTTTGTACTGAGAGCTTCTGCATGACAATATATGACAAATTAATAATTTGTGACATTAATCAGTCTCAGTAATCTACCATTATCCATCTTCCCTCTTCAGTTTTCCTGTTATCTTCTCTACTCCCATTTGTTTATCTGCTCACTTATTGGAATTCGTGTACGTAGTTTTTTTCACAAACGTTAGAAGTATTTTCTCTGACCTACTTTACATGTTTTTTTGTAGGAATTCACTTTGAGGGGCACTTCAGGCTCTGAATTCTGTGGATTAATTGAACAGAAAATGGTTGTTTACTAGGACTGTATTGCAGCTTTTAACATATTCCAGATTTAAGCAGTAAAACATCATTTTTTTCATTTCTCATTTGGTACAAAATTTCATGCTTAACCATTTCATTTCTGGCTTCCACAATTGATGTTATTATTCTTGTGATAAGGTATATAGAACACTGGCTAACTGAAAAGCACTAAGGGAGTCTGACTAATTGAAGTCTAATTGTCGAGAGGTTGGCCCCCATCCTTTTCCTGTTTTAAATTCTGCACCTCAGTTCTGTATTGACAGATTTCCTGTCAGACATCAAATTGTGAATGATTCAGAACTTTCTCCAATTGAATACTAGAAAGATCAAAGCCGTTGTGTTCGGCTTCCCTGAAAAATGCTCCACTCTTGCCACCAACGCCATCCTCTTCTCTGGTTGCTCACTCAGGCTGAATCCTGTTCAACCATGAACTGAGTTTTAAATCCCACATCATATTAAACACCAGGACTGCATACTTCCACCTCTGCAAAGTTGCTTCTCTCTGTTTTTAAGCACAACCCCAGCACCACTGAACCTTTGTCAACTCCATACTTGATTACTCCAACACTTTCCATCTTGATCACTCATTCTTCATTCTAGGTAAACATCAAATTGTCCAAACCTTTGTAAAAAAATATCCTGTCCTGTGTACCGTGTCACACTCATTCATCATTCATGTCTCCTCTGACCAACATTGGCTGCTTGTCATCAATGTATTATATTCAAAATCTTTATCCTCATCTCTAAATTTCTCTGTTGCTCTATAACACAGGGGCTGGAATTTAACGTTGGGTGGGTGGCCCCGCCCACAGACCAAAAGGTCAGAAGCGAGCCAGCCTCCTCTGGGCCTGGGGAACCACGCTGGGATTTTTCACTCCCCAGGCCCTTAATTGGTCTTTGGCGGGAAGTCCCGCCTAATGGAGCTGCCGACCAATCAGCAGACCAGCAGCTCTTCATCCCAGCAGTGCTACTGGAAGCCGTGACCACTACTGGGACAACTATCCAGCTTCAGGAGGAAGAAGAAAGACGGCCCGGGAAAGGAGGTACATTTTTAGGGCCTTGCCGGGCACAACTTGCCGGGCCCTGGCATGGCAAGGGGGTGCTGGTTGTGGGGGGGAGTGATGAGCATTGGGGGTGGTTGGGGCTTCAAGGCGGCCCTCTGTGGGGCACAGTGTGGCCGATCAGGAGGGCACCCCCCACAACTCCCCAAGCCCGCAAGAAGGCCACCAGGTTTTACCTAGCCCCCGCACCCCACCACCCTCCCCCATCCCCCACTCCCCTGCCCCCACCTCCCACAATTTTTCAGCCCCCGCCCCACACCAGCCCACTCATTAGGGGGGACAGTAAAATTCCGGCCACTATCTCTGGAACTTCCTCCAACCTATGTATCCTCCCAGATGCTTTTTGTTGTTTTTATTCTGCCTTTCTGTGTATTACGGCCCCACAACCCAACCCGATCACCCCACTATAGTGACAGCTTTCTCTCACCTTAGTTCTACCTTTTGGAACTCCTTCCCTTAAACTCTCTGCCTCTCTCTCCACCTTTAAAAACCTTCAGAAAATTAATTTCTTGGCCACCATTTCTAATCTCTCCTTTCCTGACATTGTCCCTTTTCCAGATGTCTATTTGTGAAGAGCTTTGGAACATTTCTTTATGCCACAAGGCATTTTGTGGCTGTACCTATTTCGCTACCTAATCTTATGTAGGCCAATTTATTTTTACCACACATTTATATGGCCTAATTCTGGAAAAAATGTATTTCATATATTGGTTTTGACACAGTAAAGAAGGAGAAACTTTCCAGTGGAAGAAGGGTCAGTAACCAAAAGACACAGATTTAAGGTGATTGACAAAAGAATCAGAGGGGAAGGTGAGGATTTTTTATAAAAATGCAGTGAGTTGTTATGATCTGGAATGCACAGCCTGAAAGGGTTGTGGAAAAAGATTCACTAATAACTTTTAAAAGGAAATTGGACAAATACTTGAAAGAAAAAGATTTGCAGGGCTAAACAGAAAGAGCACTGGAGTGGGACTAATCTTTCAGAGAGCTGGCACAGGCAAGATGGACCGAATGGCCTCCTTCTGTGCTGCATCATTCTATGATTCTAAAATGAATGTAGGAATCGTAACAGTTAATCTGAGAAACAAATTGTATTATCAGCCAATTTTATATATACTCAGTTTTAACACATTTCTCTTCCTCATGTCTGTTCCTTATGATACCATTTGAAACTTTGCACCTGTGCTGGCTGCCTGAATAAACAATTTATTTAATCCCATTCCTCGATCCAGTTCTCTTTTTAAAGTTTTTATAGATACTGCTCCCACCACTGTTTCTGGGATAACATTCCATGTCCTAATGACCCTCTGCATTATCAAATTTCTCCATTCATTCTTTTGGAGATTTTATATAACAAAGCCTTAATAAGCACAAAATGTTTTAAACATTTTGCTAATGTTTGTTGATCCATTTTTGAAAGGATAATTACCATCACAGAAGTGTAAACACCGATGAATAGCAAATTCCCCCAAATATGCTTTTCCAGATCAATTTTTAAATCAATTTAGCAAAGACAGGAATTTCAGTCCTACAGTCAGAAAAACAACACTGATAGTAGCCAATGAGAAAGTCTTGATCATTCTGCACTCCTATCTAAATGACTTTTAAAAAAAAGTCGAGGACACAAAAACATAAAGCTTACGGCCAGGATTTTATGAGTCCCGCGGCATTCCCGACAGTGGGACCTGAAGTTGGCGGAATGTCTGCTTCTGCCATTTTTCCTGTTTCGCACACAATTTTACAAGCAAAGCAATGGATGGGCACAGGAAACTCGTGTGATCATGAGGCGGCGACAGACTTTCATTGGTGGAACCCACCATCACTTAGTCAAACACCATGAGTGCCATAGATATAAATCTTTTTGCGTTCCAAGCCTCAAGGATCAGCAGCTTTTGTGGTATGTGAGTGTCTTCAGATTTACCACAATTAAATCATTTACTTAGTTTTAACTGATTTTTCCTTCCCTAATTTTTCAAACCCAACACCAACTCCCTCTTCTGATGAAAGATCACAGACCTGAAACATTAACTCTGCTTCTCTCGCCACAGATGCTGCCAGACCTACTGAGTATTTCCAGCATTTTCTGTTTTTATTACCAACTCCCCATCATTTGTTTTTGACTACAGCAAGAGCTAAAAACAAATATCAGCCAGCAGGCAGCATCCCACCCCATGGTTCAGTGATGCCTCCCTGAAGGTTCTCCTCCAGGCCGTCAGAGAAAGGCGGGAGGACCTCTTCCCTGCAGATGGAGTCAGAAGACCCTCCCACCTGACCAAGCTGGCCTGGATGAAGATAGCAGAGGAAGTCTCGAACCATGGGATGACGCACAGAACCTGGGTTCCATGTCAGAAACATATCAATGACTTGCTCAGATGGATGAGGGTAAGTGGTCTTGCTGAAGTTCCACTGTTTTTCTCCTGGCTCCGTGACTTTAAGACAGAGAGCAGACAAGGTATGCACCTAGTCATAGTGGTAGAAAACAGAAAAAAAAATTGATCACAAGGTGACACGGTTGTTGTAAATATTGTACACATATTAAGGATGTTTAAATACATATTTATTTGCTTTAATATTTGATCCACTCATAATTCATTTGCTTTGCTTCAGTTGAAAAGGAAAATGATTATTGGAAGCCTATGGCAGAAACTCATTGATGCTTGCAATGCATTTCTGAAAGTGTCCAGTGTCCTCTTATCATTGACATTTGAGCCTTCAGTTTTCAATGTTTATCATTTGAAGATTCTTCACTTTTTTCCTTAGCAACATTTGTAGTCTGTGGTCACCCGCTTAACTTCTTTGCATAGTGTTTTCCATCGTAACCCAGAAAAGATTTGATCTGCCGGTCACATGAAAGTGCTGCAACGTTGTAGCATCCTATGTGTGTGTGGTAATGCCTTAATGCAGGACAATATTTCCACAGAGACGCAAGTCACTTTCAATGGAGTTGATAGCATACAGGCCATTTGCCACATTTCCACTGCAGGTTCATGTGCTGTTGTCAGAAGAGCCCTTCTTTTCAATTACAGCAATGAATAAGAACTCAGGCATATGTGATGATATTTGGAGAATGTTTTTTCTTTTCCTCCCAATGTTCCCTTATGAAGTGCTTCAATATTCACTGAAATGTGCAAATATGAGGTTCTCCCTGATGTCCCTTGCATGTCTCTCCCTGGCCCTTATGTCCATAATGGCATAATTTGCATCTGAGGAGGACTGCTGCTCCTCCTGTTCTTCCACATGCAAAATATGACCCCGCCTAATTGCCAGGTTGTGCAAGGCACAGCAGACAAAGTTTATTCATGTGACCCTCTGTGGCACATACTGAAGAGCCCCTCCAGACCAGTCAAGGCAGCGGAAGCGCATTTTCAATATGCCAATGGTGTGTGCGATGATGGCTCTGGTGGATACATGAGCAGCATTGTATTGCTTTGGGGATGCTGCACTGGTGTCATCACCCAGGATCCAGCTGTGTACTTTGGCTGGTTCGTCAAAAATTTGTGGTAGCTGTGAGTTCTTCAAACAGTATGAGTCGTGACAGTTCCTGGGAAACGAGCGCAAACCTGCATGATTCTTCTTCTGTTGTCGCAAACCAGTTAAACGTTCAAAGAGTGGAAGCCTTTGCGATTCACAAATGCAGCAGGCTGGTTCCAGGGAGCACTAATAGTCACAGGAGTGCAGTTGATCAGCCCTTGCACTCTAGGGAACTCAGCAATGGTGCCGAAGGCCACAGACCTTGCTGCCTGGCTGTCTTCATCTTCAAGTAAGTAAATGAAATCATTGGCATGATGAGGTAGGGCATTGGTCACAGACTGTGATATGCCACATATGTCACCCATTGATTCCTGGAAAGCCCCGCTAGCAAAAATATTGAGTGCTGCAGTCACCTAGAGGGCAACTGGCATGGGATACCCACCAAACCCAAGTGGCTGCAGGTCATGCCACAGGATCCTACAAATTTCTGTGACCATTTCACGCAACATCCTTAGGTGTCTCTGGCATTACCTCTCTGATATTTGAAGGTAACTTGTCCTTGTCCTGAGGATGTGATGACATGCCAGCACCCGTCTTCAAATATGCTTTTCCTGGATGTTATCATTCTGAGCATCCTCACCTTCTTGTTCTGCCTGCTGCTGGTATTCAGGCATCATCCATTGAGGGAAAAGAGCCCACCTCAGTTGCTCCCTTTGCTCCTCTTCCCGTGGTGTTAGAAAAATTGGGTGTATGAGATCCACATTGCTGTAGCTTTAGCAAGTAAGAAACGAGCAGAATGTTCTAATTCAGCTTTCTGTTGCCAGTCAGCTGAACCATCGAGCCAATGAGCAGATCACTTTCATATGCCTTAAAATTGCAGCTCGCAAGAAATCCCACCCACCATCATTGGTCTCCTCCCACTTGCCTTGCAATCCTTCAGTGGCCTCCTGGTTTTAATTATCATTTGGAAAAATGGTGCCTGTACAATTTAAGGCAAGTTTCCCCACCTTCCAACCTCATCCTGCCACCTTCCAGCCTGCAACCATCACCCTTGACCCACCCAATGTAACCTTAAACTTTCCCTCCATTACCATTGAAGCTCCCCCCATTACTTTGGACAGTGGCACAATCAATATATTCATGCCATCCCTCCCCCCTGTTCCTACTCCAGTTACCATCCAAATGCCAACTCTGACTCTCGATCCTCCTCAAATCCACCTTAACACTATTGCCGAGTCCCTTTCCCCTCTCTATGATGCTGTAGCGTACCCAACCCTACGGCTCGACCTTCCCCCGCCCCACCCCCCCACAATATCCAATTGTCCCCATTACTTGCGACTGTTCCCTCTACCAGCTAATACCCTGAATTCACCCCACATGACCTTGATGTTGATAGCACTCATCTCTCCCTTTAGGTCCCTTATGACCATCTGTTGTCTGCAAGACAAATCCACCCAACAACCCCGTAGCCGCGCACAACCAGCTTCAGCAGCAATAACAACTACTACGCACCATGGACACTCCCTCTCCCTCCCCTGCTCCTCCATGCACCCAATAACTGCACCCTTTGTCCTTCCCAAGTACTCTCCCCTACCCTTCCATGCACCCACGCCACCCCCATGCATTTCTTGCCATTCCCTGAGAAGAATCACCCTTGCTAGTGCCGAGCCTGGAATCAAACATCCATTCCAATGTTAGCCTTCCTTGTGCTGACGAGTTCAAGACATGAAACCATTGACCTCAGACATGACTGTACAAAGCCCACTGGTGTACACCATGTTTAAACGAACATGAACTGGGTGGCATGGGAATACCACTTTCCGCTAACTTCGTCTGGCAGGTAGGACTTAATTGGAACTGTGTCGGATAATGAGTATGCATGGTATGTAAATGAATGCAAAGCTGTAATCCACCACTGTGCGGGGGGAACCCCGGACTGCCGCAAACAAGCCGCTGATTTATTTGTGATAAAAAACCCACCATCAGAAATCTGAAAAAACAACACACACCTGATTAAATCACCTCGCACGCCACCAAAGCCAGTCTTGCAGGGCCCACACAACTCCCCCCGTAATCTTCCTCTGTAGTGCTGTCTTGTCGCATTTGGGGTCAGCCTTGCTGGTCTTCCCTGCACCCTTTCCAATGTATATATTTGTTTTTGTATGGTATGGTAACCAGATTGAGCACAGTACTCCAAGTGGAGTCTCATCATTGGATCCTAACATGATTTCCAGAGATTTTATTGTTATGTGTATATGTCCTAGCATTCCATTAACTTTTTAAATTACTTCAACACATTGACTAGATTTTGTCTAGACATTGTAACTAATGAGTCTGCCATCACCCCTAAGTCCCTTTCTGAGCCTTCTTCTGCCAGGCCATTTCCATTCATTGTGTACTTATGATGCAAACTATTGCAACCAGTGTGTAATAGTTTACATTTATAAGTGTTAAATTTGCCGTTTGTCTGCCCAATACATGCAAAATTTTAACTGCATTCGCCAGCTTTACAACTCTTCCTATGTTTTTCTCTTTAGTAATCGTGACAGGCTTTGAGAACAGAAACAACAGGTGTTTGAATCCTCTAAGACTTCACTCAACATCTTTCCCCCAAGCTGACATTGGCAAAAGGGGTCAGAAAAGCTTCCAAAAGAACTGATTTACGAAATAGAAACTGAAAATATTGGAAATACTCAGCAGATCTGGCAGCATGTGTGGAGAGTCAAACAGAATTAACATTTCAGGTTGCTGACCTTTCATCAGAAGAAAGGTCATCAACCTGAAACATTAGTCCTACATCTCTTTCCACTGATACTGCCAGACCTGCTGAGTATTCCCACCATTTTCTGTTTTTTATTTCAGTTTTTCAGCATCTGCAGTATTTTACATCTGAATCAATTTATGACTTGCTAGCAATTGTGATCAGTGCAAATCTTCCTTTATGTTCCATTTCTTTATCTGACTTCTTCCTCTGAAGTCCTTTGGCTTTAGTTCCACTAAAACTATTACATGTGGAATTTTTGTTTAAAGGTTTTTGAAAGCCCAAATAAGCAAGATCATGGGGATTTCCACTACTTATTCTATTTACATCATTTTTAAAGGGTAAAGGAGATTTGTCAGGCAGGTCCTTCTCCCTCCAAATCTATGATGGCTGTTTCTTATTAAGTTATTGATAGAGGTGTTCTACCTTACGCCTTTGAATATGGCTGAGATACTTTTCCAACCTATCTTCCCCTCTGAGGCAGTTCTTCCCATTGAAGGATTTTTCCAGTGCTGTAACCAGTGGGATAGCTTTCACCACGCTTACTGAGCTATATTTCCCCCACGCTGTCAGTGGGGCGGTTGTAGGAAAAATATCTCAGCAAGGTAAAGGTGATAGAGAAGTATTAAATGAAGGCGGGGCAGGGGAAGTTGGAGAAGCATCTCAATTTGGAAGTGAAATAAGTATAGAAAGTACCTCAGCAAGGGGGATTTTTTACTCCCTGCTGAGGTACTTTTCTTTCTCCCTCCCTAACCATTTTCCCTCGACTCCTCTTCCCTCCCCGATGCACCTCCCCTCCTGCCTCTCTTTTCTTCTCTTCGCTCCCTCTCACCTTTCTCCTTCTACCTTCTTGCCTACCCCTGCCCCATTCTCTGCCATGGTCCAATTAAACACCCTCACCACTTCCTCCTAACCTGTGGACAGCACTTGATTTTGACTCATTTGACGTAATATAAACTTTTATCGCGAGTCATAAAATGGCCAATAGCAATTTGGCCAATTGTTTTACAACCCAATTGTCTTTTCCATTCCAACCGACATTTAGCATTAGCAAAAAAGCTGAGAGCGATTGCCAAAAGATGTCTCACTCACTAAGATGCAATCTAATTTTTCTCCTTGGGTTTCATTGAATACTCATGGCAGGTTCCCAGTGCTATTAGCACCATCTATAGGGAGACTCCCTCTGGGAGTGACTGAAAGTGGGTGCTGCTGCCGATGATTAAAATTAGTTGTAGCAGTTTTAAAGGCCAAGTCAGCATTTTGTGTCTTTACAATTTGTCTCACTGCAATGTCTGAGGCAGGTGTTTCTTCTGGGCACCAAGCAAACTAATCTAAGAATTCTTCAGTTGAGGTGTAAGTGTCTGTAATCCAGCAAAGGATAACTCAGATCTTTGACTCCAAGTTGCAAACCGAGTAGATGTTTTGGAAATGAAGGCAACCTCCAGAAAACCCTACAAGTGCAGGAAGAAGTCCAGTGACCTTTCAAGAGTAACCAAGATCATTGGAGGTGGTGACACCCTGTAACATTGCACTTTAATAAACAAGTTTCCTAGTTGCATCTGTCATGCCCTCACTCGTGCGACACACCATCAATCATTTAGCAGCATCATGTAGGACTTTTCAGAATACCTTTTGTCCTTTCTTCTCTTGCAAGTGTTCCTTTACTCACAGCCAACCACATAAGGAAGTAGTGAAGGGCTCACATGGGAGATATGTCATTGGCAGCACCTGTTCTTAGCCCCATTACAAAATGCTTTCTGAAACTTGGATGGCATTCCAGCTGTGGCTCAGAGAGTGGTTTCAATCTCTCTACATTGTTCTTAAATAGAAAAAGAACCACAACTAAAGTTAAGGAATTGCCATTTTAATTCCCTGAGATTCCTGCTGCAGAGCACAGATAGCAACTGTAGGGGCAGTAGGATTGAAAAAACACACAGTAGCATACACCAAGGGACAACATTAGGAAAATTGTCTGATTTTGTTTCATGGAAATCCTTTTCCCCTCATAGGTTATGTATGGTCCAAGATCGGACAAAGGGCATGAATTTCATCTTTGTAGCACTGCTGCAGCAGAAATCCGGTAAGCTGGCAAATGAACCATCCTTTCCCCCTGGCCTCGCTGCAGCCCACTCATGCCTGAATGATTCACACATGCTGATCCAAATTCTCTACTAGCCTCCTAAGTATGTGCAGTATCTGAGCTGGTGACTGCAAGTGTCAGATCGAGTGATGGGCCTCTTCATCTGTGCTGTGCTGTTCCGCTCTCTCTTCCTCCTTGTGCTGCAGGAAATCAGAAGGGGAAGGTTGGTGTGAAGGAAGAGTGGGATGAGAAGCAAGATGTCCATGGTCACGCCATCAGCAGCTTGCTCGCCATTTCATATTGTAGGATGAAGGTGTGCTGGGACTTGAGAAGAGGCATAAGGCATGAACATACTGTCTTCCTCAATCTTCTCAATGATGCTGGATGCCACAGGCTCTGTCACAACCCCATGATGTTGAGAGCCATCTCCTCCGTAGGGCTCAGGAGATGCAGGCGTTCTTGATTTTCACCAGTTCTGCTCTTCTCCTCTCTATTGTGTGCCATCTTGTCCTGCAGGAGAGAGGGCAGATGTTAGTGATTGCGTAGTGCTGTGTTTGGGTGATGTGCCTTCCATAGCTGAATAGCTGGAGGTATTTGGAGGTAGCAAGAGGTGGATGTGAGGTTGGCAGCAATGTTAGGTGTATGAAGATGAGATGGAGTATCTATCTGAATGTTATATGTGAGCCCTGAGTGCTAGGGAGTGCTGCATGGTAAGTGATGGGTGTGTTGTGCATTGAGATGAGTGAGAGGTTGGTGGTGCAGTGCATAGGAGATGTCATGTGAAGATGCATTCACTCTCCTTGATCACCCACGTGAGGTCATTAGATTTCTTAGGGCACTGCTACCAGTCCTCAGATCCAGATTCTGGGAGTTGACCTCCCTGGCCACCTGCTCCCATTTCCTCTGGGAATGGTCCTTGGGGCTTCTGGCCCGCCGCCTAACCATGGTGCCCCTCCTCTTGCCCATCTCTACCACGAATGCCTTTAGTACCCTTAAAAAGGAGAGGCTGCCTTTGTGTTGACTGCACAATGTGCTCTCAGCACAATGTTGTTCATTCCCCTGCTGAGTCAGAGACAGCCAGCAGTGGCAGGAAGTCAGCAGCGAGGAACCTGCTTGGCCCACACTACAATCAAGGTAATGAGGGGGAGCAGCAAGTTTGCATGCTGCCTACTCTAATGGTGACCTCCCTGCCCAAAAAGCAGGACAGACAATTTTGAGCAAAAAATGTTTTCTAAATGGGACCATTTGTGATGGTGGAGAAGAACTCCTTGACAGATAGCGAAAGATTGAGTTTATTGCCAAAGGAATCCCATGATGTGTCATGGAATAATCTATTTTCTCCTCTGTTTAAAACAATGTGCCTTTAAGGTTCTGTTTATAAACAGTGTGCCTTTAAGACTAAACACAGCATGCCAGCAGCTGCACCTGTTCCCTCAGCAACAGCAGGAGACATGCTGTGATGTAACTTTGACTGTGTGTAAACACCAGCTTCAACCAGTTTGAACTAGAGAGAGAGACACCAGCAAAGTGTGCTTACCTTGAAGGAAGAGAATTCTCTCAGCAGAAATTCTACAATGAGCCACAGGCTGTGTTAATTGCCTAAGAAGAAAAAAACCCTTTTGAAGAATACATTTGTATTGCTGGAGGTAGCAAAAATTCCTTTTCTTTATTTCCAATCTAAGAGTCTTTGCTTCAAGATTGACTCTCTCTTGATTGATTGTGTTTTCTGGAACTCGCAGTAAAGTTTCAACTGACAGACTACCAATTTTAAAATCCAAATATAGACCTGTCATTGTATTCTGCGTTGAAAGAACTGTGTGATGCCTGCTGCAGCCGAAGTGCTTTGAATGCCTATCAAGCGAAGACTGTTCATCAAATCCACCTGGAGACTTCAGGTGGCATCTGATTATGTTTACACTAGGACACCTCAAACATCAGGAACATAACCCACAAAGATTTACAATCCAGTTTTTCATTTATTCTTAACAAACAGCTCATTTTTAAAATATTATTTTTAAAACCGGTTAACCATTAGTTTTTGAATGTATTTGTGTGAATGGGGGAGTTGGAATAAATAAGTTATAAGGTCTTTAGACATAAAATTATCTTAATAGTGTTTAAGATTTAGTTTATTAATGAATAGTTAATTTGTTGTTGTTTAAAGATACCTGCTTTGGTCTGTTTTATTTTGGGGGTTACTAAAGTGTTTAATTTGGCTGATTTCTGGTAGGCGGGAAAACTTTAATAATATGCTGCGACCTGTGGAGTATTGGGACTGAATTGACGGTGCATTGCTCCCGTCTTGGTCGTAACAGATGGCAGGAATCATTCAGCAGAGGGCTCACGTCCTATTTAGGTGAGGGCCTTCATTAAGAGCTGTGCTGGTAGCTGTTTGACAGATTTAACTATCACTTTATAACAGGAGTATAACCTTGGCTTAGTGATTGTAATCTTACCTCTGAACTAAAAAACCACTCCAGAAGTTTAGTCACATGATCTAGGCTGCCACCTCTGTGCAGTACTGACAGAGCCCTGCACTGTTGGAGGTATTATCCTTTGGTCAGATATTACACCAAATTCCTGTCTGACCTCTAAATTAGTATGTGAAGAAAAACAACCAGCACCACTGAATAAAACATTGTCTGGTCATTGATATCATTGCTTGTGAAATCTTGCTGTGTGCAAATTGACTGTTCTATTACTCTTTAATAGAGAGGAAGAAGGAAAGATCTGGCTTTTATATAGCCCCTTTCATGACTTCAGCATGTTCGAAAACACTTTACAGCCAATGAAGTAGTTTTAAATGTTATAATGTAGGGACATACAGCAGCCAGTTAGCAGACAAGCAGCAATGAGGTAATAACCTGTTTATCTGTTTTTGGCATTGGTTGAGGGATAAATTTTAGCCAGAATATCAGGGAGAGCTCCCTTACTCTTCATTGAATAGCATCATAGGATTTTTATGTTCATGTCGTCAACAGTGCTATCAAGCAGCAGTTGCTTAGCAATAACCTGCTCAGTGATGCTAAGTTTGGGTTCCGTCAGGACCATTCAGCTCCTGACCTTATTACAGCCTTGGTTCAAACATGGACAAAAGAGCTGAACTGAAGAGGTGAGGTGAGAGTAATTGCACTTGACATCAAGGCAGCATTTGTCCAAATATGACATCAAGGAGCCTTCGCAAAACTAGAGTCAATGGGAATCATGGGGGAACTGCTCCACTGGTTGGAGTCATAGCTAACGCAAAGAAAGATGGTTGTGGTTGTTGGAGGTCAATCATCTCAGTTCCAGGACATCACTGCAGGAGTTCCTCAGGGTAGTGTCCTAGGCCTAACCACCTTCAGCTGCTTCATCAATGACCTTACTTCAATCATAAGGTCAGAAGTGGGGATGTTCGCTGATGTTTGCACAATGTTCAGCACCATTCGCAACTCCTCAGATACTGAAGCAGTCCGTGTAGAAATGCAGCAAGACCTGGACAATATCCAGGCTTGGGCTGATAAGTGGCAAGTAACATTCACGCCAGACAAGTGCCAGGCAATGACCATCTCCAACAAGAGAGAATCTAACCATTTCCCCTTGACATTCAATGGCATTACGATCTCTGAATCCCCCACTATTAACATCCTGGGGATTACCATTGACCAGAAACTGAACTGCAGAAGCCATATAAATAACGTGTCTACAAGATTAGGTCAGTGGCTAGGAATCCTGCAGTGAGTAACTCATTTCCTGACTCCCCAATGCTTGTCCACCATCTACAAAGCAAAAGTCAGGAGTGTGATGGAATACTCTCCACTTGCCTGGATGGGTGCAGCTGCAACAACACTCAAGAAGCTCAACATCATCCAGGACAAAGCAGCCCGCTTGATTGGCATCCCATCCACAAACATTCACTCCCTCCACCACCGATGAACAGTGGCAGCAGTGTGTACCATCTACAAGCAACCATGCACCAAGGCTCCTTAGACAGCACCTTCCAAACCCGCGACCTCTACCACCTCAAAGGACAAGGGCAGCAAATGCATCGGAACACCACCACCTGCAAGTTCTCCTCCAAGCCACACAGCATCCTGACTTGGAACTATATCGCCATTCCTTCACTGTCGCTGGGTCAAAATCCTGGAACTTCCTTCTTAACAGCACTGTGGGTGTATCTACCCCACATGGATTACAGTGGTCAAGAAGGCAGCTCACCACCACCTTCTTAAGGGCAATTAGGGATGGGCAATAAATGCTGGCCTAGCCAGTGATGCCCACATCCAATGAATGAATACAAAAATGTGAGAGGGCAGATGGGGCTTCAATTTAACATCTCACTCAAACGGTGGCACCTCTGATACTACAGCACACCTTCAGAAACACAGTATCAGCCTAGATCATGTACTGAAGTCTCTGAAGGTGGGACTTGAACTGACTAACTTTGAACTCAGAGATAAGAGTACTTTTTTTCATTTTTCATGGGATGTGGGCATCGCTGGCCAGACCAGCATTTGTTGCCCATCCCTAATCGCCCTTGACAACTGAGTGGCTTGCTAGACCATTTTAGAGGGCAGTTAAGAGTCAACCACATTGCTGCACGTCTGGTGTCACATGTAGGCCAGACCAGGTAGGAAAACAGATTTCGTTCCCTGAAGGACATTAGTGAACCAGATGGGATTTTATGACAATCGATGTTAGTTTCATGGCTTTACTGAACAGAATTGTGACTGACAATAGCTGTACTCACAACAGATCAAATATGTTTGGGAGTAATCATAAATATATATTCATATTAAAACAGTGTATGCATAAAAGAAAAGCTTTAAAAAGTAAGATAATTGTATAAATCTTGAGAAACTCTTAAGTATTACGAATGGGAGGTGCTTTCTAATGTTTTGTCCAATGAAAATGACGAGTGAGGGCTATGTCTTGTCCAATCAGGAGTGAGCCCGGCCTGTGCGGGCGGAGTTGCTGATGTTCCGATCAATCAGCCCCAAACTTTAGAGTCCCAGCACCGAACAGGCGGAGGCGGCTGGTATTGTCTTTATGTTAATACTTTAACTCTCTCTTCGCCCCTCTCTGCAGCGCGCACTTATAAAGTGAGGATGCGTGAGACGAGCCCTGTCTGAGATTTAAGCAGCATTTTCCCCCCACTGTTCAATTCGAGCGATCGAAGAGTGGGGTCGGTCATGAGTTGTCTGGATGTTATGTATCATCAGTCTTATGGAGCACACCAGTATTTACCAGCAGCAGCCGCAGCAGCTTACACCGCAGCCTGTTACCATCACCACCACTCCCAGCAGGTAAGAAAACTGCCAGCTGGCCTGCCAAAGCCTGACTGACATCTGATTGAGAGAAATTGGGTAAAGGACGGGAGAGGGAGGAAAAAAGAGAGGCGAATTAACAGCTGCCTTGTAAACTGGCTGAGAGTCAGCTGTCAAATTCCGCTGTGGTTTCTTCATTCCGTTTGACAACACATGACGCGATCTCTTGGATATGTCTGACAAGCTTGCTCTGAAATTCTCGGCATAGCAGCCCGTGGTCCGAGGGGTGTGTTCACCCAAAGTTTTAGTCGTCAGTCCAAAAGCACTCTCAGAAATGGAAAATTAACTGATCTGATTCCTGGATATATTATTATAGAGAGAAATAGAAATAGTGTTCGTTTATTTCTTGCATGCAAAATTACCAGGATAAAACAGCCCACATGGTTTATATTTAATACATTTTCCACATGATCAAAGGGTCAATTTTTTAAAAAGTTTAACTTTGCAGATATTTTTATGACAGCATCATTTGGTAGAACACGTTAGAAACGACAAAGAGCTGCATGAAGCTTATTAAGCAATTTCACTAACTCAGTGCAGTACAAAGTTGCAACTGAATAACATTGGAAATGCACCCCCTAATTAATATCTGTCATTCTTTTGCACCCTGACAACTACATTCATAATGATGTTGACATCAGTTGTTTTTGAAGAGGCCTTTGAATCACTTTCACAACATGGGACAACTATTAAATCAGTCAACAACTGTACCTGTCGAAACAAATACAACAATAACCCAATTTGAATAACCCACGAATAACCGAAACTGGTATTGTTAAACGTGTAACTTGCTGCAGTGCAAAAGTGATTTGGATAATGCCAGGCTTCGCTGTATATAAATGCCACGCTAAACTTATTCAAGATGTGAATAGCAGACACGCTGGACCACAGCAATAAGCCGTGGGAAAGCGACATTTTCAAGAGATTGATATTGGATATTATGGGAAATGATATTCTAACAACAATGAGCAGAAAAAAACATTGCCTTGGAAATGGAGGGAGGATTTGGAATCCTGGAGGGCTGGCGGTTTTCCTTCATTTAAGGGACCCGGTACGAATTTCTCATGAAATCATATACTGCACTCGCAATGCCGAGCTAAAGGAGTATTTAATAGACCTGTATTATCATAACTTGGTTTGTTGTGTACTCTAGTATATTTCTAATAATAAATCATATTTAACATTAACGATATAAAATTATTCAGATAATACTCCGTTCAGCAAGTGTTCCACAGATCAATGACATATATATCTGAAGAAGGGTCACTGACCTGAAACGTTAACTCTGCTTCTCTTTCCACAGATGCTGCCAGACCTGCTGAGCATTTCCAGCATTTCTTGTTTTTATTTCAGATTTCCAGCATCTGCAGTATTTTGCTTTTATTTCAATGGCATATATGTTGGGATTGAGAAGTTAATTATTAAATATTGAGTACTGCATATTTAACGGACTTGCTGTGTCTGTCTGTAATTTTTACACAAAATCTATAGGAAGTTCAAGTTCTGAAGCTTGCCATTAAAGTAAAGCAAATGTTTTCTATAATGAGTGTTGTGTCCTGTACTTCTAGAAATGGGACAGTCCTTTTCTTGCCGTGGAAGAGCTTTGGAATGAGGGATTTGTGCTTAGGTATTGCTGCTCTTGTCGGGGTGAAGTTGTATCTGAATTGTTGCTTGCTCCTATGTCTCTGCAGCAGAAGTTAGCCTTGTACAGCAAGATGCAGGAGTCCATGGAGAGCAACTCGCAAAGTAAAGAGAGCGAAAAGGAGCAGCCTCCTGAGGCCGAGTACATCAGTTCTAGATGTGTGTTGCTCACCTACTTCCAGGGGGATATTGGCACCGTGGTAGACGAACATTTCAGCAGAGCCCTCAGCCAGTCCAGCAACTTCCAGGCCGACAACCCGAGCTCAAAGCCCCAGGCTTCTTCCAGCTCCGTGTGGAAAGGTAGGGAAAGCGCCAACACCGCGACTGTGATGAACACTACTTCGCTTATTTTGGAGGCTTTTGGTAAATAATTTTCTAAATCCACTCTTTGTGTGAAGAAATACCGAGGGATTTTACGGTAGGAGATGGAACTAAATGAGGAGTTTGACCTAGACTACTCAACTGTAAGGGAGGGGAATTTCATTTGGACTTAATTTTAAGAAAAAATGTTACTGTTATAATTGGAGTATGTCATCCAGGGCAATATTTGACCATTTCACTCACCCCGATCCAGTGTACGGCAAAGTCGTTATTTTATGCTTAAGTTCAGCCATAATCATTTTGAACGGCTGTATGGTTTACTCCTGCTGCTTTTTCTTGTGTTACACTCATCAGGTTTTATTGACCAATTTAATACATCTTGCAAACAATGATAAAGGATATTACATGGACGAAATGGAATTGTGCATATCCCATATTCCAAATATAAGCGAGCGAGCGTTAGTTGGAAGGTCGGATACTTTGGAAAAACATTGCACTTTTGCCGTTGTTTGCTCGCCTGTAATATGATGCACACAGCTGGCGTTTTCACTGAGTTTTATTTAGCAGAGATACACTGTAATCTGCAAACCTGCTACAGACCAACATATACTGACGTCTTTTAACCACACAGCTCCCTTATCTTTCTGCTAAACTTTACTCAGCCATTTTACAGTACTCTTTATTTTCTTGCATCTTTGTGGCGACGCATTTGTACTCAACAGATGACAAAATTAACGACCGGTAAGCCGCGTACGAACTGCATCGACTGCGAATTCCCGACGACTACTCAATCACCAAGTCCGATCGATTTAGTTTTAATAAGCTTAATGAGTTTAGAAAGTTTGTCTCTTTACATTTTTAATGTTTTCATTTTATAACAAGATGACAGTGAAGGCAAAATGGGGAAAACTGTCCGAAACATACAAATTAAAAGAAAACATACCGCGGAGAAAGGCTCCTAATCCGTTTACTAATGGTTCCTAAAGATTTCAGATCAGGCTAAGATCCGGCACCCAAGCAGGTTCAAGCCGTGCAAGAGATGTCGTTTTATTGCAGTGTCTATTAGACAACAATAGATGCTGTTTTCCTTAGGGTTCAGTTGAGTGACCCATTTGTAGAGATGCTCAGAGGTAAAGAGATTCACAGTAGTTTGTGTCAACTTCGATTTGCTTGGGAATCCAGTTGCATTAAATAACTTTTTCGCCTTCTTAAAGCATCTTTTTTGGTTAGCCGTGCTTGTGAAGGTTGATGTTGGATATAGCTCTGAGCACCTGCTAGCTCTTGCATAATAGTATTGCAAACTATCTGCCATTCAATTTATCCTGCTGGAAGACTTTGCAGTCACTTTATAAATCTATTGATATGTTATATGTGTAAAGCAGCATGTTGCAAAGAAAATTCAAAGCATCTAGCAAATTTTAATTTCTTTTTTTTTTCTTTTCAGAAGGATCACCATTTCCTACAAATCGGAAGAACAATTTCCCTGCTTCTTTCTGGAGCAGCAGTTATCAAGCCCCAGCACCACTGAGTCTGAGTGGGAGTCACTCTGATGTCTCCGCTGCAACTGGTGGTATGTTTCATTCCCCAGATCCCATGGCTTGGCCTGGACATGGACTACACCAGGCCAGCGCTCCCCCATCAAATGCTGAGCCATGGCCCTACACATTGGCATCACAAGGGAGTTCCAGCTACCCACTTGTGCATGAGGTTTACCCACATATGCACCACCCACATGCCCACACCCACCATCATAGTCCACATCTAGACCCACGTTATGGGTCATTGTTGGTACCATCAGTGAGGGCAGCTAGGATTACCACAGCACCGGGTGAGATCACAAAGACTGACCCTACTGCTCCTGTTGCTGGTTCCTCATGGACTGGAGCCTTTCACGGAACTCTTGATATGGCACAAGCAGTAAACTTTGATACAGGTAAGAAGGAAATCTTTTCCTCAAAACTCTTAGTTCGAGGATATATTGGTAATGCTTTTATCTGTTAAGATTTCCATACAGTGCTATTTCAACTAAGTATATTACCCTTCATCAACGTCCTGATGGAACATTAAAAAAACTAATGCATAAATTTACAGACATTGAATTTAATTATAAAAAGGCATTTACCTAACTATTCTCACAGTGTAGCATAACACATAATTCAGGTTGGAATTAACTAATTATGAACTATGGAAGTTTACAGCACCTAAAGAGATTATTCAGTCCAACGTGTTTATCACTGGCATTTTTGTAGAGCAATCCAAAACTAATCCTATCCCCCTACTGTCTCTCTATAGCCTTGTATCTTCCTTCCTTTCAAACATTATCTGAATTTTCCTTAGAAGATGCCACAGTCTCTGCCTCAGCTACTCTTGAAAAAAGTCACCATCTCTAACACCCAGAGATGTCACTGCCCCAACATCCGGAACCTTCGCTGTCTGCAATACCCAGAGCCCTCATTCTCTCCAATACCCCGAGCCCTCACCGTCTCCAATAACCGGAGTCCTCACTATCTCCCATAACCGGAGTCCTCACTATCTCCCATAACCGGAGTCCTCACTATCTCCCATAACCGGAGTCCTCACTATCTCCCATAACCGGAGCCCTCAACGTCTCCAATAACTGGAGTATTCACCGTCTCCAATAACTGGAGACCTCACTGTCTCCAGTACCCAGAGCCCTCACTATCTCCCAAACCCGGAGACTTCACTGTCTCCCATACCCGGAGACTTCACTGTCTCCCATACCCGGAGACTTCACTGTCTCCAATACCTGGAGCCCATCACTGTCTCCAATACCCAGAGCCCTCACTGTCTCCAATACCCAGAGCCCTCACTGTCTGCAATAACAGGAGTCCTCACTGTCTCCAATACCCGGAGCCCTCACTGTCTCCAATACCTGGAGTCCTCACTGTCTGCAATACCAGGAGCCCTCACTGTCTCCAATACCTGGAGCCCTCACTGTCTGCAATACCAGGAGCCCTCACTGTCTCCAATACCTGGAGCCCTCACTGTCTCCAATACCTGGAGTCCTCACTGTCTGCAATACCAGGAGCCCTCACTGTCTCCAATACCCGAAGCTCTCACTGTCTGCAATACCAGGAGCCCTCACTGTCTCCAATACCCGGAGCCCTCACTGTCTCCAATACCCGGAGCCCTCACTGTCTCCAATACCCAGAGCCCTCACTGTCTCCATATACCCGGAGCCCTCACTGTCTCCATATACCCGTAGCCCTCACTGTCTTCAATACCCGGAGCCCTCACTGTCTCCAATACCCGAAACCCTCACTGTCTCCAATACCCGGAGCCCTCACTGTCTCCAATACCCGGAGCCCTCACTGTCTCCAATACCCAGAGCCCTCACTGTCTCCAATACCTGGAGCCCTCACTGTCTGCAATACCCGGAGCCCTTATTGTCTCCAATACGCGGAGCTCTCATTGTCTCCAATAACCGGAGTCCTCACCGTCTCCCATACCCGGAGCTCTCACTGTCTCCCATACCTGGACCTCTCACTATCTCCAATACCCGGAGCCCTCACAATACCAGGCATTGTCTAAGTATATTAAGGGCAAGAGGATAACCAGGGAAAGAGTAGGGCCCATTAAAGACCAAAATAGCAATCTGTGTGTGGAGCCGGAGGATGTAGGTGAGGTTTTAAATGATTACTTTGCATCTGTGTTCACTATGGAGAAGGATGATGTAGGTGTAGAGATCAGGGAGGGAGATTGTGATATGCTTGAACAAATTGGCATGGAAAGGGAGGAGGTATTATAGGTTTTAGCGGGCTTAAAAGTGGATTAATCCCCAGGCCCAGATGTGATGTATCCCAGGCTGCTATGTGAGGCAAGGGAGGAGATTGTAGCAGCTCTGACACAAATTTTCAAATGCTCTCTGGCCACAGGAGAGGTACCAGAGGACTGGAGGACAGCAAATGTGGTACAATTATTCAAGAAGGGTAGCAGGTATAAACCAGGTAAGTACAGGCCAGTGAGTCTAACACCAGTGGGAGGGAAACTATTGGAAAAAACTCTTAGGAGCAGGATTAATCTCCACTTGGAGAGGCAGGGATTAGTCAACAATAGTCAGCATGGCTTTGTCAGGGGGAGATCATGTCGAACAAATCTGATTGAATTTTTCGAGGAGGTGACTCGGTGTGTGGACGAGGGTAAAGCAGTTGATGTAGTCTAGATGGACTACAGTAAGGCTTTTGATAAGGTCCCGCATGGGAGATTGGTCAAGAAGGTAAGAACCCATGGGATCCAGGGCAATTTGACAAATTGGATCCAAATTGGCTTAGTGGCAGGAGGCAGAGGGTGATGGTCGAGGGTTGTTTTTGCGATCAGAAGCCTGTGACCAGTGGTGTACCACAGAGATCAGTGCTGGGACCCTTGCTGTTTTTAGTGTACATTAATGATTTAGACGTGAAAATAGGAGGTATGATCAGTAAGTTCGCAGATGACATGGAAATTGGTGGTGTTGTAAATGGTGAGGAGGAAAGCCTTAGATTACAGGATGATATAGATGGGCTGGTTAGATGGGTGGAGCAGTGGCAAATGGAATTTAATCCTGAGAAGTGTGAGGTGATGCATTTTGGGAAGATTAAAAGGCAAGGGAATATGCAATGGATGGTAGGACCCTAGGAAGTACAGAGGGTCAGAGGGATCTTGGTGTACTTGTCCATAGATCATTGAAGGCTGCCACACAGGTAGATAAGGTGGTTAGGAAGGCATATGGGATATTTTCCTTTATTAGCCGAGGCATAGAATATAAGAGCAGGGAGCTTATGATGGAGCTGTATAAAACAATAGTTGGGCCACAGCTGGAGTACTGTGTACAGTTCTAGTCGCCACACTATAGGAAGGATGTGATTGCACTGGAGAGGGTACAGAGGAGATTCATCAGGATGTTGCCTGAACTGCAGCATTTCAGCTATGAAGAGAGACTGGATAGGCTAGGGTTTTCCATAGAGCAGAGAAGGCTGAGGGGGGACCTGATTGAGGTATACACAATTACGAGCGGCATAGATAGGGTAGATAAAAAGAAAATTTTTCACTTAACGGAGGTGTCAATAACCAGGGGGCATAGATTTAAGGTAAGGGGCAGAAGGTTTAGAGGGGATTTGAGGACAAATCTTTTCACCCAGAGGATGGTTAGAATCTGGAACACACTGCCTGAAGAGGTGGTGGAGGCAGGAACCATCACAACATTTAAGAAGTAATTAGATGAGCACTTGAAATACCACAGCAAACAAGGCTACGGGTCAAGTGCTGGAAAATGGGATTAGAAGAGATAGGCTTGATGGTTGGCCTGGACACGGTGGGCCGAAGGGCCTGTTTCTGTGCTGTCTAACTCTATGACTCTAAGGCTCTATGAGACTCCAATATCCCGAGCCCTCACTGTCTCCAATACCTGGAGCCCTCCCGTCTCTCAAACCAGGAGCCCTCACTGTCTCCCATACCTGGGGCCCATACTGTCTCCAATAACAGGAGCCCGCACTGTCTCCAATCCCCGGAGCCCTCACTCTCTCCAATATCCGGAACTCTCACTGTCTCCTGTACCTGGAATCCTCACTGTCTCCCAAACCAGGAGCCCTGATTGTCTCCCATATCCTGAGGCCTCACTGTCTCCAATAACAGGAGCCCTCACTTTCTCCAATACCAGGAGTTCTCACTGTCTCCCACACTCGGAGCCCTCACTGACTCCCATACCCGGAGTTCTCACTGTCTCCCATACCCGGAGTTCTCACTGTCTCCCACACTCGGAGCCCTCAGTGTCTCCCATACCCGGAGCCCTCAGTGTCTCCCATACCCGGAGCCCTCACTGTCTCCCATACCCGGAGCCCTCACGGTCTCCCATACCAGGAGCCCTCACTGTCTCCAGTACCCGGAGCCCTCACTGTCTCCCATTCCCGGAGCCCTCACAGTCTCCCATACCCAGAGCTCTCACTGACTCCAATACCCGGAGCCCTCACTTTCTCCAATACCCAGAGCCCTCGCTGTCTCCAAAATCCTGGAGCCCTCACTGTCTCCAATAAGAGTATTCACTTTCTCCAGGAGCCAGACCCATCACTGTCTCCAATAGAGCCCTTACTGTCTGCAATAACAGGAGCCTCACTTTCTCCTGGAGCCAGAGCTCTCACTGTCTCCAATACACTGAGCCCTCAATCTGTCCAATACCCAGAGCCCTCACTGTCTCCAATAACAGGAGCCCTCGCTGTCTCCAATAACAGGAGCCCGCGCTGTCTCCAATAACAGGAGCCCTCTGTCTCAAATACACCGCAGCCTCATTGTCAGCATTGCCCAGAGCCCTCACTGTCTCCAATATCTGGAGCACTCACTGTCTCCAATAACAGGAGCCCTCGCTGTCTGCAATAACAGGGGCCCTCACTTTATCGAGGAGCCAGAGCCCTCACTGTCTCCCATAACTAGAGCCCTCACTCTCTCCAGTGCCCAGAGCCCTCACTGTCCCTAACAACAGGAGCCCTCGCTGTCTCCAATAACAGGAACCCTCGCTGTCTCCAATAACAGGAACCCTCGCTGTCTCCAATAACAGGAGCCCTCATTGTCTCCAATAACAGGAACCCTCAGTGTCTCAAATACACGGTGCCCTCATTATCTCCAATAACAGTAGCCCTCGCTGTCTCCAATAACAGTAGCCCTCACTGGCTCCAATAACAGTAGCCCTCACTGGCTCCAATAACAGGAGCCCTCGCTGTCTCCAATAACAGGAGCCCTCGCTGTCTCCAATAACAGAAACCCTCATTATCTCCAATACCAGGAACCCTCAGTGTTTCAAATACACGGCGCCCTCACTGTCTCCAATAACAGTAGCCCTCGCTGTCTCCAATAACAGTAGCCCTCACTGGCTCCAATAACAGGAACCCTCACTGTCTCAAATACACAGAGCCCTCACTGTCTCCAATGCCCAGAGCCTCACTGCCTCCCATACTCGTAGTCCTCATTCTCTCCAATGCCTGGAGCCCTCAATGTCTCCAATAAGAGGAGCCCTCACTTTCTCCCGGAGCCAGAGCCCTCACTGTCTCCCGTACACGGAGCCCTCACTGTCTCCCATACACGGAGCCCTCACTGTCTCCCATACCAGGAGTCCTCACTGTCATAGAGTCATAGAGTCATGCAGCATAGAAACAGGCCCTTCGACCCAACGCGTCCATACCGACCATAATGCCTATCTATACTAATCGCACCTGTCCAGATGCCTCTTAAATGTCGCTACTGTTCCTGCCTCCACCACCTCCTCTGACAGCTCATTCCAGATACCCACTATCCTTTGTGTGAAAAATTTATCCCTTTGATCCCCTTTAAACCTCCTCCCTCTCACCTTAAATCTATGCCGTCTAGTTTTAGTCACCCCTACCATAGGAAACAGTCTCTGGCTATCTACCCTATCTATGCCTCTCATAATTTAATATACCTCCATCATGTACCCTCTCAGCCTCCTTGGCTCCAGGGAAAACAGACCCAGCCTATCCAATCTCTCTTTATAACTCAAGCCCTCCAAACCAGGCAACATCCTTGTGAATCTTTTCTGCATCCTCTCTAGCTTAATCTTTCCTGTAGTGCGGCGACCAGAACTGCACGCAGTACTCCAAATGCGGCTTAACCAACGTTATGTACAACTGTAACATGACGTCCCAACTCTTGTACTCAATGCCTCAGCCGATGAAGGCAAGCATGCCATACGCCTTCTTCACCACCCTGTCTACCTGTGTTGCCACTTTCAGGGAACTATGTACTTGCACCCCAAGGTCTCTCTGCTCAACAACACTCCCCAAGGCCCTGCCATTCACTGTATATGTCCTGCCCTGGTTTAACTTCCCAAAATGCATCACTTCACACATGTCTGCGTTAAATTCCATTTGCCACTCCCTTGCCCACTTTCCCAATTGATCTATATCCTGTCGTAACCTTAGACAACCTTCTTCACTATCCACTATACCGCCAATTTTGGTGTAATCTGCAAACTTACTAATCATGCCCTTTACATTCACATCCAAGTCATTAATATATATGACAAGCAACAGAGGGCCCAGCACCAATCCCTGCAGCACACCACTGGTCACCGGCCTCCAATCTGAAAAACAACCCTCCATTACCTCCCTCTGCCTCCTATCACCAAGCCAATTTTGTATCCAATTTGCTAGCTCACCCTGGATCCCATGTGTTCGAACCTTCTGGACCAGCCTACCATGCGGGACCTTGTAAAGGCCTTGCTAAAGTCCATGTACCATTGCCCTGCCCTCGTCAATCCTCTTGGTCATCTCCTCGAAAAACTCAATCAAATTCGTGAGACATGATTTCCCATGCACAAAGCCATGCTGACTATCCCTAATCAGACCATGCCTTTCCAGATGCATATAAATCCTGTCTCTCAGAATCCCTTCCAATAACTTTCCCACCGCTGATGTAAGGCTCATCGGCCTGTAGTTCCCTGGCTTATTCCTGCTGTCCTTCTTAAATAAAGGCACAACATTAGCTATCCTCCAATCTTCCAGTACCTCACCTGTGGCTAACGATGATACAAAAATCTCTGCCAGGACCCCAGCAATCTCCTCCATTGCTTCCCAGAGTATCCTAGGATACACCTGGTCAGGCCCTGGGTATTTATCCACCTTAATGTGCTTCAAAACCTCCAACACCTCCTCCTTTGTAATGTTGATATGCTCCAGGATATCGGTGTTCCGTCCCTTGAACTCATTAGCTTCCATGACCTTCTCCACAGTAAATACGGACGAGAAATATTCATTTAGGATTTTTTTTTTGAATGAGTTGGATGATACACTTAGTACTTTTGTCTGAAGATGATTGCAAATGCTTCAGCCTTTTCTTTTGCACTAATGTGTGCAAATGGGGATGGGAATGGGGATATTTTTAATCTTGCTAGAGGTGCACCTACACCTATAACCATTGCTAAAGCTGTTCAATCAAACCCGGTTTTTGTAACTCGGTACTACAACATGAAGTACATTTCACCACTTAGCCATCAGGTGGGAAATGACTGCTATCCCAAGGCTTTCTTAAAATCATAGGGACAGAAGGTACCTTGTGGAGCACATTCCCAAGCACATGGCTAGCTTTATCCATGCCAGGTCTATTGGAAAAGCAGCAGGAGCCCTCGCTGTCACCAATAGCAGGAACCCTCACTGTCTCAAATACACGGCGTCCTCACTGTCTCCAAAACACGGAGCCCTCACTGTCTCCAATAACAGGAAGCTTCACTTTCTCTAACATCCGGAGTCCTCACTGTCTCCAATACCCGAAACCCTCACTGTCTCCAATACCCAGAGCCCTCACTGTCTGTTATACCCGGAGCCCTCACTGTCTCCAATACCCAGAGCCCTCACTGTCTGTTATACCCAGAGCCCTCACTGTCTCCAATACCCGGAGCCCTCACTGTCTCCAATACCCGAAACCCTCACTGTCTCCAATACCCAGAGCCCTCACTGTCTCCAATACCCGAAACCCTCACTGTCTCCAATACCCAGAGCCCTCACTGTCTCAAATACCTGGAGCCCTCACTGTCTTTTATACCCGGAGCCCTCACGGTCTCCAATACCCAGAGCCCTCACTGTCTCCAATACCCAGAGCCCTCACTGTCTCCAATACCCAGAGCCCTCACTGTCTCCCATACCCGGAACCCTCACTGTCTCCCATACCTGGAGCCCTCACTGTCTTTTATACCCGGAGCCCTCACGGTCTCCCATACCCGGAGCCCTCACTGTCTCCAATACCCGAAGCCCTCACCATCTCCCATACCCGGAGCCCTCACTGTCTCCCATACCCGGAGCCCTCACCGTCTCCCATACCCGGAGCCCTCACCATCTCCCATACCCGGAGCCCTCACCGTCTCCCATACCCGGAGCCCTCACTGTCTTTTATACCCGGAGCCCTCACTGTCTCCCATACCCGGAGCCCTCATATCTCCCACACTCGGAGCCCTCACTGTCTCCCAGACCTGGAGCCCTCAGTGTCTCCCATACCCGGAGTCCTCACTGTCTCCCACACTCGGCACGCTCATTGTCTCCAATACCCGGACCCCTCACTGTCTGTTATACCCTGAGACCTCACTGTCTCCCATACCCGGAGCCCTCACTGTCTCCAATAACAGGAGCCCTCACTATCTCCAATAATAGCAACCCTCACTGTCTCCCATACCCGGAGCTCTCACTGTCTCCAATACCTGGTGCCGTCAATGTCTCCAATAGCCGGAGCCCGCACAGTCTCCAGTAACAGGAACCCTCACTGTCTACAATAACAGAAGCCCTCACTTTCATGAGGAACCAGAGCCGTCACTGCCTCCCATACCCAGAGCCCTCACTTCCTCCAATGCCCGGAGCCCTCACTGTCCCCAATAACAGGGGCCCTCACTGTCTCCAATAACAGGAGCCCTCACTGTCTCCAATAACAGGAGCCCTCACTGTCTCCAATACACGGAGCCCTCATTGTCTCCAATACCCGGAGCTCTCATTGTCTCCAATAACAGGAGCCCTCAATGTCTCCCATACCCAGAGCCCTCACCACCTCCTGTTCCCAGAGCCCTCACTGTCTCCCATACCCGGTGGTTTGTGGAAGCTCAATCATTCAATATGTTCAAGACAGAAATCAATAGATTTCTGAATACTAATGACATTGAGGGATATGGGGATAATGAAAATATGGCTTAGAGGTAGATTATCGGCCATGATCTGTTGGCCTACTCCTGCTCCTATTTCCTATGATGCCATCCTTTCCATCAAGGAAGTGGTGGGCTCCTCCATCAGCAAACCTGTGGACCTGAAATCTCAGCTTCCATTATAACACAAGCAGCTTCCATCAAAATTCTGAGTGCTGCATTGGTAGCTTAAACTGAAGTCATGCAAGGTCAGCTCGCTATCACAGCAAACTCAGACTGCTGCCATCAAGGCTGTGCCTTCCACTGTGCAGTTTGCCTTGCATGGTGTTACAGCAGTTCAACAAACTGTGAAGGAACTGTCTGGAAACTATGAGAGCTATTGATCCAAATTTCCTGCCTATTATTTTCAGGAAAGGGTATAAAAGAAAATTGTAAAAAAAGAATCTTCAACTACTGCTGGTAAAAAAAATGTCTAAGTGCTATTCAAAGAGGAAAGGTGGACATCAAACAGGAATTAACAGAATTTAGAGGAGAAGGAACAAAGAGTTTTTCTGGAGGTTTTTAAAGGCAGGAAGAAGCTAATGAGGCAGAATGGTTTTGGAAAAGCATTCCAAAAGCAAAAGGTATGGTAGCTGAAAATTAAGATTAAAACCTAAATATAAATATTGTTTGTAAACCAATCCATTAAGTTTTACACTCAAAAGTATTACATAAGTGATTTATAATGACAATTTACATATAACAACAAAATTGGAAAAAACATTAATAAAAGCAATTGAGTTGCTTATACTATATGCAGTGTAGTATCTGACAGTATTCCTAATAATTTAACAAGGAATTTATTTAAATCGTTCAAATAAAAGTCCCTCTTGTTAGCTCTCCTCATGGCATGTTCCTTTATCAAGCTGAGGAGATGGATGATGTGTTCCAGGGCAGTGCCTGTACCACTCTTCAGCTGGTTGCTTTGAGGCGGAACAACGCATTCTAAGTGCTCTCCTACATCCTTTGAAGCAACAGCTTGCTTAAAAAAAACACATCATAGATAAATTCTTGCCTTTTTGCATTCTTTAATAAACTTCTTTTATCACTTTTGCCAGATATTTATTCTGTTGTTATTTGGCAATCTGTGGATATATACTGCAGAAAGGAACTTTAAAGAAAATCATGAAATCATCTGTAAAGCTGGAATCTCCCTTCTAGTGGTTTTTTGCATCATATGGGCTATCCAAATTACAAGATTTCCGGATTTAATCCTTTCCAAACATAATAAAATACAATATTATCTTCCTCTTTTGTTACAGTAGAGAGTATTGTTCATTGACCCTTTCCTATCCCATGAAAATTCAAAGGTATCAGGATTAATTTGAGTATAATTTCAAATATTTCCCTCTTTGTCTAAAAAGAGTGATGATAACTTTAAGATCATTGCCGATAAAGTGGAAAACTATATTTCGAAGCTAGTTTTACTACATAGTTACATGTTCAATTCTTTTAATCGGGTTTCTGCATCAAGAGAAAAGCTAAGAGCCCAATTGGTTCTAAATCAACTTTGTTTAGCCTTGGTTCTACAAGCTTGTAAATTAAATGTCTCCATTTCATTTTGATTTCAGCCCTTTGGTACGGTGGATCTCTCACAGGCTGATGACAAAAATACATCTCTGCAATCCGATGGAATGAAATTGATGATCCAGAGTATTTGCTTTTGACCAATTATCTTCAAGAATTGTTATCATGGAAAATAAAGGGGATTTTATGTGAGTCTACTCTGAATAAGCTGGCAAAAAGTTTGAGAGGAAATTAAAAGTAAATTTGTAGAATCTATGAGGATCTAAGAGTGATGAAGTGAATCAATAATTATTGTTGCAGAGACATAACAGGGCTACCTATTTTCAGCATCCAGCAATGGGTTTCATAGCCTAGTTTATGTAGAATTTGACGGCTTTAGAGGACCATTCGCACAACTTGTTGGGTGAAGATCTGCTTCAACTAAATTTTATGAGGGTAAAGCACTGGGTGGAAAATTGTATTAGGCACAACAGAAAATTCATTTATTTTTGTGGTTAAAAAAGTATGTGAAGCATTGGATTTTTTTTATAACTGTCTATTACTGTGATCTTGTTGAAAATGTAATGTGACTCTACCAGGGATTTCTGCATTTTTTCTTGATTTCTTACTTATTTAAGTATAGTTAACCATTTGTGGACTGCAGTAGCACTTTCACCATGTTCTAAAATAATACAGGTTTAAAGTCCTTTCATTTCATTTCGTCTATTATAGGAGCATGCACAATGGTTCTACATTTTGTTGACATTCAGCATATGGGTTTTTCATTTTTGTTAAATTGTAAAAAAGAAAAATTGTAAAAAAAAAGAAATGATGGAAAACGTAATTCTCTGGAATTAACATAGCATTTTAGTGAAACCAAAGAGACAAAAGGAGGCAATTTTTTATACAAAAAGCGTTGCCCATGTTTAGGACACAAGTGACTTTTCGTCAATATGCAACAAGGATTTTTTTTTTAAGTTAAATGGTTGATAATTCTAAAAAAAAGTTGATACATTTGGCATTCATTGTTATCATTTTATGGCATCCACAAGAAAGAAAACGTAAAACAAACACATTGTGCCACCTTTTAGATGGCAATAGAACTTTTAATCCGTTTAGTGTATTCCTTATTTTATGCCTTTAAGTATTCAATCATAAGTTTCATTTTGGCCTAGTTGTACATTTTTCCTGTAAGCAATTAAAAAAAAACACTGCCCACTGAGGTGCCAAGTTTGAGAGCTATACCAAATATCCTATAGGAAGCTGACAAAAGTTGTTCACAATTAATCGGAAGCCATAAGAGACATTATTTCGTTTTTGAGGTTGGATTCAGTTAGAGGCTATTTTAAAGCAGGGCAAGCAGATCATGTTAAAAAAAAACACATTGGATATAGTGAAAAACAAATGCACTCACAACTCGTGCTCTTGAGTTGAAATGCAAACTGTAGGTCGTTCTGAAGGGTTTCAGATCCAGTTTTCCTCCCAACTGTGTACGACATGATAACATTATCGTCTACTATCAATTTTGAAAGCCTTTTTAAAAAAATTAACGTTTTTTAAAATGTCAGGATTCTATGTTGAATATATTCTTTCCAAGATGTTACATATATTGTTCTCTGTTTATAATAAAAATGCTTAAAGTGAGGCAAAAACTATGGGAAAATTTTGTGGCAAATTTATCTCAGCGAATTTGCTTCAGTATTATTTGTACAGTAAACTGTAAAACTCATTATTGATGTTAATAAAAAGAATTCTTGCTGAAAGCATTGCTTACAATTCAAATCTGCATGTTTTTTTTCAATGACTGTTCAAGAGGCAATTTTATTTTAACTGGCAGTCTTATGCTTTCCAAAGAAAATTTTAATTGCAAACATCGATAGGACTCTGTTAAACCTCACCATCTTAGTTATATTTTCAACAGTATAAGATATAAACAAATAATTATGTTCTAATAGACAGCAAGGAGTGTTACATTCTTTTTCCTGTTTCCAGACCTCGCATGTTATATACACACAATTAGGCCGATTCTAGAAGAATAACAACTTCAGTCATTTTTCTTTGCACAGAACGAAGAATCAATGTAATTCCCCCAGTGGTGAAATTGTTGACGGATCAGATTTAAACCATCTGCAGGGACATACAAAAGCTTGTTATGAATTTGTTCTCTGTTAAAATTTCTGCAGCTGTCATGGTTTGGGTGTTAATGGGCGGCTTTTTGTTTTACATTCTAGCAGTGCAGACAGAGAGGATTAAGCGATGGGAACAAAAGACATAGGAAGAATAAACCTCAGTAACACCGAACGGTTATCAAAAGTACCATAACATAGACATAAAACGATTTAAAATTTCCTAAAGGGAATCTAAATATAACTAGGTTTATAGTTGTACTCTCTGCCCATTTCCAACAGCAAAGAAACCCAGGATATTGGAGCATATACAGGAGTGAAAATTATATCAATTTATTAAGTACAAAATCAGATATTGTACACAGTCTATTGAGTAAGACTAAGAAACACTGTTTAATTGATCTAACATGTATTTAGCAAAATACAACTATCTGGATGGATCGTGCACTTTGAAAAACGCGGTTTTTCATTAGAGAAATGCCGATATGTGATGGGTGTGGATAAGTAATAGGTTCGATTCGGAGATTTCCTATTGCATAAGCGTTTATCAACAATACATACGGAACATTTGCCGTGAATTTGGTCCGGTTGGAAACCCTGTAATGTGTACTAAAGAGCTCAGCTCCTCATAACGATGTAGCTAAATACTCGGTTACCTCCATTGGCTTGCAAATTTTATGCAGCTGTGATATCGGTGTCTGGAGAGTGGGCATTTGATTTCTCAAGACTAAATCTATAGAAACGCCTCTAATTTCGCAAGTTCCCTTCGTGGAAAGTAGCAGGTCTATTGATAAATCAGATGCATCGCTAAATTTCAAAGATTTGTAAAGTTAAATGACTGTAAAAATGATTCCTTTAAGACTAGAACACGCATTTTTAAATCATTAAAAGACAGCATTGAATTCCAACAGAGTTTGATTTACTTTTACTCGCATCTGCAGTTAATATATAAAGTCAAGTTCACAAAGTCAAATCCACAAGGCGCACATTTCACATGTAGATTTCTTAGATTTGACTTCAGCGAACAGAACTTTATGGATGTCTTAATCGTAACTTAACTTAATCGTAACCGAGGAATAACATTTGGGGACACTAATTAAAGTGATCAACTAAAGCACTATTCAACATTTTTCACAGTGATGATCAGCTACTGCCTTAATCCATTTATTGGGCTAGCACATCTATTATAAATAGGCGGGTGACAAGTATTGCTCGTCAGTCACATCAACATCCACGACAAATGGGTTTAGACTGTAGAAATTCATAACTACGCCCAGTTACAAATGTCCACTGATTACACCTAATTAAGGAACATGAGAGTGCATTTAAACATCGGCTCCAGGGTTGGAGATGCTGTGTGAATCGGGATTGAGGCTAATGATTATATTGAAACTGCAAAATGGAAGTTCTCAGGAACTGGTGGTTTCACAGCCACATCGCCCAACACAGAAGATGTGGTAGTCTTCCGCAGCTGAGGTTTAAATGTGTACGGTGGAGCGGCTGCAACAGGCAGCATTGGGGATCTCAGGAAAAATCCTTACGCAGTTGCTTGTCCCTCTTGGTTTCCTTTACCAGCTTTTATGATAATATTAGTTGTCATATGCGCATGCTCTCTGAACATTGTGATGTCATCACATATGTCATGATGAAATATAAACCTGTGAGGTAACATTGGATTTAGAGAAAGTTGGTGTCAATCAGTGGTCTGAAACCAAAGTGAATTGGGAGCAATTCTTTTGGTGCAGTTTAAATGCGCTCTAAGTTACAAATGCACCGATGTTCTGAAGGTAGTGTAACATAAACCATAGTTTGCTCTTGTGGGCCAGAGACAACTTTCAAACAAATTAATCCGTACATTGCAGTTGGATGAGATATCCATAGTATATATGCAAAAACCCTCACTGTGAAAAGGCTTTTAATGACTTTCTGAAGGGTTCGTAGCATTTGACGCCCTGTGTTCCACAGAGGTAGATTTCTGGGATGCATTTCAGGCTCTTCTGACTACTCCAAACATGTTATTTCTAACTTTGCATAGATGAAGGCGTCTTACCATCAAAAGGACATTTGATGCAGTGTGGCGTGTGAGAAGAGAGACAAAGTTAATTCCAGAAGGTACAGTTCTAACTTCTGAAGGGAGAATCACAAACTCCATGCGTTTTCATTAGAGAACAGAAGACTGAAAGACATGATCCTGGTTTTTAAAATGCTGAGAGGAATTCTGGGGTTTTGTTCAAATCATCTTTGGCGTTCTGGAGCAGCAGAATCTTCCCTCCAGAGATTAAATAAATTGGATGAAGTCCACGATAGAGCAAACCATGCATGGTCTGTAGAATGAACAGCCTATTCTCATTCTTAATTCAAAGTAAGGAGCAATGTTTCCTCTTCACCATTTCAATGTAAGTCACGGATTCCAAATACGTATAAATGGTCCAGATGTAAGCTTCTGCCATGCACTGCAGCCGTGCCCTAGAACCAAGCAATTATCTTCTGTACAGTACCTTCACTGAAGTAGAACTCTTGAGATTAATTCTCACTTCTTTCAAATTTAATGCAAACTTTTTAAAAAATCAGTATGTATGTGTATAATTACATTACATTAGATGGAATGGAGAAGAGCAGTCTAGAAGCACATTATGAATACACTGCTAATTGGGGTATCGCTGGTAGATTAACCTGTTATCCTGCATGGTTAAGGCATGCTTCTCCACAGATCATTTTCACTTATTTGTAAATATAACAGTTGTGTGTACATATGGGCAGAATCACAAAAATAGTCAAATTCTGCTTGCTGCTATCATGTCCAATTATCCAAACTGTGACTGGGTAAGTAATTATTGCCCAACAGAGCTCAATGTCAACATTACTTTCAGCAACCAGTCCCCATCCACCAACACCCTCCTCCGCCTGGCTGAACTTGTTCTCACATTGAACAACTTCTCCTTCAACTCCACTCACTTCCTTCAAGTAAAAGGTTTTGCTATGGGTACCTGCATGGGTCCTAGTTATGCCTATCTTTTTGTGGGATATGTCGAGCATTCTTTGTTCCAGTCCTACTCAGGCCCCCTCCCCCAACTCTTTTTCCAGTATATTACTAACTGTATCAGTGCTGTTTCCTGCTCCCACCCCGAATTGGAAAACTTAATCAACTTCGCTTCCAATTTCGACCCTTCTCTCACCTTTACATGGTCCATCTCTGACACTTCCCTTCCCTTCCTCGACTTCTCTGTCTCCATTTCTGGGTTTAGGTTGTCTACTAATATTCATTATAAGGCCACTGACTCCCACCGCTACCTTGACTACACCTCTTCACACCCTACCTCCTGTAAGGACTCCATTCCATTCTCCCAGTTTCTCCACCTCCAACGCATCTGCTCTGATGATGTAACCTTCCACAACAGCGCTTCTGATATGTCTTCCTTTTTCCTGAACCGAGGATTTCCACCGCCCCCCCCCCCCCCCCCACTGCAGTTGACAGGGCCCTCAACTGTGTCCGGCCCATTTCCCGCACCTCTGTCCTCACCCCTTCCCCTCCCTCCCAGAACCACGACAGAGTTCCCTTGTCCACACTTTCCACCCCACCAGCTTCCACATCCAAAGGATCATCCTCCACCATTTCCACCACCTCCAGCGTGATGCCACTATCAAATGCATCTTCTCCTCCCCTGTCAGCATTCCAAAGGAATTATTCCCTCTGCAACACCCTGGTCCGCTCCTCCATTACCCCTGCCACCTCGTCTCCTTCCCACCTCACCTTACCATGCAATCGCAGGAGGTTTAATACCTTCCCATTTATCTCCTCTCTCCTTACTATCCAAGGCCCCAAACACTCTTTTCAGGTGAAGCAGCGATTTTCCTGTACTTCTTTCAATGTAGTATACTGTATTCACTGCCCACAATGCGATCTCCTCTACATTGCGCAGACCAAATACAGACTGGGTGACCGCTTTGCGGAACACCTGCGCTCAGTCTGAAAACATGACCCCGAGCTTCCTGTTGCTTTCCATTTCAACACACACCCCTGCTCTCATGCTCACATCTCTGCCCTAGGCTTGCTGCAGTGTTCCAGTGAACATCAACTCGAGGAACAGCACCTCATTTACCGATTAGGCACACTACAGCCTACTGGACGGAACATCGAGTTCAACAATTTCAGAGCATGACTGCCCCCCCTTTTTTATTTTTAGTTTCACTTTTTATTTTTATTTTATTTTAGTTTGTTTCATCATTCACTTTTTTTTATCATGTGCCTGCCCACTTTTTTTTTCATATTTGTGCTTTTGGCTAGGGTTTTCATTATTCTGTCATTTAACATCCCCTCTGCACTAATGTTTTGTCTTTCACCACACTGTTAATACACTCTTTGCCTTTGCCCCATGACCTCCCTGTCAGTTATTCTCTGTGACTCCCTTTTCTTCTCCTTTGCCGCACCCCCACTTTATTTGCTTGAAACCTATTACATTTCTAACCTTTGCCAGTTCTAATGAAAGGTCACTGATCTGAAACGTTAATTTTGCTTCTCACTCCACAGATGCCGCCAGATCTGCTGAGTATTTTGCAGCACTTTTTGTTTTACTTTCAGCAATGATGTGCTTAGACTGGTGAAGGCGCAGCTGGTCTATGTTTAATTATGGTCGAGGTGTACTGCTTGCTGGTTTCTCGACTGCTAGAAACAACTTTAAAAATTGGATAATCTGAATAGGATAGTCAGTGATTGTTGATGCAGTGGCGAACTAGAGTTTTTTTTTTAACTGTTTATGATTAACTTTTGTTTTGGAAGGCTTTACTACCACTGGAATTGTTGTATTTGTACACATATCTATTTTATACTACATGTTTACCAATAGTTTGGTGTCTATGAAAACGTAGAACTAACAGCATGTTTCATAATTAGCTAAACTTCTACCAACATTTTCTACCATACCAAACATGCATTACAGTTGTGACGCAGAGTTGATGTGCCGTGTATTGTACCTCAGAATTGGTTATCTTTGGGTTCAATGAAAGAATGCACTGAGAATGACTGTTTATCTAGCTTGCTGTACCGCTGATGGCACGCAGGAGAGCAAGGGAACAATCAAGCGATACTTGCATTTTTAATTGTAGGACGCCGTTTGACTGCAGCTTTTGTCATGTCAGGTGCACATTGACATGAAAGTAGAAGTTGAACGTGAGTCAGATGCCAGTCTAAAGCCAAGTAGTCTGAATGAAATTCCTCGCCCCTTCGCTGTTAGAAACAGTCTGACAGAGATCTGCTTCATAACGGGAAGTATAGCTGTAGCCCTACTGGTTCAACAGTATTTCTTGATTAGCCGCTGCAACAGTTAAATCCTCGATGACACGTCCGAAGAGGCTGAGTGTTTGCAAGAGCCGCCTGACGCCTGTTTCAGGCCGCATTGCCAAATTGGTTTGTGACTGACAGTAGCATATGGTGTGCATCCTGCAGTCAGTTTCTTAAGCGGTCCCTTTTAAAAGGCCCAAAAAAACTGACTGTGCTACCGTCTAGTGGCCAGGTAAAGAGGTGCATTACTCATTGAATGACAACTGTTTTTTTTTAAAAACAAGCAAATTCTAGGATTCAGGACACAAGTTAGAAAGAGACATTGCAAAACTGAAATTTATTGTATTGGAGAAAAGAAAATTCTGAAGGGAAGGGGATATTTTAACCGACGCTATATATGGCATAGGTTATTTGACGAGATAGAGAACTTAATGATGCGTCGCTAAAATGAATAAGCCTCAAATAAAATTAGAGGCTAGAAGAAATTAAAATTTCAATTCATTGTAGTAGATAAGTGGTACCAAAGCAGTCAATGGTATGGCAGTTAACTCACCAGATAGGAGCTGGATATGTGTTTAGTTGGAGATTGGATCTGAATTTCTAAAAATAGGTTTTGATTGAACTAATTGGGTCTGAAGAGCACATGAAAGCCTGAAGTGAATAGATGAACATTCTGAACCTTTGCTTACTTATTATTTGGAGTTGATGCATATTAATGCAGAACTTTCCCCCACGGTATGGAGAACCACACTAATTAGGCCAGTGCATTACTGTCCTGTGTCTTCATTTTGTTGGTGGAGGTCTGGAACAAGCATCATGCTTGTTGCTTGACCATAGTGTAAGGGCAAGATAAATAAAAGATTCATTAAAATACTGTCAAATAATTTAAACATGAATAATGTACATTTAAATTCATACTAGTTTTACACCAAATTTGTCAGAAACAAAACTTTACCAGACAACATAAAATTAATTCAATATTAGAAAAAAGCCTTAGGTAAACACGTGAAGTTCAAAAATGTCATTTAACGTCAAATGTTTTATGCAAATATATTACCTTTTTAAAAAACAGATTTGACTAATCCAAGAAAATTTTAATAATTGTGCTTATAATCAATATATAAAATTGGGAATGGTAGCATAGCGGTTATGTTGCTGGCTAGTGATCCAAAGGTCTGGATTAATAAATCTGGAGACATAATTTTAAATCCCACCACAACAACTCAGTCAAAATGACACAGAAGGAGGTCATTCGGCCGATTGAGTCAATGCCAGCTCTCTACAGAGAAAGAAAGACTTGCATTTTTATAGCACCTTTCACACCCACCTGACGCCTCAAAGCATTTTACAGCCAATGAAATAGTTTTTTGAAGTGTAGTCACTGTTATAATGCAGGAGGCTTAATCGGTCCCATTCCCTGGTGCTATCCCCTTAGCCCTGTAAATTTATATCCCTCAAGTGCCCATTCAATTTCCTTTTGAAATCATTCATTATCTCTGCTTCCACTACCCTCGCAGGCAGTGAGTTCCAGGTCATTACCACCCACTGTGTACAAAAAAAGGAAAACATTCTTCCTTACATCACCCCTGTCAAAAACCTTAAATCTATGTCCCCATAGTCCATGTACTAGCAGCTAATGGGAACAGTTTTTCTTTGTCCACCCTATGCAAATCTTGTACACCTCCAAATTTCCTCTCAATCTCCTTGGTTCCAGGGAGAACAACCCCAGTTTCTCCAACCTAACCTTGTAGCTAAGATTCTTCATTCCTGGTACCATTCTGTTAAATCTCCTCTGCATCCTCTCAAGGATCTTCACATCCTTCCTAACATGAGGTGACCAGAACTGGATGCAATACTCTAGTTGCTGCCTATCTGGAGCTTTATAAAGGTTCAGCATAACTTCCCTGCTTTTGTACTAAATACCTCTATTTATGAAGCCCAAAATCCCACATGCTTTGCTAATATGTCCTGCCACCTTCAAAGATGATGCCTCTGTCCCAGCATATGCTTTAGAACTGTACCATTTAATCTATATTGCCTCTCCCTATCCCTTTTGCCAAAATGCATCATCTCACACTTCTCTGTATTAAATTCCATCTGTCACTTGCCTTCCCATTCTGCTAGTCTGTCTATGTCCTGTTGTAGTTGATTTGGTATCATCCTCACTGTCTGCCACACCTCCCAAGTTTGGTATCATCGGCAAATTTTGAAATTTTACTCTGTATCCCAATAGACAAGTCATTTATGTATATCAAAAAAGCAGTGGTCCTAGCACTGAACCTTGTGGAACAATGCAGTCTACCATCCTCCAGTCCAAAAAACAACCAATTTAACATGACTTGCTGTTTTCTGTTAAGCCCAATTTTTTATCCAAGTTGACCACCCCCCTAATCCATGAGCTTCAATTTTGTTAACCAGCCTTTTATGTGGTTCCTTGTCAAAGGCTGTTTTAAAATTCATATAGACAATACCCATTGCTTTCCCTTCATCAACCTTTTCTGTTACTTCATCAAAAAAATCAATTAGATTCATCAAGCATGATCTGCCTTTTAGAAGTTCGTGCTCTCCCTACATTAAGTCAAACCTCTCCAAGTGCCTGGTTGTTCCACCCCCCCACACCACCCACCCCCCCCCCCCCCCACCCCCGCCAGATTATTGTGTCTAAAACTTTACCCACCACTGATGTTAAACTGACCAGCCTGCAGTTACTAGGATTGTCCTTGCATCCTTTCTTGAATAAAAATGTCATATTTGCTACTCTCCAATCCTCTGGAACCTTCCCCGTATCTAGGGAAGATTCGGAGATTATGGCAAGCCCTTCCACTATTTCCACTCCCACTTCCTTTAGGAACCTGGCATGCAAGCAATCCAGACCTATCCACTCTAAGTATAGCCAACAATAGTACATCCTGCCTCTCAATTTCCACCCCATCCATTACCTTTACCATCTCCACTTCTACTAATACTGGGAAATTTAAATACAATTAATTAAATAAATCTGAAATAAAAAGCTTATCTCAGACAATGAAACTACTGGATTTTCATTTAAAAACTCATCTGGTTCACTAACCTACTTTTAGGGAAGAAAAATTGGGCCTACATGCCACTCCAAACCAACTGCAATATGGTTGACTATTAATTGCCCTCTGAAATAGCCTACCAAGCCAGTCAGTTGTATCAAACTACTAGAAAAAAGTCAAGTAAGAATAAAACCGGATGATCCACTCGGCATCGATATACACATCAAATACAATGAAGGCACACCCAGCCCTGTCAACTGTGCAAAGTCACTAAGATGTGGGAACTTGTGCCATTTTAGTGAAGCAACAGCCCGATGCTCATACTGATAAAATCATACCTTTCAGCCAATGTCCTCTATTATCATTCATGGGTATGTCCTGTCCCACCAGCAGGACAATCCCACCAGAGGTGATGGCACAGTGGTATACAATCTTCAGAGTCCTCGAAGTTGACTGCAGATCCCATGGCATCAGATCAAGCATAGGCAAAGAAACCTCCTGCTGATTACCACCTACAGCCCCCTCTCAACTGATGAATCATTCTCTTCCATGTTGAACATGACTTGGAAGAAGCACTGACTATAGCAGGGGCACAGAATGTACTCTGGGTGAGCAACTTCAATGTCCATCACCAAGAGTGGTTTGGTAGCACCACTACTGATTGAGGCCAAGTCCTGAAGGACATATCTGCCAGGCCAGACCTGCAGTTGGTGGTGAGAGAACCAACACAAGGGAAAAACCTAATTGACCTTGTCCTTGCCAAACTAGCTGTCAGAGTGACCACTGCACAGTCCTTGTGGAGACGCAGTTCTGTTTTCACACTTAGGATACCCTCCCTTGTGTTGTGTGGCACGACCACAGTGCTAAATGGGATAGATTCAGAACAGATCTATCAGCTCAAAACTGGGCATCCATGAGGCACGGTGGGCTATTACAGAAGCAGAATTGTATTCAACCATGATCTGTAACCTCATGGCCCGGCATATCCCTCACTCTACTGTTACCAACAAGCCAGGGGATCAACCCTAGTTCAAGGAGGAATGTAGCAGAACATGCCAGGAGCAGCACCATGCATCCTAAAAATGAGGTGCCAACCGGGTGAAGCTACAATACTGGACTATTTGCATGCCTAATATCAGAAGCAGTCTGCTACAGGCAGAGCAAAGTGATCATGCAACCAACAGATCAGAACAAAGTTCTGCAGTCCTGCCACATCCAGTTTTTAAAATTCATTCATGGGATGTGGGCATCACTGGCTATGCCAGCATTTATTGCCCATCCCTAATTGCCCTTGAGAAGGTGGTGGTGAGCAGCCTTCTTGAACCGTTGCAGTCCATGTGAGGTAGGTACGCCCACAGTGCTGTTAGGAAGGGAGTTCTAGGATTTTGACCCAGCGACAGTGAAGGAACGGCGATATAGTTCCAAGTCAGGATGGTGTGCAACTTGGAGGGGAACTTGCAAGTGGTGATATTCCCATGCATCTGCTACTCTTGTCCTTCGAGGTGGTAGAGGTAGTGGGTTTGGAAGGTTCTGTCGAAGGAGCCTTGGTGTGTTGCTGCAGTGGATCTTGTAGATGGTACACATTGCTGCCACCGTGCGTCGGTGGTGGAGGGAGTGAATGCTTGTCGATGGTGTGCCAATCAAGCGGGTTGCTTTGTTCTGGATGGTGTTGAGCTTCTTGAGTGTTGTTGGAGCTGCACCCATCCAGGCAAGTGGAGAGTATTCCATCACACTCCTGACTTGTGCCTTGTAGATGGTGGACAGGCTTTGGGGAGTTAGGTGGTGAGTTACTCGCCGCAGGATTCCTAGCCTCTGACCTGCTCTTGTAGCCACGCTATTTATATGACTACTCCAGTTCAGTTTCTGGTCAATGGTAGCCCCTTGGATGTTGATAGTCAGGCTTCAGCAGTGGTAATGCTGTTGAATGTCAAGGGGAGATGGTTAGATTCTCTCTTGTTGGAGATGGTCATAGCCTGGCACTTGTGTGGCACAAATGTTACTTGCCACTTATCAGCCCAAGCCTGGACGTCGTCCAGGTCTTGCTGCATTTCTACACGGACTGCTTCAGTATTTGAGGAGTTGCGAATGGTGCTGAACATTGTGCAATCATCAGCGAACATCCACACTTCTGACCTTATGATTGAAGGAAGGTCATTGATGAAGCAGCTGAAGATGGTTGGGCCTAGGACACTATCCTGAGGAACTCCTGCAGTGATGTCCTGGAGCTCAGATGATTGACCTCCAACAACGACAGCCATCTTCCTTTGCGCTAGGTATGACTCCAACCAGCAGAGAGTTTTTGCCCTGATTCTCATTGACTCCAGTTTTGCTAGGGCTCCTTGATGCCATACTCGGTCAAATGCTGCCTTGATGTCAAGGGCAGTCACTCTTACCTCACTTCTTGAGTTCAGCTCTTTTGTCCATGTTTGAACCAAGGCTGTAATGAGGTCAGGAGCTGAGTGGCCCTGGCGGAACCCAAACTGAGCATCACTGAGCAGGTTATTGCTAAGCAAGTGCCGCTTGATGGCACTGTTGATGACACCTTCCATCACTTTTCTGATGATTGAGAGTAAACTGATGGGGCGGTAATTGGCCAGGTTGGACTTTTTCCGCTTTTTGTGTACAGGACATACCTGGGCAATTTTCCACATTGCCGGTAGATGCCAGTGTTGTAGCTATACTGGAACAGCTTGGCTAGGGGTGCGGCAAGTTCTGGAGCATAGGTCTTTAGTACTATTGCCGGAATATTGTCAGGACCCATAGCCTTTGCAGTATCCCTTGCCTTCAGTCGTTTCTGGATATCATGTGGAGTGAATCGAATTGGCTGAAGTCTGGCATCTCTAATGCTGGGGACTTCAGGAGGGGGCCGGGATGGATCATCAACTAGGCACTTCTGGCTGAAGATTGTTGCAAATGCTTCAGCCTTATCTTTTGCACTGATGTGCTGGGCTCCCCCATCATTGAGGATGGGGATATTTGTGGAGCCACCTACTCCAGTTAGTTGTTTAATTGTCCACCACCATTCATCACTGGATGTGGCAGGACTGCAGAGCTGAGATCTGATCCGTTGGTTATGGGATCGCTTAGGTTTGTCTATTGCATGCTGCTTATGCAGTTTGGCATGCAAGTAGTCCTGGGTTATAGCTTCACCAGGTTGACACCTCATTTTGAGGTATGCCTGGTGCTGTTCCTGGCATGCCCTCCTGCACTCTTCATTGATCCAGGGTTGATCTCCTGGCTTGATGGTAATGGTAGAGTGGGGGATATGCCAGGCGATGAGGTTACAGATTGTGGTTGAATACAATTCTGCTGCTGCTGATGGCCCACAGCGCCTCATGGATGCCCAGTTTTGCATAGCTAGATCTGTTCGGAATCTATCCCATTTAGCACGGTGATAGTGCCACACAACACAATGGATGGTATCCTCAATGTGAAGTCGGGACTTCGTCTCCACAAGGAGTGTGCGGTGGTCACTACTACCAATACTGTCATGAACAGAAGCATCTGCGTTAGGCAGATTAGTGAGGATAAGGTCAAGTATGCTTTTCCCTCATGTTGGTTCCCCCACCACCTGCCGCAGACCCAGTCTAGCAGCTCTGTCCTTTAGTACTCGACCAGCTCGATCAGTATTGGTTCTGCCAAGACAGTCTTGGTGATGGACATTGAAGTCCCCCACCCAGAGTACATTTTGTGCCCTTGCCACCCTCAGTGCTTCCTCCAGGTGGTGTTCAACATGGAGGAGTACTGACTCATCAGTTGAGGGAGGGCAGTAGGTGGTAATCAGTAGGAGGTTACCTTGCCCATGTTTGACCTGATGCCATGAGACTTCATAGGGTCTGGAGTCAATGTTGAGGACTCCCAGGGCAACTCCCTCCTTACTGTAGACCACTGCCCCGCCACCTCTGCTGGGTCTGTCCTGCCGGTGGGACAGGACATACCCAGGGATAGTGATTGCAGTGTCTGGGACACTGTCTGTAAGGTATGATTCTGTGGGTATGACTATGTCAGGCTGTTGCTTGACTAGTCTGTGGGACAGCGCTCCCAACATTGGCACAAGCCCCCAGATGTTAGTAAGGAGGACTTTGCAGGGTCGACAGGGCTGGTTTTGCCGTTGTCATTTCCGGTGCCTAGCTCGATGCCGGGTGGTCCGTCCGGTTTCATTCTTTTTTTATTGACTTTGTAGTGGTTAGGTACAACTGAGTGGCTTGCTGGGCCATTGCAGAGAGCATGTAAGAGTTAACCACATTGCTGTGGGTCTGGAGTCACATGTCGGCCAGACCAGGTAAGGACAGCAGATTTCCTTCCCTAAAGAACATTAGTGACCAGATGGGTATTTACAAGAATCAACAATGGTTTCATGGCCATCATTAGACTAGCTTTTAATTCCAGATTTATTAATTAATTCAAATTCCAACTTCTGCTGTGGTGGGATTGAACCCATGTCTCCAGATCAATACCCTGGGTCTCTGGGTTACTAGTCCAGTGATAATACCACTACGCCACCGCCTCCAGTTGTGATGGTGGTGGATAATCAAACAACGAACTGAAGGAGGAGGTTCCACAAACAGTTCAAAAGACAAGGCTGAAGTGTTTGCAACCATCTTAGATCAGAAATGCCTAGTGGATGATCCTTCTTGGCCTCCTCCTGAGGTCCCCACCATCACAGATGCCAGTATTTAACCAATTCAATTCACTGCACATGATATCAAGAATTGGCTGAAAGTACTGGATACAGCAAAGGCAATATTCCAGCAGTTGTACTGAAGACTTGTGCTCCACAATTACCCACAGCCATGCTGTTCCAGTACAACTACAACACTGACATCTACAAGACAAATTGGAAAAATGGACAAGTATGTCCTGTCCATAAAAAGCAGAACAAATCCAATCCAGCAAATTACTGCCCCATCAATCTACTCTCAATCATCAGCAAAGTGATGAAAGGAGTCGTCGACAGTGCTATCAAGTGACATTCACTGATGCTCAATTTGGGTTCCACCAGGGTCACTTGGCTTCAGACCTCATTACAGCCTGGTCCAACCATGGACAAAAGAACTGAATTCCCAAGGTGAGGTGAGAATGACAGCCCTTGTTCAACAAGGAGCTCTGGTAAAATTGAAGTCAATGGGAATCGAGGGGAAAACGCTCCACTGGCTGGAATCATACCTAGCACAAAGGAAGATGGTTGTGGTTGGTGGAGGACAATCATCACAGTCCCAGGACATCACTGCAGGAGTTTCTTAGGGCAATGTCCAAAGGTCCACCCATCTTCAGCTCCTTTATAAATGGATTTCCCTCCAACATAAGGTCAGAAATGGGCATGTTCGCTAATGATTGCACAATGTTCAGTTCCATTCGCAGTTCCTCAGATAAGGGAGCAGTCCATGCCTGCATTATCTGGACATCATTCAGGCTTGGACTGATATATGGCATAAATGCTACTTGCCACTTAAGTGCCAGGCAATGATCATCTCCCCTTAACATTCAGTGTTATTACCATTGCTGAACCCCCACCAATCAACATCATGGGGGCTACCATTGACCAAAAACTTAACTGGAACAGTCCCATGAATACTGTAGCTACAGGAGCAGGTCAGAGTTTGGGAACTCTGCAGCGAGTAACTCATCTCCTGATTCCCCAAAGCCAGTCCACCATCTGCAAGGCACAAGTCAAGAGGGTGATGAAATACTTGGTACTTGCCTGGATGAGTACAGGTGCAACAACAATCTAGAAGCTCAACATCATCTGGGACAAAGCAGCCTGCTTGATCAGCACCCTATCCCTTCACCACCATGCACTGTGGCTGCAGTGTGTACCATTTACAAGATGCACTGTCACAACTGCCAAGGCTCCTTTGACAGCACCTTCCAAACCTGCAACCTCTACCACCCAGAAGAACAAGGGCAGCAGGTGCATGGAAAAACCACATCTGCAAGTTCCCCTCCAGCCTGACTTGGAAATATATATCACTGTTCCTTCATCATCACTGGGTCAAAATCCTGGAACTCCCTCCCAAACAGCAATGTGGGTGAACCTACACCATATGGACTTCAGTGGTTCAAGAAGGCAGCTCATTACCACCCACTCAATAAATGCTGGCCTCACCAGCGACACCCACATCCCATGAATGAATTAAAGATATGCAACTATACAGATTGAAACTCAGTAACAAATGATTAGTTTTGCATTTATCATTGCTTACATAAATGTTCATGTATTTGTTGTGTGTAAGGAAAGCATTAATCATTTTTGGGGTGAAATTCATTGTGCAATGTGAATGATAGTGAATTCATGAATTGTTAGCCTGTTTTACACCCTGCCCAACTTTCTTTTCCATTAAAGGGCACAAAGCCATAGTCAGTGCATTGGGTAGTTTCACAAAGATAATGCCAGGGATGGGAAGTATAGTTGCTCGGTGAGTCTAGACAATGAGACTATTTTAAGGACAGTAGAGAAAGGTAGGAGAATTGGACAGGAGAAGGTGTCATCAACTTAAAATTGTCACTCATAGATTGAGGAGGGTGCTTAGGAGAAATCTTTACACAGGGAGTTATTGGAGCACAGAATAGTTGAGGTAGAGACCATTGCATCTTTTAAGGGAAAAGTAAATAAACATTTAAAGCAGAGGAAGATCTAGGCCTATAGAGAGATAGTAGGGCAGTGGGATTAGTTTTTGATTGCTCTAGCAAAGAACCATCCCAGGCAAAGTAGATTGTGCGCATGTGTGTGTGTTCTCCTTCTCCTGTGCTGTAAACTTCATCTTAATTCCCACAGCCTCCTACCACCATCTCTCAATATTATCTTTCAAATGAACTATCCGACCAATATCTTTGTCCATCAGTTCAACATTTCCAACTGTCATGCCCTCTATGCATCTGCAGTCTTCAACTCCAGGCAGACTGTCTTTGACCATTTATTTGCCTCCCTTAACACCCAATCCAACGTTGTCAATGGGGTTCCTTGTATGCTGGGATTTTGTTAATAAATACTCAGCTCAATGTTCAAGTCAAGTGCAAGGCATTTATTTCATCCATTGTACAGTGTGATCATTTGTATCAGGTGCATTGTCTAATGAACCACATTAACCTTCAAGAGTCATGTATATTGGTTAGTTGCAGGATTCACTGGTAGTTTGCTGGGATTCATGACGTAGACCTCCCTCAGCCATATCTGGGGGCGTGATGACAACTTTAAGTTGCCTCCTACCATGTCCAGTCCAGAAGATTTCTTGGGGGTGAGGTATTCTTTTCCATTAAGTATGTGCTATGAAGGATTTAACAATTTCTTTGTGACTTTTCTGTTTGCTGACATTTAAAGTAAGTTGACAGCTAATAGCTCTGCTTAGCCTTTTTTTTGTGTATTTAGTTGAAAGGAATCCCTGTGACTGAGGCAAAGCAGCACCAGGCAGGGTATATGGCTAGTAAGAGGACTGAACCTGCAACCTTGCATTATTAGCATCACACTATAATCAACTGAGCTAATGAGCTCCCACTAACTGGCTCCTAATTGCGTCTCAAAAATTGATTTTAGAGAATTAAGTGCTGCTCCCTTCTCATTGTTTGGCCTATTCGGCTGGACAGCATTCTCTCATTTCAATCCACAGATGGAAAAAAGTAAAATAAAAAGCCTGTATGAAAGATCACTCCCTAAAACTTTATCAATGTGTGTAATTTGTGTGTAAATAAGAATTTCCCTATGGTGCTTCAACTGCTATTTCTGCAGTAACGTATAAAAGCACCTACTTTTTCTAAGGAGATTAAACCTATTTAAAGGAGATAGACAAACAAGTTTTTAGTGAAAACCAATCTAGCCTCAATTGTGGAAAAATTGACAGGGTCAAGAGGGTACATAGTATCATGGGATGAAGTGTATATTAAGGATTAGCATGGTTATACTGAATGAAGGAACCACCGATCAATTTAAACATGATTTTTTGATAAGATACCTTCTTGCAGTATAAGCCATGACTTCCTCTTGAGGGCAATAATCCAAATGGCATGCAGCATTTATGGAACGACAGGTGCAAGAAAAAGCTCATGGTACAAAATTTCCTCATTATTAACATAATCCAAGTCCTGCTGAAAAGAAGTGATTTCAGCTTTCGGTAATGTAGTTAACTTTTTTTAGACGTTATCTCAGACACCAATATGTTCCCAAAGTATTGGTAATCAGTGCAAACTGATACAGCTTGATCATTTGAATAAACCTAGGATGCATTCACACATGTGGTAAAGCAGTTTTTATTTTGAACATGCAGTGTTAATTGGGAATCAGACCCTAATTTTTGAGCATAGGGAATTAGATTCCCTTGAAGAAGTAGTCTTGCTGCACTTCCATTTGACATCATCTGTAGTATCAAACCAATGTAGCATTTAAGGCTAAATTTTAGAAGTGTTTGGTCTTTTAAACCAAAACACTCCTTAAACATTAAATGTTTAGCAAGTTGTGTCTCTTCCCTCCACATTCTATACACATTTAAGTTTTTAACTGTTCACAGAAACGAATATATATGTACCCACCAATCTTTTTCCTGGGCACGACAGTTGAATTGGAAAATTGTGAACCAGGTGTGGTGTGATTGCTTTTGAGAGTGATGTCCCTTTAAGATCTTAGTATGCTAATGAGCTGAGTACCAAGATGCAGTCATGTGACTACATGCCAGTCTCACTTTGCTACTGTAGCACCTAGAGGCAAGCCATGTAAATAGTTAGCTCTGCACTGTATATACTTGTTAGCTGTTAATAAACCTGTTTGAGATCTTCAACAACCTGGACTCCACACATCTCATTTATGTTGCATCAGACAACATTAAAAGCTTCTCAATACGTGGTGGCAACTGTGGTGAAAAGCCAAGATCTAAGATTGAAGACCACAGGAAAACCACTTTAAAAACTACCTACAGCTAAAAGAGAGAAAGATAAAAAGGAAATACTGGCCCAAACAGGGAAAGAAGAAAACACTTACCTCAAGCTGTCAAAGACAGAGTCTAGAATGGCAGGCTGCAAATCAATCACTGCGATTGGGTGAGTCAGAATCCCCGTCGAACAAAAAAAGCTTTGAGGTGCTAGCAAAGTTAATTTTCTTTTAAAAGCTCAGTAAAATAAAAAAATAGGGAAAACCCAAGCCCTATCTCAGGCTGATCGATTGTTTTCAAAAGCTCCCCCAGGCAGAACAGGTCTGCGCCATTACAGGAGGTGCCCGAAAGCAAAAAGTGCAGGAATCTTCCATTCATGCAGCTCCAGCTATAAAATGAGCCCCATTAAATCACTCCAGCATGAAGAGCTTTCATTCACTCAGCCTGAGTTAAAAAAAACTCATAAAACCACTCAAGCATGAAAAATTCCCTGTTGAACAGTTGTAGAAACAAACCCTAGTTTAAAAAAAGCATTTGAAATGCCTATTGCACAGCTGTATTGCACAGAGTGCTGGAAGCTGGATAAACAGACAAGCTGCTCTTGTCAATCAAACCTGCCAGTCTAAAGAACGGAGAATTTTTTTAAAGAGGAAGACAGTACAGAATCTCAGAACCAGGACTTAAAGCAAGTCTAAAAGCAAAAAGAACAGCAGGAACATAGATATCAAATGTCACAGCATGAACTGGAAAGCCTTGGATATCCTATCCGAGTTCAAATTATTCCAACAGAGAATGCTGTTATGCTTTACAGACCCAGTGATTGTGGAACCAGATAAACAGGCTGTAAAAATAATGATAGCAATTGGAGATGAAGGATTACACAGAATAAATCTCAGGATATCTGAAGAGGACTAGAAAGATCCCACAAAGATATGGAAAATGCTGGACGATCAACTCAGATTAAGAGTGAATTTTAGAATTCACCACCTGGAATTGATGTTCTGCAGGCAACAGCCACATGAATCAACAGACAGATCATCAGTAGATGCTGTAGCAAGGGCAACAAATGCAATTTCACAGAAGCTGAGCTGTCAGACCAAATAATGGAGCTGGTGATAGTATCAACACCATTGAAGCGTTTTCAGAAAGAACTTTTTGGGGGGTGGGGGGAGATGCACAGCTGGAAGATGGCAGGAAGTACTAAGCCATTGTAGCTGGACAACAGCAGCTGCAAGCACTAGGTGCAGCCAACAGTACTGGTACCATAACCAGGTCAAAAAGAGCAAGCAAACTGTGTGGTAAGTATGGTTGGTCCCATGCATCACAACATTATCCTGCAATAGAAGACCTGTGCAAAGTGTGCAGTGTAAAAGGACACTGGGCCCGCCTATGCAGAAGTTCTGGCTCAAAAGGCACAGCCAGAAGCCATGGTAGGACACAAGCCAACAGAAGACAGGCGCAGCAACACTGCAACAGCAGCAAGGAAAGCACCAGAGACCTGTATAAATGCAAGCTGATACACTAAATCTGCGGCAAAACAGACCTGAGACAAGACGCAAAGAGAAGAGATTCTCAGACAGAAGATGAACAGGCACTCAACATTTTGAACACAAGAAATGCTGGAAATACTCAGCAGGTCTGGCAGCATCTGTGCAAAGAGAAGCAGAGATAACGTTTCGGATCAGTGACCCTTCTTCGGAACCCAAGAAGAAGGGTCCCGAAGAAGGGTCACTGACCCGAAACGTTAACGCTGCTTCTCTTTCCACAGATGCTGCCAGACCTGCTGAGTATTTCCAGCATTTCTTGTTCTTATTTCAGATTTCCAGCATCCGCAGCATTTTGCTTTTACTCAACATTGTGAACCTGACACATCACGTTGATGAAGTCCAACAAATGGAAGTGTTCGCCATTATCAGCATCACATGCCCAAAGAAAGCTGTCAAACATACATTCAGGGTCAAGATTGACACCAGCGCTAGTGCAAATATCCTATGTTACGACCGGGTGAGAAAGGGGTCTCAGGCTCCTCTCTTGCCCCTTTCCTGGTTTGGCCGTAACAGGGTTTAACCTTCAAAAGAGTGCTTTTAGATTCACCACAGTGAGTCCTTGCTCACTGCTCTCTAATTCTAATGTAAATTAACCAATAAGACAGGCTTTCTCAGGTTTAAATAAGAAAGGTGTAAGTTTGTTAACCTTAACACTCTAATTCAGTTAATATTACTGAAATACATGACACAACCACACGAGCATGCATATGCGATAAACACACACACAAATGGATGCAGAGGAGGAGAAAGTATTAAAGGAGGAGGGTTTGGAGTAGTAAATAAAATGCAATTACTGTCTTTGGTTTGGATGTAAAAACCTTGATTGGAGTTAAGTCTTGCAGTTCTTGTTTGGGCCCTGTGTACACTTTCGAACTTGTTTCGCTGGTACCAGAAGGCTGAAGAGGTCCTCTTAAGCTGCTTCCATGGGTCCCTGGAACTTTGCTGGAGAGAGAGATAGAGAGAGGGAGAGAAAGAGGGAGGTGCTTTCTTCTTGAAGTTCAATTGCAGTCTGCCCCAAACCTTTCTGTGAGGCACAATTCAATCAATTCCCAGGTTGGCCAGCAGGTTGGTCATGTGACGACCTCTTTGTTTGAAACAGCATGTGAGAGTTGTTGATTCTTCAAAGCTTACTAGACACTCAGTGGTGGGGGGAGGGGTGGGGTGGAGTGCTGGCTCTTACACAGGCAATGACTCTCAATGTCTTTTGATCATCATTATTGATAAAAGCCATCTGACTAATTGAATCAGGGAGCACTCCCCTTGTCTCTCTATGCAACTGTCTTTCAGAATGCAAATGTGCAGCCATGTTTTCAGCCATTCAGCTCTGTGGTCTTTTTATGTTCAATGTCCAGTAAAAGTTCAAATAGTATTCCATATGACAAAATTAATATGTTTCCATTTGGCAGGTGTGGTTTCATCACACCTATCAGTCCGAATCCTCAAAGATATGTACCAGAGTCATTGGAAGTCTATGATACAACTGCCAAGTTATCTGCATACAATAGGTCACCCATCGCTTGCAGTGGAACATTAACAATGCAATGCAGATACAGTAAGTCAGCATGGAAGCCACAAACATTCTACCTAGCAGACATGAGCAGACCAGCAGTGGCAGGACTACCAGCGTGCAAGGACTTCAACATCATATCCACGAGAGCATTACCGAGGAGGGTAAATCTGTAAGGACCAGAACTTGCTCGCAGACTCTGACCAGCATCAAACAGTGCAGTCTGGAAACCCAGCAACAGCACAACTATGCTGTGCCTTCACTTCTGCTCTCAAGGGAACCGCCAGCACCACAATTAAACAAAATGGACAGGTATCTCCACGAAAGCAAGTTCTCTTCCCCCAAGTCCTCAACCTTGAGCCCCAAACCTTCGGGCATGGAGGATGAGAAAAGGTGAAAGACATGCAAGGTCCTGAAGAGGCAGAGGAGGAATGAGTTGAAGCATTGGTTCTTCGAGCTGAGGTGCCGGAACTTTCCAAAAATGACGAGGCCTCAAAGGTGGTCATCTTGAGAAAAGCAAGAAAGTATGTTAGCAGGCTGAAGGCAGAGCAACAGAAACTGAATGCAGAGTGGGAGAAACTTCAGGAAGAACAGCAACCGAGGTGAGATGCAAATTCCCTGACCAAGAGTTGTCAAACCATCGAGATGATATACGGACATTTGAGTCTTTGTATTTGTAAAGTTCATAATCTCTAACCATGTGTAAATAATTTTGATATTATCTAATTTCGTGTGTTTTTATTTTTAGCATATTAGACTTCCCTTTGGAAAGAAGGGGGATGTTGTGTGATTACCTTTAAGAGCTGTGTCCCCTTAAGATCTTAGTATGCTAATAAACTGCGTACCAGGATGCGGTCATTCCAGTGTCACTCTGCTGCTGTAACACCTAGAGACAAGTCATGTAAATAGTTAGCTCTGCACTGTATATACTTGTTAGCCATGAATAAACCTGTGAGATTTTCAACAACCTGGACTCCACGCATTTCAATTATGTTGCCATCAGACAACGCAAAAAGCTTCTTATTACACCAGGTACTGCCTGACTCATTTTCAAACTGCAGCTAGCAGTCTCACTGTAGTGTAAATACACTCACTATTTCACTTCCATCCATTCTGTCCCAAACAACTGACTTCAACCCCATTCGCCTTCGACTTGCCAAAGACTTGCAGGTGGTAGGTAAATTGGCCATTGTAAATTGCCCCTAGTGTAGGTAGGTGATAGGGAATATGGGATTACTGTAGGGTTAGTATAAATGGGTGGTTGTTGGTCGGCACAGACTCGGTGGGCCGAAGGGCCTGTTTCAGTGCTGTATCTCTAAAATAAAAAAAAATGAAGGTACTAATGAAAAGCTGGTCAGTCATGAAAATCATTCCCTTTGTGATAAGAATGGATCAAGATCATTGCAGACACCTTTAGATTGATAAATGAGTCAACATTTAATCCTGAACAATGGACAAATGGTAATTAAAATTAAGATTACAATTCTGTAGTAATGTGATGAATAATATGGTTTACTTTAATGACATTTGAAAATTTCCCCTCAATTTTTCCTATTAATTCTTACTGATGCCACCCACTCTTCTTACTTCAGTCAGGCAATGAAACAACTTGGGCTGTAACTTTGTTCAGTTATCATCAATTCTGTTCCCTGATCAAATAATAGGCAGTGGACAATAGTCCTGCTTTGTAAACCTTATATATTAGAATAATTTTTCTCAATTTTGAATTGCCAATCTCCAATCTATTGTGCTGCATGCAAATACATATGATTACTTTGTTGAAGATACTGATCAACAAAGACACCAAATAATGCTCACATGGATGGATTAAATTTAAACTTTGCATTTGGATACAGGGACAGTGGTTTATTTTTCAAACACAATGCATGTGGCCAATTATAGTCATTTAATGTCACAGTATTGGACTCCCTAATTGATTCTTCAGATGCCTCATAGTATTAATGACTGAACATCTGTTTGAGTAACTTCATTTCAAAATAGGGATACATTTACTAAAAGCTTGAAAAATACTCAAAGGCAAATAACTTAAATTTTCTGTGGTGTCTCACTAGAGCAAGCAGAAAAATGAAAATGAGCAAAAATCTACATTTCTTTTTATTTATGTACCATGCTCAAAATCTCCAATCATTTTAATGAAGGCGAATACTATGGATTACATTCTCTTATCAATTATTCAGTAAGCATTCTATTTTTGTGTATGCAGTAATCGTAAGTAACCGGTTAATTAGAACTTGTTAAATAAATTGTTCAAGGTTTTTTTCAATTTGAATTTTCCAGCTCTGTGGTACATCATATTATTTCCTTTTGATCAATTTGCTTTACATACATATTTAATGTGCAGTGAATGTATATTGTAAACACTGATGCGTAAATCAAGATAACTCAGGTTAGCACAAATTGAAATAAAATCAAGTTATTTTTTATTTTGCAGTGTCAAATATACCTGCAGAGAATGGGCTGAAAAGAGTTTCATGTCACGCTTATTTGAAATAGAATATACAGAATCTTTAAAGGTTTCAAAATAGTTAAATGTTCTTTTCTATCAGTCTATTTTAACTTAAGTAATTTTTTCATACAAATCTTAAATTTCTGATTTAGTATAAAGCTACAATTTAACTGTACCATATAATTCTTTAAAATATTGAAAGGAATAGTTGTAGTTGAAGTGAATTTAACTTGCCCATTAGTCCTATGCTTATTGTTCAAGTGCAAAATTCATAAGTCTCAAGCAAAATTGCTATGGCTCAGTTGGTAGCATGCTTGCCTCTGTGTCAGAAGGTTGTGGTTTCAGGACAAAATCCAGGCTGACACTCCTGTGCAGTACTGAGGGAGTGCTGCACTATCTTTTGGACAAAATGTTAAACAAAGGCCCTATCTGTCCTCACAGGTGGATATAGAAGATCCCATGGTACTATTTTGAAGAGAAGTTATCCCCAGTGTACTGGCCAATATGTATCCGTCAATCAACATCACAAAACAGATTATTATCATATGGGGGTTTGTGAGAGGTTGCTGTGTACAAATTGACTGCCACGTTTCTGATATTACAACAGTGACAACATTTTGAAGAAGTACTTCGTTGGCTGTAAAGTGCTTTGGGATATTGGTGGTCGTGAAAGGCACTAAATAAATGCAAGACTTTTCTTTCTTAAAGTTATAAAGCACAGCTATGCATAGGCCCAACTGGCATCAGGCAAAACATTAAGCTAAATCTTGGTTTGCAGGGACCTCAGTGGCTGTCACTTCCTCTTAGCCCCCACCAAGGCAAGTCTCCATTTCCAGCTTGACTTCCTGGTGATTAGGAAACTTGCTTTCCACATACAGGTGACTCAGGTCCATGAATACAGTTCTCAGAAGTGTAAAGTCCCGCCCTACTGGAAATAGAGTAACAGCGTAGAAACAGTCTATTCAACCCATCTGGTCTATGCTAGTGTTTGCACTCTGCATGAGCCCCTTCTGACTCTTACTTCACCTAATCTTAACAACCTATCCTTTATTCGTTTCTCCATCATGTACTTATCTAGCTTCCCCTTAAAAGCATCAATGCTATTTGCCTCAACTACTCCATGTGGTAGCATGTTCCACATTCTAACCACTCCTTGGATAAAGAAGTTCCTCCTGAATTCCTTATTGGATTTATTAATGACGGTCTTCTATTCATAACTGCTGGTACTGGACTCTCCATATGTCCCCATCACAAAATTCAGATCAACATTTTTCATCCCTCAGAATAGTGAACAAGTGAAACCAATTCCAAGAGAAGGTAGTTCATTCAGATTCAATCTGAATGATTGCAATCGCAGGAATTGTAATACCTGCCCATTTACCTCCTCTCTCCTCACTATCCAAGGCCCCAAACACTCCTTTCAGGTGAAGCAGTGATTTACTTGTACTTCTTTCAATTTAGTATACGGTATTCGTTGCTCACAATGTGGTCTCCTCTACATTGGGGAAACCAAACGCAGATTGGGTGATCACTTTGCGGAACACCTCCGCTCAGTCCATATGCATTACCCCGAACTTCTGGTTGCTGGCCATTTCAACACCACCACCCCCACTCTCATGCTCATATCTCTGTCCTGGGATTGCTGCAGTGTTCCAGCGAACATCAACGCAAGCTTGAGGAACAGTATCTCATTTACCGATTAGGCATGCTACAGCCTGAACATTGAGTTCAATAATTTCAATAATTGCATGACGGGCCCCCCTTTTTATTTTTAGTTATTTTTTCTTTTTTCTTTGTTTATTTTGTTTTAGTTTGTTTAGTTTGCTTCTACTGTGCCTACCCACTGTTTTTTTTCATGTTTGTGCTTGGGGTCAGGGCTGTTCATTTTACTGTCAATTGACACCCTCTCTGTACTAACGCTTTGTCTTTCACCACACCATGAACATTCTGTTTGCCTTTGTTCCATGACCTTCTCTGTGACCTCGTCCGATCAACACCTCTTTTGTTATCTCTTGCACCCCGCCCCCCTGCTTTACCTGCTTAAAACCTTACACATTTCTAATATTTGTCAGTTCTGATGGTCACTGACCTGAAACGTTAACTCTGCTTCTCTCTCCACAGATGCTGCCAGACCTGCTGAGTATTTCCAGCGTTTCTTGTTTTTATTTCAGATTTCCAACATCTGCAGTATTTTGCTTTTATTCATTCAGATTCAATTTGCTTTTGTTTAAGAAGGAGCTAGATCATTATCTGTTGAGAACAGGAATTAAGGGTTCAGATATATTAACAATGTTCAATTTTCTTTCAAGGGAAGCTGGAGAAGGAACTTAGTGTAGGGGATCTATCTGTGACAGAATAATCATACATAGGTGTTAGAAGGAGCAGGCTTGATGGGCCCAATGGCCTTTCCCTGGTCAGAATTTTATTATTATTTAGTTCCTGAATTTAGGAGGAAAAAAATTGAGCCAAAAATCAAACTACTGCATTTGCTGAAAATCTGAAACTTAAGCAATAAAAGGCTAAAATCCACAGAGCAGGTTAGTTGGCTTCTGTGCAGTGAAGACAGTCTATGTTTTGGGTTTGTGCACATTATCAGACTGAAAGGTAAGAGCAGGCATATTAATACCATCATAAGAGAAAGTGGGAGAGAATATATTTTAAAAAGTTCAACTGCCACTACTTCTGATCCTATTAATTGCCATCTCTTACTTCTTAGCTCTGGTGAAAGGTACACAACTGAAACATAGACTGTTCTTCCTACAGGCGTTGATTGACTTGTGTGTTTCCTGGTTTTTGTGAGGGGATGAAAAGTAAATTTCCAGTACTGATGTTTGATGGATTTTGATTTTTGAAGACAGATACTTAATATTTAATGTAATGCTTTTAAATTTAAGCAATTGAGTCAACTATTTTGAGTTATTTTCTTCTTGCAAGACAGAAATCCAAACTAGTAAACAAGTCAATTTGTATATCCAGCATACAGGTTGAAGTAACATCCACTGCAATCTTTACAATTAAAATGTCACTAAAGAATTTAGAAAGGTCAATCTTCAAACAGATTTTCTACTGAGATCTCACTTTTGAAATGCTTCAGGATTCATGCCATTCTAAAGACCATCAAAAGCATTCACCACCACTGTGGATAAAGTTTAGCTGAGACCATCCCTATGGTAACAGTATAGGTTTTTAAGACCTTCACTAGAATAGTAGTTTCTCTTCACCCTCTTGTACAGCGCCTGAGGCTTTTAAAAACTTTTTTGTTTCAATCCTGGCCGGAATCCTGGTTTCAAAACAAGGATTGGTGGTGGTTTACTAAAAAACAAAACACAGTGGTCTTAAGTTTGTAAACCCACTTCTGTTCACTGAAAAATAAAGCCTTATAATCCATGCCTGCATCCTTTACAAAGTGTGTATCGAAAGTAATTACAGAGCTCCTGCTGAGGAAAATGTTAAAAGCATTTATATTCTTAACTCACCTTCTGAAAACCTCTCACAGATCTTACATTATAACATTACACAGATGGTGTTATTACACTGTGAAATTATTTGCACATCTAACACTAAACACCAGAACATGTCACTAGAATTTTCCTGACTTTCACCCCTGTGACAATCATCTCTAAATAATTAATTTTTGTAACTTTCATGTGGCTGCTATCTAGCATCACATTCCAATTTGCTGTTTGCATGTTTAATAACACATTCATACCTTCTGCATATTTGTCAGAAATTGTCAGAAAATCCTGAATTACATTCACAAATTCAAAAGGTACCAGTGTGAGAAAACAGCATTTAAAAATATTTATAGTATTTCAAATATGACTGGGAATAAATGCAGCAATGACTCTAAAAATGTATTTGTTTGACACAAAATCATTTCTACAAGTATTTCCTCTTTCCAGAGTCTAATTGGAAGCCTTAAGGGAACTCCATGAACTGAGCTGTCAAAACATAACATGGACTTTGCTGCATTCCAGTATAATTAGACAGATGACTACGATAACAATCACATACACAATGCCAGCTGTTTGAAGCTTAATGCTTCATAAGCACTACCATCCTTTCAAGGTACCAGACCATATGGCAATCATAGGAAGTTTTCATTTTTTACTTAAGCTATACCTTTTATACACATGCTGAAACCTTGTTAACTCTGAGTGAACAATTTGAACCAATTTGTTCACTTTTTGAAACATGTGCCAATGAATCCATCATTTGTCTGCTGCAAAGCATATAGTGTCAATGTTTGTGTAACTGCATACAGTACAAACATAGCTGATAATTTTAAGATAGGTGAAAGTTGAGAACTAGCTATATTTAGAGATAAGTAATTGCAGATGAATTATAATACTGCAGGATTTTGCCTTTGACCGAGTGAGGCTCTCATTTGTGACATTGAGTAACAAAAGCCATAATTACATGAAATACCAAGGTTCCATTTTTGGCTTAGGCCATCCACCTGAATAAGAAACAAAAGATTATGAATTCACTTCATTTCTTAAAAATAGAATGGAGTCATTTATTTAAACAACAAAATAATCAAAGTCAGGTTCTGTATAATGAAACTACATTATTGATGTTTTCATAGCATAATCCACCAGGTTTCATTCGCTTCGATGAAATTCATGGGCACTGAAAATCCAATGTATTCAAACTGTTTGTCCTCAAATACTCATTTAAAATACAATTGAAAACATATAATGTAACCACAACTAATGAATAGCAAACTATCAGCATACAGCTCCTTGGTTATAATGCTCATCTTGCCACTGTAGCAATGAAATGAAATTGATTGTCAAGATACATTTTTTTTAAAAAGTCATGCAAATTTGGTAATTTAAAGAGCATTTTATGTTGTATTAATGTTGATGAACTGGCTCATAAGGTAGATTTAAACCAGTTTAAAAATATACTATAAAAATTCCTTATTTCTGTTATGCAAGTGTGAATTTGGACAGCTACTTTCATTTTCCTTCAAATATAATTAATGAATGGCAGATGACATTTAGATCATCCATTTTAGTTGATTGCCCTAGTGATGGAACTGGATTGGAGTTAACGGTACAGCTGAAATCTCAAATCATCAAATGCTTGGGCATGTGGCACTAACAGCATGTCATGATTGGCTTAAAATTCTGAAATATGTGCAACGTACTGTTCACTTCCAACACCTGCACCTGTACTAGATAGTATATTCAGTTCATTTAAATAAATTGCATGCAGACTTGTAAAACTTTTATTGGTTTTTGTTTGGATGACAGATTTATCAATTCTGGTTAAGTTTTGCTCCCCAGATATGAATTAATGAATGGACTGATTAAGAAGGGGAAAATAGAGTACGAGAGCAAGCTTGCGGGGAACATAAAAACTGACTGTAAAAGTTTCTAAGTATGTGAAGAGAAAAAGATTGGTGAAAATAAATGTAGGTCCTTTACAGTCAGAAACAGGGGAATTTATGATGGGGAACAAAGAAATGGCTGACCAACTAAATGCATACTTTGGTTCTGTCTTCACAAAGGAGGACACAAATATCATATCAGAAATGTTGGGGAACACAGGGCTTAGTGAGAGAGAGGAACTGAAGGGAATCAGTATCAGTAGAGAAATGGTGTTGGGGAAATTGATGGGATAAATCCCAAGGGCCTGATGGTATGCATCCCAGAGTACTTAAGGAAGTGACCCTAGAAATAGTGGATGCACTGGTGGTCATCTTCGAAGTTCTATAGACTCTGGAACAGTTCCTACAGATTGGAGGGTAGCTAATATAACTCCACTATTAAAAAAGGGAGGTAGAGAGAAAGCAGGGAATTATAGACCAGTCAGCCTGACGTCGGTAGTGGGGAAAATTCTAGAGTCCATTATCAAAGATTTTACAGCAGAGCACTTAGAGAACAGTGGTAGAATCAGGCAGAATCAGCATGGATTTACGAAAGGGAAATCATGCTTGACAAATCGAATAGAATTCTTCGAGGATGTAACTGGTAGAGTTGATGAGGGGGAGCCAGTGGATGTAGTTTATTTGGACTTTCAGAAGACTTTCGACAAAGTCCCACATAAGAGATTAGCATGTAAAATTAAAGCGCATGGGATTGGGGTTAGTGTATTGCAATGGATAGAAAATTGGTTGGCGGACAGGAAACAAAGAGTAGGGATAAATGGATCTTTTTCCAAATGGCAGGCAGTGACTTGTGGGGTACTGCAGGGATCAGTGCTAGGACCCCAGCTATTCACAATATACATTAATGATTTAGATGAGGGAAATAAATGTAATATCTCCAAATTTGCAGATGACACAAAACTGGGTGGGACGGTGAGTTGTGAGGAGGATGCAGAGAGGCTTCAGGGTGATTTGGACAAGTTGAGTGAGTGGGCTAATGCATGGCAGATGCAATATAATGTGGATAAATGTGAGGTTATCCACTTTGGTAGCAAAAACAGGAAGGCAGATTATCTGAATGCTATAAACTGACAGAGCGAATATACAGCGACACCTGGGTGTTCTCGTACATCAGTCGCTGAAGGTAAGCACGCAGGTCCACCAGGCGGTAAAAAAGGCAAATGGTATGTTGGCCTTCATAGCGAGAGGATTTGAGTACAGGAGCAGGGATGTTTTGCTGCAATTATACAGGGCCTTGGTGAGGCCACACCTGGAATATTGTTTGCAGTTTTGGTCTCCTTATCTGAGGAAGGATGTTCTTGCTATAGAGGGAGTGCGGCGAAGGTTTACCAGACTGATTCCTGGGATGGTGGGACTGACGTATGAGGAGAGATTGAGTTGATTAGGATTATATTCGCTGGAGTTCAGAAGAGTGAGGGGGGATCTCATAGAAACCTATAAAATTCTAACAGGACTTGACAGAGTAGATGCAGGAAGGATGTTCCCGATGGTGGGTGAGTCCAGAACCAGGGGTCATAGTCTAAGGATACGGGGTAAACCTTTCAGGACTGAGATGAGGAGAAATTTCTTCACCCAGAGAGCGGTGAGCCTGTGGAATTCCCTACCACAAAAAGCAGTTGAGTCCAAAACATTGTATGTTTTCAAGACGAATTAGATATAGCTCTTGGGTCTAAAGGCACCAAAGGGTATGGGGCGAAAGCGGGAACAGGCTACTGAGTTGGATGATGAGCCATGATCATAATGAATGGCGGAGCAGGCTCGAAGGGCCGAATGGCCTACTCCTGCTCCTATTTTCTATATTTCTATGATCGAACATGGGAGCAAGTGGCCAAGAGGAAGGAAGTGGCGCAGCCTGGAGCTAGCGTCTGGAGGAGTTGGGGGGGTGGGTGGTAGAAACAGGGAGCAAGTGGTCGGAGAGTGAGGTGGCGGGGGGGTGGCAAGCGAGCAGCGGGAAACAATTGGCCGAGGGGAGGGGAAGAGGGGAGCTGGGCAATGGTGATCCGCACCTTGTTGGGGTAAGAGACAGCATTACACCACCCCCCCACCCCCCACCAAGAGCTTTGGAATCCACAAATGCAGGAGTCGTTAAGCCAGCTGGTCACATGACTAACCAGCTGGTCCAGGCTCTTTGAACTAGACACAGGACAGTTTGAATTCAGATTGCAACTGAACCTGGAACAAGAGAGCTTCTCTCCTGGCTGGCTCTCTCTCGCTTTCTCACAAGCGTCTGGACCCACTGAAGGCATGTGAACCTCAAGAAAGAAAAGACTCCTACACCAAAACAAGTTAAAGCATGCATTGGGCCCCAGAGAACAGCAAGACTTACCAGCAACCAAAGACTCCACGCTGAACTCAACGGACAGTAAATAACTACCAGATATTGCCTCAAACTTTTCCCCTTTATTCCTTCTACTATTTCTGTCTCATGGTTGCGTCGCATATTCATAGCCATTACCCAAATTAGAGTTTAAGATTAATAAACCTCCACCTTTCTTGTTTAAATCTAAGAAAGCCTGTCTGATTTCTTTGCCTTACAATTGGAAAACAGGGAAAAAGGATTCACTGAGGGGGGGAGCTAAAAACACAGTGGTTTTTAAAATTAAACCCTGTTATGGTTAGACCAGGCAAAGGCTGAGAGGGAACCCCTAGATCCTTATCTCACCTGGTCGTAACAATATGTATTTGGGATAGGAAAAAGAAAGCTCACTCTCTCTGTGAAAACGTGCACTTGGTCTTCCACATATGCATTCTGCGTTGTTTTTTCTTTTGTTTTATAAAAAAAAAAGGTGCACAGACATATTTATCTATCTCTCACACAGACACATAGCCAAGCACTAGAGTTAACTGGGTGTAGTTAAAGCAATCGTTTTTTTATTTATTTAGCCATACAGGTATTTGTCCAGCGAGTGAAAATGAAAAGACACTCATTTTGGTCTTCAGCATGATGAGCTTTGGGACTTGACCAATCAAGTTATTCAGCAACTTTAGTCTTGATGCACATCCAAAATGGATATAGCTGCCTCCCAAAGTAAAGCTATTCGTAATTTACAATCTGAACACACGGTAGAATGGAAATAACCAACGTGGTATTGAACTGTTAGAGATGTTACAATGTTTATTCAAATTCTGAAACTAAGACCATTCCTATCCTCAGAAAAATGACAAAGTTCTCTCACATTCTTAGTCAAGAAGGCAAAAGAAGGAAATAAAAGATTTTCCAAGCCAAAAGTGCCTGGATTAATGCCCCCTCTCTAATCAGACTGCACTCCGTGGCCCCACTATTTCTGAACAATCAATCTCAAAGTATACAAGTCTACCTCCCCTACAGCCTGGCAGCCATTCCTCCATTACACCCGCTCCTCCCCCACATCACTGCAAACAATATGCCTTCTGAGCCAAGGTCATCAATCTATTCTTGTTCACTCAGCACACTTGCACTGTAAACTTAAAATGCTAATTCACAAAAAATACATTACTTGCAAAAACAGGATGGGAAGACGATCTGGGATATGGGCGGGCTGTATGTTATGTCTGCCTGTCAGGCAAACCCCCACCTGCCAAGACTGAGGCGCACATTATTTCACCACATGGACATTAAAACTTAAAATTGCAAGCCCTGACTAGAAAGAAATGTCCATGGTAACAGACAATGTTGAATTAATGGAGACTCTGCAGTTACTCTCCAATACACAGAAGTGGTCAGACTAGTTTTGGTCACATGGCTAGCTGGCTGTGAAGAGACTGTTCCATATAAGGAACTAGTCATATGACTAACCTGCTGAGCACCCTGGGAGCTTTTTGAATTTGAACTCCCAAACAAAGGAATTGCCAGGTAGAACGCCGTGTGCTCTACTGGAACTAAGAACATCTCTTCTGATTGTCTGTCTGCCCGCCTATCTCTCACGGAACTGAAACCATTGAAGATACGTGAAACTCAAAGAGAGAAAGGTTTGCCATATGAACAAAGTTTAAGAAGATTACTGGGTCCCAACAAAACGCAAGAATATAACTTCAATCAAGGACTACAGCGAGCTCAAGAAACAGTAACAAGATATTGCCTCAAACAGTTCTACTTATCTCTTCTACTCTTTTCTGTCCCTATCTTGCAACTTTATATTGTGTGTGCATGCTAGCGTGGGCGCATCATATATCCACAGGTGTTAACCGTATTAGAATTAAGTTTAAGGTTTAATAAATTTCATCATTCTGCTTTAAACCAAAGAAAGCCTGTTTGTGCTCAGTTATTTGCCTGATAATTGGACACTGTGAATATGGATTCACATAAAGGGGAGCTCAAAACACTGTGTGTTTAAAATTATACTCTGTTACAATAAGACCAGGTGAAGACAGCAAGAGACCGCCAGACACATTGCTCACCTGGTCGTAACACTGCCTGATGGGTCCGTGAAAGCCCTGAGCTGTTTTCATGGTCAAGCTTCATCTAAATATTTTAGGTGAACTGTCAGGGCCAGGCAAGCGCCCACAGGTAGTTTGCAATTGTAGGGAGGGGGCATAGAATCTGATGGCTCGTGCATGGGACAGTACCAGGAGTCAAGGCCCAAAGGAGTGAGGGAAGCTACTGAGCAGCAGGCCAGGAGCTTTTAACCTGGTCGCACAAAAATAACTAATTTCTGAGGCTGTTTTCTGAGCAGCCACTCAATTCCTGGTAGCAATAGTTGGCAAATGTGTGGATAAGTTTTTTCTAATGTCATTTTTCAACTGGCCCTACTTTCTAGTATAAATAGGAGAGGCTGCAGTTGGAAATTGTCCCCACTGTATTTAATGTGGTAGATGGCTAGTATGTACATTGCATGGGCTACTCTAGAACTTCCATTTCATGGTGGCAAGTGAAGCTAGACAATTTCAAACAAAGCCTGCACATCAGTACTAGGTATTCCATCTACACTACTAGGGTGGGGAGGAGTTATAGTCATATAAGAAGTCACATTGCAACTGACTTCATCAAATTATACCTTATAAAGAATACAAAATTCAGAATATTTCTTATCAAAATCTCTTTTTGAATAAAATTCAAAAGTGCTTTTCTATTAAAATATTGCAAAAAGTCTATGAAAATACTTAGGTTGAATGTTACTTTTAAAGCATTTCTAAATTGTTGTAAACAAGGTGGGGATGCCGTCTTCCTCTTAAGCATAGTAGGAGAGAGTGGAATAGGTGGTGATATCAGGAGTCTTACTACAAGCCTGCAGACAATATGTATAAATGAAAAATTTCACAAGATGTCCTTCCACAAGGATCTGGTTTATCTGTATACCGTAAACCAGGAGTCTTACCCAACTGAACTATGTCCATCAGCAGTCATAACGTGGAGGCTATCCTGTAAGTAGTATTTCTGCACTCAAATCCTAACGTACATAATTTTCTTATATTCTACAATTAAGACATGTCCCAAAACTTCTTGATAGATTTTAAAATGTAATTTAAAATAAAAGCTGCACATGTGGAAAATCCGATAAAACAGATTCTAACTATCAGATGGAGACTGACTCCTCTAAGTTAGAAGCAGCTGTCATGGTATTATTTTGGATAATAGAGGCTTCTTCTATCTTTTCATTAATTACTAAGCTATTAGTATTTTTCTCACACACTCCCTTTGACTCTAATCCTCCATCTTGGTTTTCACTACACGTAAATATGTTATTGACTTCAGAGACATGACTGCTCACTACATCTCTGATGCCACTGTTGTACTTTTCTTTTGTTGGTGTGGATGGTGTATTTTCCCAATCCACTGTGGTATAGAACAGGAATGGAACAGTCACACCATCTAAACTAAGTTGGGTTCTGCTATTTTGAAATTCTGTTGGTACAGGCGTGATAGAAATGGTTTTATCTTCCAATGGCTGTGACTTGATTGGTAAATGTTTAGAAGTCCTGTGTAAACTGTATCGTCTATTGTCTTTATTCACTGAATCTGGTGCAGCGCACACAGCTATTTTGTTGCGTAAAGGTAGACTTTGCCTGATGTGACATACATCATAATCTCCCTGATCATCTAAGTACCCTATATTTATGACAGATTCCTCATCTTCTGCACTTGTAACATAGGAATAGTTGATAGATCCCTCTTGCAGCATACTCATTCTCATTTCAAGTGAATCAACCTTTGAGCAGATATCAGGGGAATGATGATACATGACGTAATGAAGTCCATCTCCTTCTTCATTGGCCACTGATGTCAGTGTTATACCAGTAGCATTGTCATCACTTTTCTGCCTTTCAAGCTGCTCCCCTAAAACACAAACAAAGTTTTATGTGGCATGTAAAGAGAAAATGCTTAAAATACATGGCAACTTTTGACAGAAAAATCTAAGTTAAATAACCAATTATACTGCCTCTTTTGTGTCACTACAAAAGATGACCTTTGGTCACAGACTATGCTGATAGGTTTAGATGAAGAGGCATAGGAGGAGGATTGTGTGGAGCATTAACAGTTGAACAGAATGGTCTGTTTCTGTACTTTACATTCTATGTAACTCTGACATCCAGCTCAATCCTGATCCCGGAGTGAAGCAGAGAGGTAGTATCACACAATGTTAGTTCAACATCATATGGAATCTAATTCCACAATTGGATTCAAAGCACTCAGGATATGCCATGAATATCCTGCAGATATTTGTAAACTTACACAAGAGTTGTTTAAACTGCTTTGAGTGTGTAGACAATCCCACCTGCATTCTCAATACATTTAAAATTCAATGGCCCAGGGCAAAGCTCTGAGCATGCATGTGAGTGCATCCTTGGGTTAAACATTGAAATTAATCCAGTTCTGAGAGTCTGGAATTGATTCTGTAACTACCAGTTACAACAACAACTTGCATGTATATAATGTCTTTTAACTTAATAAAATATCACAAAGCACTTCACAGGAGCTTTCTCAAACAAAATTTGACACCGACCAAAATAAGGTGCTATTAGGAGAGATGACCAAAAGCTTGGTTAAAGAGGTAGGTTTTAAGAAGTGTCTTAAAGGAGGAAAGAGAGGTAGAGGGGTTTAGGAAGGGAATCCCAGAACATTGGGCCTTGGCAGCTGAAAGCATAGCCATCAATGGTAGAGCAATTAAAATTGGGGATGCACGAGAGGCCAGAATTAGAGGAGGGCAGATATCACTGAAGGTTACAAAGGTAGGGAGGAGCAAGACCATGGGGGGATTTGAAAACATGGATGAGACTTTTAAAATCAAGGCATTGCTCAACCAGAAGCCAATGTTGGTTAGTGAGCACAGGGGTGATGGATAAACAGGACTTAGTACAAGTTAGGACATGGTCAACAAAGTTTTCACTTTAGTATCAATGCAACTTTTTATTCTGGGGTACAACCAACCATTCATCAGAACTGAATATTTCTTTTCGTCCTTGAGTAATAAAAGCTACTTTAGTTTGCCAGAACCAACCAATTGAAAACTTGCTGCTTTTAACATACAAACATACGAATTAGGAGAAGGAGTAGGCCACTCGGCCCCTCAAGCTGGCTCCACCATTCAATAGATCATGGCTGATCTGATTGTAACCTCAACTACACATTCCCCCCTGTCCTTGACAGCCTTTCACCCCCTTGCTCATCAAGAATCTATCTACCTCTGCCTTAAAAATATTTTAAGACTCTGCTTCCACTGCCTTTTGAGGAAGAGAGTTCCAAAGACTCATGACCCTCTGAGAGAAATAATTTCTCCTCATCTCTGTCTTAAGTGGGCGACTCCTTATTTTTAAACAGTAACCCCTAGTTCTAGATTCTCCCACATAGGGAAACATCCATTCCACATCCACCCTGTCAAGACCCCTCAGGATTTTATATGTTTCAATCAAGTTGCCTCGTACTCTTCTAAACTCCAGCGGATACAAGCCGAGCCTGTCCAACCTTTCTTCGTTAAGACAAGCCGCCCATTCCAGGTATTAGTCCAGCAAACCTTCTCTGAATGCATTTATATCCTTCCTTAAATAAGGAGACCAATACTGTATTAAGCACTCCAGATGTGGTCTCACTAAAGCCCTGTATAACTGAAGTGTAACCTCCCGACTTTTGTATTCAATTTCCCTTGCAATGAACAATAACATTCTATTAGCTAATCAAGGGATAAGGGGAGCTAGCAGGAAAGTGGAATTGAAGCCCAGGATCAGCCAGGATCATATTGAATGGTGGAGCAGGTCCGATGGGCCATATGGTCGACTCTCTGCCTATTTCTTGTGTTCTTGTGTGCTGGCTGAACCTGCAGACTAACCTTTTGCGATTCATTCACTAAGACACCCAGATCCCTCTGCATCTCAGCTCTGCAATCTCTCACCATTTAGATAATATGCTTCTTTTTTATCCTTCCTACCAAAATGGACAATTTCACACTTTCCCACATTATACTCCATTTGTCAGATCTTTGCCCAATCACTTAACCTATCTATATCCCTTTGTAGCCTCCTTATGTCCTCTTTACAACTTACTTTCCTAGCTATCTTTGTGTCATCAGCAAATTTAGCAACCATACCTTTGGTCCCTTCATCCAAGTCATTTATATAAATTGTAAAAAGTCGAGGCCTCGGGACTGATTTTTTTATTATTCATTCATGGAATGTGGGCATCACTGGCCAGGCCAGCATTTATTGCCCATCCCTAATTGCCCTTGTGAAGGTGATGGTGAGCTGCCTTCTTGAACCGCTGCAGTCCATTTGGGGTAGGTATACTCACAGTGCTGTTAGGAAGGGAGTTCCAGGATTTTGACCCAGCGACAGTGAAGGAAGGGCGATATAGTTCCAAGTCAGGATGGTGTGTGACTTGGAGGGGAACTTGCAGGTGGTGGTGTTGCCATGTATTTGCTGCCCTTGTCCTTCTAGTTGGTAGAGGTCGCGGGTTTGGAAGGTGCTGTCTGAGGAGCCTTGATGCATTGCTGCAGTGCATCTTGTAGATGGTACACACTGCTGCCACTGTGCGTCGGTGGTAGAGGGAGTGAATATTTGTGAATGGGGTGCCAATCAAGCGGGCTGCTTTGTACTGAATGGTGTCGAGCTTCTTGAGTGTTGTTGGAGCCGCACCCATCCAGGCAAGTGGAGAGTATTCCATCACACTCCTGACTTGTGCCTTGTAGATGGTGGACAGGAGGAGGTCAAGAGGTGAGTTATTCGCCTCAGGATTCCTAGCCTCTGACCTGCTCGTAGCCACGGTATTTATATGGCTACTCCAGTTCAGTTTCTGGTCAATGGTAGCCCCTTGGATGTTGATAGTGGGGGATTCAGCGATGGTAATGCTGTTGAATGTCAAGGGGAGATGGTTAGATTCTCTCTTGTTGGAGATGGTCATTGCCTGGCACTTGTGTGGCGCGAATGTTACTTGCCACTTATCAGCCCAAGCCTGGATGTTGTCCAGGTCTTGCTGCATTTCTACATGGACTGCTTCAGTATCTGAGGAGTTACAAATGGTGCTGAACATTGTGCAATCATCAGCGAACATCCCCACTTCTGACCTTATGATGGAAGGTAGGTCATTAATGAAGCAGCTGAAGATGGTTGGGACCAGGACACTACCCTGAGGAACTCCTGCGGTGATGTCCTGGAGCTCAGATGATTGACCTCCAACAACGACAGCCATCTTCCTTTGCGCTAGGTATGACTCCAGCCAGCGGAGGGTTTTCCCCCTGATTCCCATTGACTCCAGTTTTGCTAGGGCTCCTTGATGCCATACTCGGTCAAATGCTGCCTTGATGTCACTCTCACCTCACCTCTTGAGTTCAGCTCTTTTGTCCATGTTTGAACCAAGGCTGTAATGAGGTCAGGAGCTGAGTGGCCCTGGCGGAACCCAAACTGAGCGTCACTGAGCAGGTTATTGCTAAGCAAGTGCCGCTTGATGGCACTGTTGATGACACCTTCCATCACTTTACTGATGATTGAGAGTAGGCTGATGGGGCGGTAATTGGCCGGGTTGGACTTGTCCTGCTTTTTGTGTACAGGACATACCTGGGCAATTTTCCACATTGCAGGGTAGATGCCAGTGTTGTAGCTGTACTGGAACAGCTTGGCTAGGGGCACGGCAAGTTCTGGAGCACAGGTCTTCATTACTATTGCCGGAATATTGTCAGGGCCCATAGCTTTTGCAGTATCCAGTGCCTTCAGTCGTTTCTTGATATCACGTGGAGTGAATCGAATTGGCTGAAGTCTGGCATCTGTGATGCTGGGGACTTCAGGAGGAGGCCGAGATGGACCATCAACTCGGCACTTCTGGCTGAAGATTGTTGCAAATGCTTCAGCCTTATCTGATGTGCTGGGCTCCCCCATCATTGAGGATGGGAATATTTGTGGAGCCACCTCCTCCAGTTAGTTGTTTAATTGTCCACTACCATTCACAGCTGGATGTGGCAGGACTGCAGAGCTTCGATCTGATCCGTTGGTTATGGGATCGCTTAGCTCTGAGTATCGCATGCTGCTTACGCAATTTGGCACGCAGGTAGTCCTGTGTTGTAGTTTCACCAGGTTGATACCTCATTTTGAGGTATGCCTGGTGCTGCTCCAGGCATGCCCTCCTGCACTCTTCACTGAACCAGGGTTGGTCTCCTGGCTTGACGGTAATGGTAGAGTGGGGGATATGCCAGGCCATGAGGTTACAGATTGTGATTGAGTACAATTCTGCTGCTGCTGATGGCCCACAGTGCCTCATGGAAGCCCATTTTTTCATTGCTAGATCTGTTCGAAATCTATCCCATTTAGCACGGTGATAGTGCCACACAACACGACGGACGGTATCCTCAATGTGAAGGAGGGACTTCATCTTCACAAGGAGTGTGCGGTGGTCACTCCTACCAATACAGTCATGGACAGAAGCATCTGCAGTAGGCAGATTGGTGAGGACGAGGTCAAGTATGTTTTTCCCTCGTGTTGGTTCCCCCACCATCTGCCGCAGACCCAGTCTAGCAGCTATGTCCTTTAGGACTCGGCCAGGTCAGTCAGTATTGGTTCTACCGAGCCACTCTTGCTGATGGACATTAAAGTTCCCCACATTTTGTGCCCTTGCCACCCTCAGTGTTTCCTCCAAGTGGTGTTCAACATGGTGGAGTACTGAGTCATCAGCTGATGGAAGGCGGTAGGTGGTAATCAGCAGGAGGTTACCTTGCCCATGTTTGACCCGATGCCATGAGACTTCATGGGGTCTGGAGTCGATGTTGAGGACTCCCCAGGCAACTCCCTCCCTACTGTAGACCACTGCCCCGCCACCTCTGGTGGGTCTGTCCTGCCGGTGGGACAGGACATACCCAGGGATAGTGATTGCAGTGTCTGGGACATTGTCTGTAAGGTATGATTTTGTGAGTATGACTATGTCAGGCTGTTGATTTGTTTTTAGATTTTAGATTTAGAGATACAGCACTGAAACAGGCCCTTCGGCCCACCGAGTCTGTGCCGACCATTAACCACCCATTTATACTAATCCTACACTAATTCCATATTCCTACCACATCCTCACCTGTTCCTATATCCCCCTACCACCTACCTATACTAGGGGCAATTTATAATGGCCAATTTACCTATCAACCTGCAAGTCTTTTGGCTGTGGGAGGAAACCGGAGCACCCGGAGAAAACCCACGCAGACACAGGGAGAACTTGCAAACTCCACACAGGCAGTACCCAGAATTGAACCCTTGTCGCTGGAGCTGTGAGGCTGCGGTGCTAACCACTGTGCCACTGTGCCGCCCACTAGTTGCTTGACTAGTCTGTGGGACAGCTCTCCAAACTTTGGCACAAGCCCCCAGATGTTAGTGAGGAGGACTTTGCAGGGTCGACAGGGCTGGGTTTGCCGTTGTCATTTCCGGTGCCTAGGTCGATGCTGGGTGGTCCATCCGGTTTCATTCCTTTTTATTGACTTCGTAGTGGTTAGATACAACTGAGTGGCTTGCTAGGCCATTTCAGAGGGCATGTAAGAGTGAACCACATTGCTGTGGGTCTGGTGTCACATGTAGACCAGACCAAGTAAGGACAGCAGATTTCTTTCCCTAAAGGACATTAGTGAACCAGATGGGTTTTTACAACAATTGACAATGGTTTCATGGCCATCATTGGACTAGCTTTGAATTCCAGATTTATTAATTAAATTCAAATTCCACCTTCTGCTGTGGTGGGATTCGAACCCATGTCCCCAGAGAAATACCCTGGGTCTCTGGATTACTAGCCCAGTGATAATACCACTGCACCACCGCCTACCCTTGATCCTTGCAACACAACACTCGTTACATCTTGCCAACTAGAAAATGGCGCATTGACGTCTACTCTGTTTCCGGTTAGATAGTCAATCTTCTTTCCATGCCAAAATGTTACCCCCTACACCATGAGCTTTTATTTTCCACAATAACCTTTGTGGCGCCTTCTTGAAATCTAAGTACAGTACATCCACTGGTTCCCCTTCATCCGCAGCACATGTTACTTCAAAGAACTCCAATAAGTTTGATTAAAAATGATTTTCCTTTCACAAAATCACGTTAACTCTGCCTGATTACCTTGAATTTGTTTGTGCCTGCTATGATAATAGCTTCTAACATTTTCCATATGACAGATGTTAAGCTAAGATGTGGGGCGGCACAGTGGTGCAGTGGTTAGCACTGCAGCCCCACAGCTCCAGCAACCCGGGTTCAATTCTGGGTACTGCCTGTGTAGAGTTTGCAAGTTCTCCCTGTGTCTGCGTGGGTTTCCTCTGGGTGCTCCGGTTTCCTCCCACATGCCAAAGACTTGCAGGTTGATAGGTAAATTGGCCATTAGCAATTGCCTCTCATATAGGTACGTAGTAGGGAAATATAGGTGGGGATGTGGTAGGAATATGGAATTAGTGTAGGATTAGTATAAATGGGTGGTTGATGGTCGGCACAGACTCGGTGGGCCGAAGGGCCTGTTTCAGTGCTGTATAACTAAACTAAACTAAACTAACCGGCTTGTAGTTCCTGCATTATGTCTCCCTCCCTCTTTGAATAAAGGAGTTACATTGGCTGTTTTCCAATCTAATGGAACCTTCCCTGAATCTAGGGAATTTTGGAAAATTAAAATCAACGCATCAACTATCTCACTAGCCACTTCTTTTAGGACCTAGGATGAAGTCCATCAGGACCCAGGGACTTGAGAGCCCGCAGCTCCAACAATTTTCTCAGTACCACTTCCCTGGTGATTGTAATTTTCTTGTTCCCCCCTCCTTTCCATTTCCTGATTTACAGCGATTTCTGGGATGTTGCTTGTATCCTCTATCCGATGCAAAATACCTGTTCAGTTCATCTGCCATCTCATTTTCCCTTATTAATTCCCCAGACTCACTTACTATAGGACCAATGCTCACTTTAACTCTTTTTAAATATCTTTAGAAACTCTTATCTGTTTTTATATTTCGAGCTATTTTTCTCTCGTACTCTAATTTTTCCCTCCTTATCAATCTTTGTCATTCTTTGTTGTTTTTTAGATTCTGTCCAATCGTCTGACCTGCCACCCATCTTTGCACAATTATATGCTTTTTCTTTAAGTTTGATACTATCTTTAACTTTTATAGTTAACCACTGATGGTGGGTCCTCCCTTTGGGATTTTTCTTTCTCATTGGAATGTATCTATTCTGTGTATTCTGAAATATCCCCCTAAATGTCTGCCACTGCATCTCTATTGATCTATTCCTGAATCTAACTTAACCTAATTTGTCAATTCACTTTAGCTAGCTCTGCTTTCATTTCCTCATAATTGTCCTTATTTAAATTTAAAAACTGGTCTTGGGCCCATTCTTCTCTCCCTCAAACTGAATGTAAAATTCAATCATATTATGATCGCTGCTACCTAGGGGTGCCTTCACTATGAGATCACCAATTAATCTTATCTCATTGCACAATACCAGGTCTAGTATAGCCTGATTTCTGGTTGGCTCCAGAATATGCTGTTCTAAGAAACTATCCCGAAAACATTCTATGAACTCATCTAGGTTACTTTTGCCCATCTGATTTTTCCAGTCTATATGTAGATTAAAATTCCTCATGATTATCACTGTACCTTTCTGACAAGCTCCCATTATTTCTTCCTTTATACTCTGTCCTACCATGTGGTTACTGTTAGGGGGCCTGTACACCACTCCCATGAGTGACTTCTTGCCTTTATCATTTTTCATCTCTCCCCAAACTGCTTCTACATCCTGGTTTCCTGAACTTAGGTCATCCCTCTCTAATGTGCTAATACTGTCATTAATTAACAGAGCCATGCCTCCACCTTTCCTTAGCTTCCTATCCTTCCTAAATGTCATGCACCTTTCAATATTCAGGTCCCAATCTATGTCATCCTGCAGCCATGTCATTGTAATGGCTATCAGATCGTACTTATTTATTTCTATTTGCACTATCAGTTCATCTGTTTTGATTTGAATGCTATGTGCATTCAGATACAGAGCCTTTAGTTTTGTTCTTTTATTATTTTAGTGACATCTAGCCTTGACTGCTGATTTACTCTTAAGATTTGTACTCTCTGTCCCTTCCTGTCATGGTCTGTTTATCTTTTCCCATATTAATACCTTTCTCTCTTGCCTTGCCTCTACTCTTCGATTTACCACATCTTTTCAAATTTGATCCCTTGCCCCCTGTTATTTAGTTTAAAACCCCCTCTACTTCCCTAGTTATGTGACTCACTAGAACACCAGCCCCAGCACAGTTCAGGTGTGGACCGTCCTAATGATACAGCCCCCACTTTCCCCAGTACTGGTGGCCAGTGTCCCATGAACCAGAACCCACTTCTACCACACTAGTCTTTAAGCCACTCATTAATTTCTCTAATCTTATTTGCCCTATGCCAATTTGCACAAGGCTCAGGTAATAATCCAGAGATTATTACCTTTTAAGGTTCTGCTTCTTAATTTAGTGCCTAGCTCCTCATACTGACGATGTAGAACCTCCTTCCTAATCCTACCTCAGTCATTGGTACCAACTGGACCATGACGACTGAATCCTCCCCCTCCCACTGCAAGTTCCTCACCAGCCCCGACCTGATGTCCCAAACCCTGGCACTGGGTGGGCAAGATAGCCATTTGGGCTCTCGCTCTTTGCTGCAGAGAACAGTGTCAATCTCCCTCACTGTACTGCCCCTACTATCATTACATTCCTTTTTGCTCTCCCTACTTGAATGGCTTCCTGTACCACGGTGCCATGGTCAGTTAGCTCATCCACCCTGCAGCACGCTCTCTCATCCAAGCAAGCTGAAAGAGCCTCAAACTTGCTGGACAATTACAATGGCTGAGGCTCCTGTACTCCTGCTGTCTGGGTCCTCTTACCTGCCTCAGCTGCAGCCACACTCTCCTGTCCCTGACCAAATCAGAAGACCCTACCCTAAGGGATATGACCCCCTCCTGGTACAAAGTGTCAAGGTAACTTTCCCCATCCCTGATGTGTCGCAGTGTCTGCAACTCGGCCTCCAGCTCAATGACTCTGAGCTGAAGCATCTCAAGAAGCAAACACTTACTGCAGATGTGTTTGCCCTGGATCACACTGGCATCCAGGAGTTCCCACATCCTGCAGCCGTAACGCAGCATTCTTAATGTGTTTTTAATTAACTACTTATTGTGTTCAATTATTTATTTTCCTTTTTTAATATATTTTGTTAATGTTACTAGTTACTGTACTATTGTAAGTAAACCTTAGGAATAGCACAGACCTTAACCACTTACCAGATACTCACCAAACAGCTAACTTCTTCCTCTGTAGTCGAGTAAGAACCAAATCCTACAGGGTGAAAAAGTTAGAAAACCTCACTGATCTCCCAGCACTCTGTTCAAGTCGCACTCTAAATCCTCTCCTCTCTCGTTGCTTCTCTTCAAGTCACCAGGTTTTGGCATGCTTTTTAAATCCTCTCCTTTCCAGCAGCTTCTCTCATCTTAATACTACTTAACTGTTACCAAGTTAAACAAAAAATCTGAGTGGCCTAATAATTATGACAAGCACTGAGATATTTAACAAGCCTGCAGTACAGCATCCCTTGAAAGACCTATTGACAAGTCTCATTCACCTTTCCTTTCCCAATAGCCTTTTAAATTTATCTTTTTCAAGGATTTATTCACTACTCTTAAAATTTACTATGGAATTTGCTTCCACCTTTGATCTTGGTAACAGCATTCCATACTACAGTAACTCTCTGCATTTTATATATATATATATATATATGAATGAAGGAAATGGTTAGAAGATTTTATATATATATATAATGTAAAATCTTCTAACTATTTCCTTCATTCTCTTGGTGATGATTTAAAACTTGCACCCTCTAGTTACTGAGGGCAGAACTTTTACTGACCTCACCTAACCCACAGGGAGCGGATCAGTCAAAAAGTCAGGGGGAACCTGCACTTTGACATTTCCCCCCGCACAGTCTGGAGCTGTAACTTTACAGCATGTGAGTGACATCATTGATTGGTCCCCCATCCGGAGGCCCAGCCTGACTGATGGGAGGAGGACTGAAGGGCATCAGAGGCCTGGTGGTGGGGTGTTGGGTGAGGAGGATTGGAGGCCTGTTTGTTGACGGGGGGGGGGGGGGGGGGGGGGGGGGCGGGGGGGTGAGGAGGATTGGTTGTCTCGATTCCTACATTACAACGGTGACATTTCTTCAAAAGAATTTCATTGGCTGTAAAGTGCTTTGGGATGTACTGAGATTGTGAAAGGCACTTTCTAAAGAAACAACATAAGAAATCGGAGCTGGAATAGGCCATGCAGCCCTTTGAGCCTGCTCTACCATTCAATAAGATCATGGCTGATCATCTTCCTCAATTCCATCTTCTTACACTATCCCCAAATCCCTTAATTCCCTTAGCTCAAAAATCTATTGACTTCAGTCTTGAATATACTCAATGACTGTGCACCCACAGCTCTCTGGGATAGAGAATTCCAAAGATTCACAACCTTTTGAGTGAAGAAATTTCTTCTCCTCTCAGTCCTAAATGGATGACCCCTTTTTCTGGGTTAGTGACCCTATGTTCGAGATTCTCCAGCTAAGAGTAACATTTTCTCAGCATCTACTCTGTCGACCCTTAAGAATTTTATATTTTTCAATTAGATTACCTCTCATTCTTCTAAACTCGTGTATATAGGCTTGGTCTACTCAATTCCTACTAATAGGCCAATCCCCTCACCCGAGGAGCCAGTCTAACCTTCACTATACTCCCTCTAGAGCAAGTATGTCCTTCCTTAGGTATGGAGACCAAAGCTGCACACACTACGCCTGGTGTAGTCTCACAAATGCCCTGTACAATTGTAGTAAAACTTCCTTAATCTTATACTCCAATCCCTTTGTAACAAAAGCTGGCATACCATTTCACTTCCTAATTGCCTTTGTACCTACATGTTAACTTTGAGATTTATATAGAAGGATACCCAGGTGCCTCTGAATGCAAACATTTCCCAGTCTCACATCATGCAAAAAATATTATGCTTTTTTTATTTTTACTACCAAAGTAGATAACTTCACACTTGACCGCATTGTATTCCACCTGGCATGTCTTGCCCACTCACCTCGCCAGTCTATATCCCTCTGCAGCCTCTTTGCATGCTCCTCACTGCTTACTTTTCCACCTAACTTTGAATCATCAACAAACTTGGGATACATTTCACTCAGTCCCCTCATCTAAGTCATTAATATAGATTGTAAATAACTGAGACTTTTTGTCCATTAACCTCAATCCATATATTACCCCCAATCCCATGAGTCCTAATTGTGTGCAATAACCTTGTGTGGCACTGCAGTGAATGCTTCTTGAAAACCCAGATACATTACATCCACTGGTTCCTCCTTATCCATCTATCTTACTAGTATTATGACCGAGGCAGGAGGAGTGCACTGTCTTTTCTAGTTCCACTTTTCCACAGGTCACAGCATATATTTTTTAAAATGTGAACCCAGTTACTGATGCAGTCAATCATATACTCTACTCTTTATCCCAGAATAAAATACACCAACCAGGTTTCTTTAATAAACAACAAAATTATCAGTTTATTATAAAACAAGTCTTATCCAGTAATGAAGCAAAGCATTAACACACAGATTGTAATATGAAAGTTCCCTTTTTAAATTACACACACACACACACACACACACACACACACACACACACACACACACACACACACACACACACACACACACACACACACACACACACAAAATGCAGAAATTCTCTCTGCAGAACTCTGTTACAAAAAAGACAAAAAAGAATACTTTGGCCAAATGCTTGCTAATTCTTGAAGAAAAAAACGAGAAGATATGGAAAGATATCAGTTGCCCCTTTTGGGCTGATGTCCCAAATACACGTCGACGGCTGTCACTGGAATTGTTCTAGAGCTGTTCTTTTCAGGCGACGTCGAGGATCAGTTTGGCAGGTTTTCCAGGAGAAAAGTGGCATCAGAAGTTTCTGACAAGCTTTCAGGAGAAATGCAGCACCAGTTTCTCTATTTCTTTCACTTGATTCTCAGGAAGTTCTCAGAGATGGAAGTGGGTGAGCTGATGGTGGCTGCTCTTTTGACTGGTTTTCTACAACCATCTTCAAAACAGTTCACACCACAACACACTGTCCAAAGTGAAACCAAAAACAATATCTCAAGAGTCAAACCTCCTGACCCCTATAAATCTTGACCTGTCTGTAAACATCTTCCCCAGGTCACCAAGGTTTATGTTGTTTATTGCTTAAAGCACATGACTTCCAGCGAGGTTGTTTTTAAACAACATTTCAGTGTCCTTTCAATGAATTGTCAACAACAAAACAAAGTCCAGCTTCTGTGAAATTTTCAGCCTTCCAATGAATCCATCTTCACAATTTAAATACAAGTCCTCAAGAACATAAACTTACCAGAAAATATAGAAGCACTTTCGTAACAGTAGTTACTCAAAAATGTAAGGTTTTTTGTTACTTCTATAAACTTTTAAACCCATAGGAAAATATGACTGGAGGGGCATTCTCCTCTGCAAGCCTGCTTGAAATTGGGCAGGACTGTGGCAGAGATTAAGGGAAAATTCAGGTGATGAGTCTTCCCTGGTGTCTCCACCCGGATTTGCATTCACTCAAGTTTGATAGTTTAGGGGTGTGAATTTAATAAAAATACAACTCTGCAATAATAGCCTCACCTAAAAACCTTTGGCCAGTCTCACATACCTAACATTTGAATTCTCCATCTTCAGAAAAAATTGTAATAGTTCACAAGATATTTCTGAACACAAAGCTTAATATTGCAGAAAAATACAATAATCATAATTCTCACCTGGAGTTAGGACCCAGGTTCCCAGATGATTTCCCTTCCATCCAACTTTATCCACTGCTTCTTCCTCGGATTCACATAAAAAGTGGCAGTAGGCCCTGGGTAGTGGTGGTAAAATGCCCCAAGTCCTCCAAGGAAGGGAGTCTTGTAGTGGTCTCTTGTCTCTCCAGTTCTGACCCAACTTACCTAGTGCAGCACCACTGAAATTTTTCGCCCTTTTCCCTCCTGGTGAGAGGAATCTTGCTGTGGTCCACTTTGCATTGAGTGAGCAGGGAAATGGGTTAAGTTGGGGCAGAGCAAGAGTGGCAGACAGAATTCCCACCCACCAGAATTCTGCCCTGGAGAGGTGAATCCTGGCAATACTATCCAGAGTTGCAAGATTTTGTAACAATGAATCTTAATGGTGTCAGCCATGGTTCAGTTGGTAGCACTCTTGCCTCAGTCAGAAGGTTGTAGGTTCAAGTCCCATTCCAGGACTTGAGCCCAAAAATCAAAGCTGATGTTCCAGTGCGGTAGTGAGGGAGTGCTACACTGTCAGAGGTGCCGTCTTTTGAATGAGACGTTAAACTGAGACCCCCTCCGCCATTTCCAGTGGGTGTGAAAGATCCCACAACACTATTTAGAAGAAGAGCAGGGGTCCTGGTGTCCTGGACAATATCTATTCCTCAATCAACGTCACAAAAACAGATTATCTGGCCATAATCACATTATTGTTTGAGAGCTGGCTGTGTGCAAATCGGCTGCTGCATTTCCTACACTACAACAAAGACTACACTTCAAAAGTCCTTCATTGGTTGTAAAGTGCTTTTGAATGTCTTGTCATCATAAAAGATGTTATATAAATGGAAGTCCTTTTTAAAATCAATGCCCTTGAAAGTGCACATGAACATACTTTTATTTAAGCTAATTTTAATTGATTATTGAGCAAATAGGCAAATAAATTACTAGTTTAACCTTTTGTAGGTACTTTTGTAACATGTTCATCAACAAAAACATCATAACTTCTCAGTATTCTCATTATACTATAACGAGAGACATGTTCACAATGTGTATTTGTTTTAAAATGCCCAGAATATCTTCTGTTATAAATTAATGGAACATTTGTTTCTCGAAGGTTAAGATTGAGACTGATTTACGTTTTTTTATTAATTTCTATAGGATCTCTGAAGATTTTGAATGTGATGCTGGTCATGTAGTCTGCTCTTAGAGAACTTCATTTGTTCAATATTTTAGTGTCAATTTGCATTCCCATGTATACCCGAACTGCCGATAATATTCAATGAACAAAAATAGACAAAGTCCACTTGTGCACCATATTTTAAAAAAAGCATAGGTCCCATCAAGAATATTTAATATATCGCATCTCAAGCCTGGTCAATGCCCTGAAAAGGATTGATGCTTAGCACAAGAGAATGGAATAATTCAGATCAGTTCATTTGTAAACTGCACACTAAATAGCTGAACGTATACATAGTTCATCTACATGCATAAATGCAATTTAATGTAGATTAAACCATTTGATATATCCATCTGTCACTTTTTTGGACTGGATGTTTCATTGTCTAAAATGGAAGATGAGAATTTTCATTTAGAGTACACTGTACATAACATGTTGTTATCAAGAAAGTGTCAGTTCTAGCATTTTGTGGAGTAATATGCAGTGTTCTTTCTCCCGCCCTCAAGGGCACTCACTCTCACCTGGATTCTGGAGAGATTGATTAAGGATCTGCTTGTAATTTCACTGGTCACCTAATTTCACATATTGCAAACTGGGATGCTCCTGCTTGGCATGCTTTAAGGTGTTTCTTCTTTCTCTTGAATGGATGCAAGTGCTGGAAACGAACTGGTGGTGGCTGAGAACCAACCTCTTGTTCCTGTGCTTTTGCATTCACATCCCTACTGGAGGCCTAGTCTTGACAGTGACCACCGATCACTCCATGCATTGACTGTGGCACTGATGTGGGATCTGTGAATTTCTTCTTGACAGCAGTGCATATTGTTTGCAAGTATGTTAAAACTTTCTCAGGGATTGGGTCTCTGAAATTAACTAACTGTGCTCACCGCCTATGTACCTGAGGTCTCCCCGATAGATGTCACCGATACACTGGGCTGAATTTTACCAGCCCTTTGGCAACAGGCTGGAAGGCGGAAGGGTTGGTAATATGGCAGGGGAGGAGGAGGGGCTGACCTCCACAACTGGGAGTTCCCCTCATGGCAATCTGAGTGTGGACAGCAGCTTCTCAACCCCTCCACCAGCGAGCCCAGCTCCAGTAACCCCAACACCTGAGGAGAATCCTGCACCTGTGCAGGAATCCCTGAGGCAACCAGGGCCCTCCAGGCCTCAGGCAGCCAGAGAACAGCTGCTGAAGTCACTACAGGTCAACGGACAGCCTGATCAGTAGTCTTCCTCCATCCCAGCTGCTAGCACAAGGTTCACACCTCATAGAAGCGCTCGCAGGTATAAAGAAAACCATCTAGACACAGTTGGTATTCACGGTGTTTAAAAAAACAAAACAAATATCAAATGTCAAAGTTTTCTCATTATTGAAGTTAACTTTCATTGTGGAAAATGCTTATTCTTTCATCCCTTAATTGTGAAGTGGTGACTGCCCCTTTCCCCCTTAGTAGGCTGCTAGTTAGGCACAGCCCTCATTTGCTTAGCATCTCCCATGGACCACAGCCCGTGGTTAAGCTGGGTGCTGTGCATGAATACAAACAAAAAGGAGGTGATTGAGGGGAGTCTTTACTGATTTCACTCTGAGAGGCCATCATGGTGCTGGAAGTGGGTAAGTATGAGACTGTCTCTTCCCTCCTTGGCTGATTGCTCAACATGCCTGGCCTCTTGTGAAAGGGATTCAAGGTCCAGTGCTGCCTGCTCATCACCCTCCACCATGTCCTCCTTGTCAGTGGAGGAGTGGGGTTCAATCATGTCCTTGTCACGCAAGGCCTCCCACTTCTGCAGTGCTAGATTGTGCAGAGACAGCAGATCACCAAAATATGTGAGACTTTTGCTGGGGAATACTGCAGGAGTCCACTGAATCAAATCGAGGCACCGGAATCTCATCTTCAGCAGCACAATGGCCTGCTCGATGGTCGCTTGGGTGGAGCCGTGACAGGTGTTGCATCTCTCCTCTGCTGCAGTGCAAGGGTTCCTCACAGGCGTCAGTAGCCATGTCTTCAATGGCTATCCCTTGTCCCCAAGAATTCATCCCTGAAAGCAAGTGGAGGGGGCAGAAAAGCTGTGGAACCTGGGACTGTCAAAGTATGTAGGCATCGTGGCTGCTTCCTGGGAAGTGGGCACACACCTGCAGGAAACATTTTTGGTGGTCGCAGACCAACCGAACATTGATGGAATGAAAGCCCTTCCTGTTGATGGAGGTGGCTGGCTGCTCCATTTGGAGCCTTGATGGCCACATGCATATAATCTATCACACCTTGCATCCGGGGGAATCCAGCGATGGTCCGAATCCAATAGCCTGTCAGGGTCGGTCCAGTATTGCACATAGGCACCCGGCTCTCTTGAACAGGGCATTGGTCACATCCTTGATGCAGCGGTAGGTTGCTGCCTGGGAGATGCCACACATGTCCTTCGAATGATCCAGACCCATAAAAGTTAAATGCCACTGTGATCTTCAGGGCCACTAGCATAGGGTGACCACCGAATCGCATAACTCGTCCTGCAGTATGGAGCATAAGTCAGTCCCTGCAGAGCTGTAGTCTTCGCTGACAGAGCTGCTCATACATTTTAGAGGTCGCTAATTCGAGTCCAGTACACACTCTGGTGCAGGTGGGCTCTTCTTGGCATGGCCAGCTGCTGTTGCTCTCATTGTGGAGCTTCAAGGACAGGCGCAGCAGCCACTTGGCCCTCCCTCCGTTGGAGGCGCTGCATCATGCCACAGGGATCCAAAAATAGAGGGTGTATGAGACCCATGGCAGGTGATCAGTGGACCTCCAGAGCATTGTCCTTGCAGAGATGAACCTGCCTCCAGAGTTTTCCTTTTGCTAATCCTCTCAGCTGTCTCGCTAGTAGCCCTTAGTGCCCACCCTTGCTGATAGCCAACCCTCTCACCCGATATTATGGCCACCTAAGCCTCTCATCCATCAGCATGGCCACCGACCCTCTCACTGGAGACCGCCCCCCCCACTGTTGCCACCAGGTACTGCCACCTGAGACCAAGCTCACCTGGTACTGCCACCCAAGACCAAGCCCACCCATGCAGAGTGCACAGCACTGCAGGCCGACAATGGTCTCCTCTCCCCGCCCTCTTCCCCTATGCAGTGCTGGTCATGGCTACACTGAGGCGTCGCCTCGGTGCCGTCAGCTTTCAACAGCTGGGGATCCAAAGGCACGAGGCCTGTCCCTCATTCACTTAATTCCAAGCTCCCCATTGAATCACAAACAATTACATCAAACGGCCTCACTAAATCCAGCCCAGATGTGCATTTGTTTTGTTTTCTCTCATTAGTTCTGGCCATGTCGCCAAATTAGATTACTTGAATTTAAAATATTGAAACCTGAAATAGAGATGAAGACAGTCTGTCACATGAGGGAGAGGGAGACATTTCTCGAGTAAGAGTTCCAGATGGTAGTCACACTGCTGTGATGATACACACAAGTCAGGAATAATGAGAGGATGCAGCCTAGAGCAACAATGCCCAGAGTAAATGATTCTCTGACAATTTTGAAGCACTGAATTCCTGTGGCAAGACTGAGGACTCCAGCAGAACAATCAACAATCATAGACATGTTGGTGGAATGGGCGGATAGGTGGCAGATGAAGTTCAATGCAGAGAAATGTGAAGTGGTTCATTTTGGTAGGAAGAACAATATAGAATAAAGGGTACAAGTCAAAAGGGGGTGCAGGAGCAGAGGGACCTGGTGTATATGTGCTTAAGTGATTGAAGGTGGCATGACAGGTTGAGAGAGCAGTTAATAAAGCATACAGTATCCTGTGCTTGATTAACAGGGGAATAGAGTACAAGAGGAAGGAAGTTATGTGACCTTATATAAGACACTAGTTCGGTCTCAGCTGGAGCACTGCGTCGAGTTCTGGGCACCGCACTTTTAAGAAAGATGTGTGAGGGCATTGGAGACAATGCAGAAAAGATTCATGAGAATGGTTCCAGGGATAAAAAAACTTCAGTTATGAAGACAAATTGGAGAAGTTTGTATTATTTTCCTTGGAGAAGAAAAGGCTGAGAGGTGATTTGATAGAGGTTTTCAAAATCATGAAGGGCCTAGACAGGGTAGATTGGGAGAAACTACCCTGAAGGGGTGGTAGAGGCAGGAACCCTCACAACATTTTAATAGTATTTAGATGAGCACTTGAAACGCCATAGCATACAAGGCTACGGGCCAAGTGCTGGAAAATGGGATTAGAATAGATAGGTGCTTGATGGCCTGCACAGACACGATGGGCCGAAGGGTCTCTTTCTTTTCCGTATAACTCTATGATTCTAAACTGTTCCCACTCATGAAATGGATTGAGAACAAGAGGGCAGAGATTTAAAGTAATGAGTAAGAGAAACAAAAGCAACACGGGGAAAAACTTCTTCACAGAGTGAGTGGTTAAGGTCTGGAATACACCGCCTGAGAGTGTGACGGAGGCAGGTTCAATTGAAGCATTCAAAAGGGAAATTATACGACTATTGGATGAAAAGGAAGAATGTGCAGGGTTTATGGGGAGAAGGCGAGGGATTGGCAGTAAGTGAATTGCTCTTTCGGAGAGCCGGTGCAGACATGATGGCTCAAGATGGAGACATTCGTAATTCAGGTAGAAATGTAAAAGCAATAGGAGACTCCTCATTAATTAGAGGAGTGAACACTAACTTTTGCAATCTAGGCCAAGTGTCTGAATACACTGTTGCATTCCAAATATTAGGGTAAAAAATATTTCATAAAGACTGGAAAAGATCCAACTTAAGACTGAAATAGCTGAAGGGGAGGTAGACTAATCAGTCATCATGATTCACGTGAGATCCAATGATCTAGAAAACTCAACAGGAATTTAGGAAATCGGGAAGGCATCATAGGAGTAGGGCTTCAGGGGTGATAATATCTGTATTATTTCCCAAGCCCCATGTTAGAATTAACAAGGAAGAAATTAGGAAGCAATGTGTTGCACAAGAGATGACATTAGGAAGGGTATTTCCACTTTAAGGGGCATTGGCACTTGTACTGGTGAAGATGGAAGCTATTCCACAAGGAATATGGAAGTGGGCCGTTTGAACTAGGAAGGAAGGGGACAGGGAAAATAGAAGCAAACAGCAAGTAGAGAAGGTAGAAACAGATTAGAGAAGAATTTAGCAAAAAGGATAGCATACAGCAGGAAGAACGGAGTAGAGGAGAAAAAAAAACAGTGCAAACAGGCAATAAAGGAATGAGGTGTCATCTTGGGGGGAAAAATGTAAAAAGAGTAGCTTTAACAACCCAGCCTCTCCTTCCATCCAAACAAAAAAATGAAGGTACAGATTTAAGAGCAGTAACTGGCTGCAAACTGGGCAAGTGTGGGAAATAAGCATATTGGATTATAATAATTTTAGGAGGGACAGAATAAGCAAGGAGGAGAAGGAGGAATAGCAATATTAGTGAAGGAGGAAATACACGCTGTGGAGAAGTTCAGATCCAGTCAACATGGTTAGAGATCAAATATTAAAAAATGTTACATTTGTGACGACCGAGGCGCGAGCAACGCACTGTCAATTCAGTCCCATCACTCCAAAGGTCGCAGCATATTATTAAAGTTTTCCCACCCAACTGGAAAACAGCCAAATTAAACACTCTAGTAACCCCCAGAATAAAACAGACCAAACCAGGTATCTTTAGACAACAACAAATTAACTATTTATTAAAACTAAATCTTAAACACTATTAGGATAAACCTGTGAATAAAGACCTTATAACTTCTTATTTTAACCGAACTCCCCCATTTAGACACATACATTCAAAAATCACAGTTAACCATTTTTTTTAAAGTTTTTGAAAAATTAGCTGTTTCTTAAGAATAAATAAATAAGTAAGTCTTTGTGGGTTACGTTCCTGATGGGTGAGGTATTCTAATGTGAAAATTATCAAATGCTACTCAAAGTCTTCACATGGATTTGATGAAATTGTCCTTCAATAGATAGGTATTCAAAACACTTTGGCTGCAGCAGGCACCAAGACTACTGGCGAATTCCAGAAAAAACAGTCAAGAAAGATTCAATCTTGAAGCAAATTCTTCCTGGCTTGGAAGTAAAGGAGTTTTGCTACCTTTAGCAATACAAATGATCTCTTAAAAAAAAAAAGGCTTTTTTTTCTCCTTAGGCAATTAACTTGGCCTGTAGCTCCATGTAGAATTTTTGCTGAGAGAGAACAGACAGCTCTTTTCTTCAGTAGCATGCCTCGCTGGAGTCTCTCAAATACTGGTTTCAGACAGATTTTGCCAGTTTGACACACAGTCAAATCAAAACATTATACCATGTGACCTCTCTTGCTGTGGCCTAAGTAACAAGTGCAGCTGGCACACAGTGCCTCAGAAATACAAAAGCTTCTCCCTGTCTTAAAGGTGCACTGTTTCAAACAGAGTCTTAAAGGCACACTTTTTTAATCAGAGAAGAAAATAAATACGATTCCGTGACACATTTGTGGGGTCGTATTAAGGCTCATTAATTGTCAAGGAAAGCAGAAGATCAAATCTGTAGACCAATCAGGGAGATGAGTTACAGTAGCAAAAAGACACTGGTTCAGCCTCAGCTGGAGTATTGCATCCAGTTCTGGTGCTGCATTTTAGGAAGGATGTGAAGGCATTGGAGACAGTGCAGGAAAGATTACGAGAATGGTTCCAGGGATGAGGAATTTCTTTTATGAAAATAGATTAGAGAAGTGGGCGGCACAGTGGCACAGTGGCTAGCACCGCAGCCTCACAGCTCCAGCAACCTGGGTTCGATTCTTAAGGTCTCCCTGTGACCGCGTGGGTTTCCGCTGGATGCTCCAGTTTCCTCCCACAGCCAAAGACTTGCAGGTTGATAGGTAAGTTGGCCATTGTAAATTGCCCCTAGTGTAGTTAGGTGGTAGGAGAATAGTAGGGAATATGGGATTAATGTAGGATTAGTATAAATGGGTGGTTGATGGTCGGCACAGACTCGGTGGGCCGAAGGACCTGTTTCAGTGCTGTATCTCTAAGTAAGTAAGTACATTGGGACTGTTTTCTTTGGAGAAGAGAAGGCTGAGAGGTGATTTGATGGAACTATTCAAAATCATGAGGGGTCTAGACAGAGTAGATAGGGGGAAACTGTTCCCACTCGTGTAAGGATCAAGAATGAGAGAGCACAGATTTAAAATAATTGGCAAAAGAAGCAGTGGCGACATGAGGAAAAACTTTTTCACGCAGTGATTAGTTAGGATTTGTAATGCATTGCCAGAAAGTGCGGTGGAGACAAACTCAATCAAGGCATTCTAAAGGGAATTAGATAGTTACCTGAAAAGGAAGAATGTACAGGGTTATGGGGAGAAGGCAGGGGTATGGCACTAAGTGAATTGCTCACTGAGAGCTGGTGCAGACGTGATGGGCTGAATGGCCTTGTTCTGTGCCATAACAATTATGTGAAAATTATTGTTCCAGGAGATTTTAATTATGTGCTCATCAACTGGGATAGGAAAGGAGTAAATGGAGGAAAAAGCAATAGAATTCCTAAAATTAGTGCAGGATTTCTTTCTCAAACAGTATGCTCATATGTATAAGGGTGGAGGCATTGCTAGATTGGGTTTTGAGTAAATAAATAGTTTAAGTAGGTAAGTTAAACATGGGTGAGCACCTTGAGAGTAGGGACCATAATATGATGAGACTTAAGACCCAAGTAGAATTGGAAACACTTAGTCCAAAAACATTGGCACCCAACAAAAATAAGGCAGATTTTAGAAAGCAGACAGCTGGCGGAGCTGAGATGGGGAATAAAAATTGGCTCACAGAACTGTAGATTAACAATAGGATATTTTTAAAAAGCAGTTTGCAAATTTGTATCATTTATATATAAAAGAGAGACTACATGAAGTTTCAAGGTACTGTGGATAAATTAAGGTTAGAAACAAATTAAAAACAAAGAACATGGTTCATGGGGCCAATAGATGTGATAAAAATGAGAAAATAAGGAAAGAGGTTAACAACCAAAAGAGGTAAGGAAGACAAGGTAGAAATATTAGAAGGTAATATTAAAAGAACAATAAAGTATGATGCTAATATATCAGTAAAAAGGGAATTGTTAAATATGAGGTGGTAGCCAAAGAGCAAATGAGGTAGTACAGGACTAGTGTGCTCTGCTGAGGATAATTAAAACAAAAACAACACTTTTTAAGACCTCAGGATGTCCAAAAATAAGTCATTGCCTTGGCAATCACCATCATAATACAGGGAAATGTGGCAGCAAATTTGAGCACAAGGTCTCACAAACAAAAATGAGCAACTGCACTGCTTTTAGTAAGTTTGACTGAGGGATAAATGTTGGGTTATGACCCAGCATCCATAGCCTTGGTGGGAGAGACAGGTCCAGATTTCCACTTGCATTTGAGAGAAAAAAATTGCTTCTGATTGTATGCCTAAATAGCCTAACTTTAATTTTAAAATGATGCCTTCTTGTTCTGGATTTCCCCCACCAGAGGAAACAGTTTCTCTGTATCTACTTCATCAAATCACTTTATAATCTTAAACAACTCAATTGGATAGTATACATGGACTTTAAGAAAGTCTTGGGAAAGGTACCACATAGGAAACTATTGGAGTAGAATAAGGGGAATGGAATTGGAGGAATTTAAATTGAATTAAAAATTGGCTAGAAGAGAGGAGAGTGAGAGTATGAGTTAAGGACACCTTCTCAGAGTGGTTCAAAGTATTCTTTGAATGGTGGAAGATAGCATGATCTGGAAGAGCAGAGGGATTAGGGAGTGAGTTTCAGAAGATGTTATGGCCTTGTTCACTTGAGGTGCTGCTTTTAAAGAAAGAATACTGGGTTTAAAAGAACAAAAGAAATAGGAGGAGTAGGCCATTCGGTCCTTCAGGCCTGCTCTGCCATTCAACAAAATCATGGCTGAGCTTCTACCTAAACTCCACCTTTCTGAAATAACTCCATATCCTTTAATTCCATTAGTAACTAAAAATCTATCAATCTCGGTCTTGAATACACGCAACGACAAAGCATCCACAACTCTCTGGAGTAAAGAATTCCGAAGATTCACAACCCTTGAAGTGGAGAAATTTCTCCAACCACAGCCCTAAATGTCTGACCCCTAGTTCCAGACTTCCCAGCCGGAGGAACATCCTCCCAGCATCTATCCTTAAGCCCCTTAAGAATTATACATGTTTCAATGAGATCACCTCTCATTCTTCTAAACTCAAGGAACTATCAGCCCAGTCTATTCAATCTCGTTCATAGGACAATCTTCTCATTCCAGCAATGTGTCCAGTGAACCTTTGTTGCAATACCTTCTAAGGCAAGAATATCCTTCCTCAGGTAACAGAACAAAACTGCACACAGTACTCGGGTGTGGTCTCACGAAGACTCTATAAAACTGTCATGAGACTTCTTTACTCTTTATACTGCAATCCCTTTGTAATAAAGGCTAACATATCATTTTCCTTCCTAATTGCTTGCTGTACCTGCATGTTGACTTTGTGATTTATGTACAAGGACACCCTGGTCCCTCTGAATATCAAGATTTCCCAGTCTTTCACCATTTAAAAAAAATTCAGTTTTTCTATTTTTTCTATCAAAGTGGATAACTTCACATTTCTACATATTATATTCTATCTGCCACGTTCTTGCCCACTCATTTAATTTGTCTAAATCCTTCTGCAGCCTCCTCACAACTTAATTTCCCACCTAGCTTTGTGTCATCAGCTGCTTCAAAGTAGTGACATGGGATCGTTTATATCCACATGAGAGGGCAGATGGGTCATTTTTGAAGTTTTATTTCAGGCAAGTTTCATATTAAAAATAGTAACTGCTCCTTTTCTATAAGGAACTGTTCAAGTTTAGCTCACAGACAACATCTGTGATTTTTATGTTAATGTTTAGAAAGCAAGGCAAAGCTTTTGCATCAAGAATGGATTTTTTTTAGTATTAAAATCAAAAAGTATTTTAGCTTTTTAAAAGAGATAAATACTAATTGGCTGTCATCTGTGTCAATCATGTCAAGTCCCTCCAATTGTCATTTTGGTTCTAAAATCAGTTAAAAAATCTTTCTTCTGAGACAGACAGCAAGCCACTATATAACCACAATGTAAATGCTAAACCTCTCCACATTTTATGTGGTAATTTTGTTCACAGAAGCGTTATTGAAGACGTTATAGTTGGCACACTAATAGTGAGACTGCCAGCTCAAACCACTTTCAAGTCAGAACTGGCTGACAATAAGAAAAGGTAATATTGATTCCTGCTAGTCCAAAAGGGGCCATGGTCAGTTTTGGCCCCATTCTCATTGGCCCCTAATATAGATAAACTTTGGGAATTCCCCTAAAACTGATGTATGCTGCTTCTCCATGCTGCCCCAGTCCTCCTGGACTGCCTGTGCAGAACTTTCCCTTCGCTCCCAGAATGCACGAATCCCCTCACAGTTCTAACAAAATCTTAGACTGTGCTCCCAATGCTCCTACACTCTAAGACCCTCCAGTTTGTAGGATCTGCCTCAATGCTCGCACAACTTAATTACTACTTGTCATTTTCATCAGGTCTGCTCTTCACCCAAACTATCTCTATGCATATTTAACCCTGATTGGAGCTCTCACAGCATGTGGCAATGTGTTCCACATCACCACCTGCCTGAGGCTTACTTTTAGATGGTTAGGTGCTTTCAAAGCTTTTCCCTCTTTTAAAAGTAATTAAGCAACTTAAGGCTAGTTTCATGACCAAAAACACTGAGTTTCAATCTATCCAAAGTATTTTATCAACACAGATGGTTTATTTACAATATATTTTTCACTGTTTACTTTTATTTTAATTTGATTTTGTAGACCTTGTAGAACTGGAATATGAAGCTTTAATTATACTCCATAATGTTGATAATTCCTCCCCCCTACCTTTCCTAGTTTGGTTTGGGATCTGTGAGCACTCGCATAAAGATTAATGAAAATAATCTTAGCCAAATAACTAAAATAGAAACAGGAATTACATTTTTCAAATAGTTCCCTATTCATAAGAAAATATAAGGCATAGTGCATCATTTCTAGAGGCAATGCAACTGCATGCAAAAATATAATGTTACTTCTGAAACTCATGAATCACAAGGTTTTTACATCTGTTCAGCAAGTCGTGCTCTTCAATCATTTGAGTGTAGTTATGCCATGTGCTTCCAGAATTCACAATGAGATCACTGTCTTCTGGTGTGCAGTGGTGGCAGTCTGTCAAGACCGTAAGTTTATTTTCAGGAAAAAGTTAAACAAAAGTGGAGGCCAAAATTCACAGCATTTTACCATTCATCACCGTTAATGTGAAATGTTAAAGATGCAGGATAAGAGCACAACTGTTTACTTCTTTTGCAACTGGTCACTCTGCAAAAATGCTGTCGTCAATGGCATCAATTTCAGATTATCGCAAACCTCTCATTTTGATTGACAGCTTAGCAGTCTCCATCTATTATTCTGAGAGTAATTTGATCATCTCCCCTTCCCCCAACACAACAGTACCTTCTAAAGCATTTTGTTTGGGGGCGGGGGCGTTGGGGGAACAAGCTACTCACTACTCCTTAAGCTTGGTAATTAAGTACATTTCTTCTTGCTGTAACACATGCTACAGCCCAGATTTTGCGGTCAAGGACAAAGCAACAGCACTCATTGCTGACCTCCAGGAAAACTGCCTAGTGATCTCTATGGTGTGGTTTTCCCCTTTCTTGATGGCAGCTTTAATCTGGCGACAAGTCAAGAGGATGCCTTGGCATGCAGCAGCAACAGTAATGTCAGCAAGCCAATCACAGCAGATTTTACACACAGTAGGTAAAAAGCACTTAAAATCCTTCACTTTTAATTTATATGTTCAGATAGTGGAGTAAATAACAATTGGATTAAGATGGAATCTAAAATAAAGATAAACCAACTTTTTTTTAAAATGTGAAATTTTATTACAGAGAAATTTGACTTTGCACAAATATAAAATTTGCTTCTCAGGGCCAGTAAAGACGCTTAGAGGTAATTATCGAGGATTCAACAGAATGAACTTTTTCATCTTAAGAGTGCAAGTTCCCATCAATTGATATAGTTTCACATGATTGCTGTCTGGGCAGTTGGGTGGGGATGCCTCAACAGCACACCCTCTGGAGAAGTGTAGAATTAGTGACAGCAACTTTTAGATTTCCCTGTTATTCTGCGCACATGCGGACTCCATAAGGCGCTGACAGTTTTGCCATGACCATCACCCCAAAATCCAAGCCAATATCATTTGCTGATATTCCATAACATGCATTGAAATACCACTGTCCAAACCCACCATACCATCCAGTTCCACAAATTTAACATTAAGCCTGATCTGGGAACAGAACTGGATGTGGAACCTCCTGATGGATGCCTCCTTGGAAAACTTAAGTCTACAAATCATACATGATGTGACTTCATTGGGTAAATTTGATTTTAAATAGTAAGACTAGTAAGGAGAAAGTGAGTGATTTGGCACATTGCGAAAACTAGGTAAGGATTTTCTAAATAGTATTTGTAACATAATTATTGCAATTCATTTGAGAAACTTTTTTCATAAAGTTAAACGATTTGAAAGTCTAATTTGAAATAAATTCCAGTTAAAATAAGCATCGAAAGAGGTGATCTGATGCAGCATGATACTATGGCAGTGAAACGCAAGTTTCATCTGTCGCTGGGGAGGTTAACAGGTTTGCGTGGTGGGCCAGGAAAGAGCACTCCTCCTTCTTCTGGTCCACAAGCAGTGCTGGAAAGGTACTTGCTTGTTCCATGCTATAGTCTTCGCCTCACTTTAGCGGTCAGGTTTCTCTGAGCCCAAGAAACCCAGCTGGTTAATGTTAAAGCTGGAACACAAAAGCAATCTGAGGCACAAAGCCTCAATAAAATATTTAAATGACCTGCCTCATGGGAGTGGGCTGGTTGCCCACCCTGTCCACCTCTTAAAACCAGAAGTGGACGGGTTCAGGTTTGAGATTTTTAACATTGTAACTTCCCACCCAACCCAAACCCATCCATTTTGAGGGTGAAAACTCCCCTTCGAGAGTCCTGACAGTGTTTTAGCTAACCTGTTTTTTTGATTATCCTTTATGTAAACTGAATTTGTTTTCTTAAAAACTGACAAACAAGTACTTTAAAAAAAAACACTAAATCCTGACAGCTCTGGTATTTACAGAAATCTACTTCAGAACCAATTATTTGCACAGAACTTAGCATGACAGGCTTAGATAACTTAGACAAGGAAAAATTGTTCCCATTAGCTAGGGGACACAGATTGAAAGTTTTGGGCAAGAGATGCAGCGGGTAGTAATGACCTGGAACTCGCTGCCCACAGGGTGGTGGAAGCAGAAACAATGACTTCAAGAGGAAGTTGGACAGCCACTTGAAGGAAATAGACTTGCAGGGCTATGGGGATCGAGCGAGGGAGTGGGACTAACTGGATAGCTCCGTGGAGAGTGCATGGAGTCAATGTGCTGAATGGCCTCCTTCTGTGCCATAAACGGCTCTGTGACTCTATGACCCAAGCAGGAGGCCAGTATAGTGTGACCGCAACTTTCCTCAGGATCATTTTAGCCATCCACGAGAGACTTGGTAGGAGTGAGCCATTACTTAATGCAGTACCTAATCCAGAGTGTCATCAAAGCACTGCTAAGGCATGCACTCAGTATGTGCACTTTGGCACCAATCCTCACTGCAGACATCCAGGCAGCACGGATTCTTCAAATTGCCATTTTTTCAAGTGTGCAGATCATGAACAATGGAGATCTTGAAAAGTCTGCAGCACAACTTTGAAAGCCTGCATCAGCATTGGATATGCGAAACAAGAAGCTCCAAAACACTGATGGATTACACACCAGGATCTCACTGTGAATGCCTACTAAAGCCTGATCCCAAAGATTCATCAGATCCAACCATGTGTAGATGTAATAATCACAAACCAGTGGTTCTGCATCTCCTTACTTATGTCAGAAAATCTTCACTCCTTTTGGCTATCTTTCATCTGCAACAAATTCAAACAAACATTTGCTATCTTGCATATTATGTAGCATTTGCCACACTATTATTTAAACACCAGTTGGGGCAGAGAACAGGAAACAACTGAAGTATGCTGGAAGATATAAATGTAAGACAGTACTGGTAGAGGCAATTCTGTAACAAACAGCATTTAAAATGGGTCCTAAAGTGTCTGTTGCAGTAAAAGTGAATCTTTGTTTCTGCTCCAATCTGGAGACCGTAGATAACTCTAAATAACACGCACAATTTAATTGTTAAGTCAAATTTCACTGTTCTCTGGTGGGTCTAGCAGCAAAGGCAATAGTTGCTGTCTCGAAATCAAAGCAGAGGGCAGGATCTCTAGTTACTATCTATTGACCCCACTAGAAAGCGGACGTGTGGTCAATAGGTGAAGGCAAGATGTAATGCCCACTCTCACCTCTCCCCATTTTCAAATGGCCTAATTCTGCTAACACTCATCATCTAGGCTCACAAGAAGAATGGCTATTTGGGGAAGGTACTGAAGGGTAGCTATTGCACAAAGAACTGCACCAGTAACTGTCAATCCCTTCAGGAGATTGAGTAAAGAGAAAAAAAACTGAACAGTCAATAACAATTTACTTTTAATTTTGACTGCTTTCATTGAAGTCAAGGCTGTCTATAATTTGAAATAAAGAGCAGTTGGTAAAACTTGCAAGATCATTTATCTGTTGTAAAACAGATGAACACAACATGACTTTTCTCAATCAACTTGTTCAATGCCTATGGTAGCAATTGAGATTGATGCTGAGGGTGTTCTCCAGCAATGTTTGCATCATTTGCTTTTACTTTATATATTGATGTTTCAAAAGTGTTACCTGTGCTGAAACTCAATGGGTCTCTCTTAAAAACAGGCTCCCAAAACAAGTTTTTACTGTTGGCCATGCAACAAGTCAAAATTTATCCATTAGAATGAGATACTATGGCTGTACAAGTCTCAATTATAGACACAATGGTTAAGGGCATTGTCGCAGTAAGTTTTTCAAACTTTTATATTAAAATCTTTTTGGGCAATTTGTTCCTTTTCCCTTCTAGATAGTTCCATTGTGCATAATATTACAATACAATGTTTTCAATTAGTGAAGCCTGTAGATTTAATGAATGCAGTTTTTCAAAGGAGAAGGCCAGGTTTCTAATCCAATGCTCCACCAAATTATGTTTGTTAGTGCCAGCTGCTCCCCTATCTAACCACACAGTTCATCCACAAATATCACTCAGGTACTGGGCCAGGAAGATACATCTCCTTGAATCCCCCAAACCATACTGAAAACATAATCCAGAGGTAAGGAACAGAATTACAAAATCTGTAGTATCTAAACAATGGCTGCAGTACCTATGGTAAGCAACTGCATTGGTAAAATTATAATTTAAGAAAAGGTTTTTTCCCACTGTAGTATTTATAGAGACAACAGGCTACAAAATATTTTCAGTTAATTACAGCAACTGAAGCAATTTGTTGTAAGACTTATTTCTTTATCTCATTTCCTTGCCAGCAATTTTTATTCGTTCATGGGATGTGAGTATTGCTGGCAAGGCCAGCATTTATTGTCTGTCCCTAATTGCCTTTCGGAAAGTGGTGATGAGTCACCTTCTTGAATCGTCGCAGTCCATATGGTGTAGGTACACCCACAGTGCTATCAGATAGGGAACTCCAGGACCTTGATCTCGCAATGATAAAGGAACGGCAATATACTTCCAAGTCAGGATGATGTGCGATTGGGAGAGGAACTTGCAGGTAGTGGTGGCTCCTATGCACCTGCGGCCCTTGTTCTTCTAGGTGGTAATAGTCGTTGGTTTGGAAGGTGCTGCCAAAGCAGCCTTGGCAAGTCATTGTAGTGCATCTTGTAGATGGTACGCACTGCAGCCACAGTGCACCAGGGGTGGAGGGAGTCAATATTTAAGGTGGGGGTGGGGCGTCAATCAAAGAGCTGCTATGTCCTGGATGGTGTTGAGCTTCTTGACTGTGTTGGAACTCCACTCAACCAGGTAAGTGGGAACTATTCCATCACACTCTTGACTTGTGCCTTGTAGATGGTGGACAGATTTTGAGAAGTCAGAATGTGAGTCACTCGCCACAGAATACCCAGCCTCTGACCTATTCCTGTAGCCACAATATTTATATGGAGGTTCAGATAAGTTTCTGATCAGTGGTGACCCAGGATTTTGATGGTGGGGGATTCAGCGACGGTAATACAATTGAATATCAAGGGAGGTGGTTAGACTCTTTCTTGTTGGAGATGGTCATTGCCTGGCACTTGTGTGGCATGAATATTACTTGCCATTTATCAGTCCAAGCCTGAATGATATCCAGGTTTTGCTGCATGCAGTCAAAGACTGCTTCAATGTCTGAGGAGTTGTGAATGGAACTAAACACTGCAATAATTAGCAGCCATCCTCAATTCTGATGGACCACTATTCTAGTATCATCCTAGAATGCAAAAAAAGCCAAGCCCCGGGCTTCTTTTTTCTACTGCAAACCATCTTGTTAAACCCCTCTCTCCTGTCTCCTCCACCCTTGGCTCCAACAATAAGTGCAAGGTTGTCATGGACTTCTTTGTCAATAAGATTGAGACCATCCAATCTGCTGTCTCTGCCACTTCCCTTGATTCCAATAGTTCACTAGACCGTTCTTCCTCTCAAGTTCCCCCTGCCCTAGCCCAGAACTAGCATTGTTCTTTAATTCCGCGATCTCCCTTATGCTCTCTGAGTTCATCTTGTCCACGTGACCCACCTCCTGCTCCCTCAATCCTATTCCCACTAAACTGTGACCACCCAGCTTCCCCTCCTAGTCCCCATGTTAGCTGATATTGTTAATGCTTCTCTCTCTTCAGATATTGTCACCCTCTCCTTTAAATCCCATCATCCCTCACCTCAAAAAGAAACCCTGTGGCCTCACTGTCTTGCAAACTATCGTCCCATCTCCAACCTCCCTTTCCTCTCCAAAGCTCTTGAACGTGATGTCGCTCCCAAAGGCTTGTCCATCTTTTCCATAACTCCATGTTTGAATCTCTCCAATCAGGTTTCTGTCCCTGCCACATTACCGAAACGGCTCTTTAATTAGTTATAAATGACATCCTATGTGACTGCGACAAAGAGAAGTATGTCTCCTTGTCCTTCTCAATCTGTCTGCAGCCTTTGACATGGCTGACTGCACCTCCTGCTCCAATGACTCTCCACCATTGTCCAGCTGAATGGGACAGCAGTCACCTATATAATGGCTCCTCTTCCCACTCCTGCAGTATTACTACTGGTGTCCCCCATGGATCTATCCTTGGATGACTCCTATTTCTCATCTGCATACTGCCCCTTGGGCGGCACAGTGGTTAGCACCGCAGCCTCACAGCTCCAGGGACCCGGGTTCGATTCTGGGTACTGCCTGTGCGGAGTTTGCAAGTTCTCCCTGTGAGCGCGTGGGTTTTCGCCGGGTGCTCCAGTTTCCTCCCACCGCCAAAGACTTGCAGGTGATAGGTAAATTGGCTGTTGTAAATTGCCCCCAGTGTAAGTAGGTGGTAGGGAATATGGGATTACTGTAGGGTTAGTATAAATGGGTGGTTGTTGGTTGGCACAGACTGTTTCAGTGCTGTATCTCTAAATAAATAAATAGATTTAGTGTGCAGTTTACAAATGAACTGATCTGAATTATTCCATTCTCTTGTGCTAAGCATCAATCCTTTTCAGGGCATTGACCAGGCTTGAGATGCGATATATTAAATATTCTTGATGGGACCTATGCTTTTTTTAAAAATATGGTGCACAAGTGGACTTTGTCTATTTTTGTTCATTGAATATTATCTGCAGTTCGGGTATACATGGGAATGCAAGTTGACACTAAAATATTGAACAAATGAAGTTCTCTAAGAGCAGACTACATGACCAGCATCACATTCAAAATCTTCAGAGATCCTATAGAAATTAATAAAAAAACGCAAATCAGTCTCAATCTTAACCTTCGAGAAACAAATGTTCCATTAATTTATAACAGAAGATATTCTGGGCATTTTACACATTGTGAACATGTCTCTCGTTATAGTATAATGAGAATACTGAGAAGTTATGATGTTTTTGTTGATGAACATGTTACAAAAGTACCTTCAAAAGGTTAAACTAGTAATTTATTTGCCTATTTGCTCAATAATCAATTAAAATTAGCTTAAATAAAAGTATGTTCATGTGCACTTTCAAGGGCATTGATTTTAAAAAGGACTTCCATTTATATAACATCTTTTATGATGACAAGACATTCAAAAGCACTTTACAACCAATGAAGGACTTTTGAAGTGTAGTCTTTGTTGTAGTGTAGGAAATGCAGCAGCCGATTTGCACACAGCCAGCTCTCAAACAATAATGTGATTATGGCCAGATAATCTGTTTTTGTGACGTTGATTGAGGAATAGATATTGTCCAGGACACCAGGACCCCTGCTCTTCTTCTAAATAGTGTTGTGGGATCTTTCACACCCACTGGAAATGGCGGAGGGGGTCTCAGTTTAACATCTCATTCAAAAGACGGCACCTCTGACAGTGTAGCACTCCCTCACTACCGCACTGGAACATCAGCTTTGATTTTTGGGCTCAAGTCCTGGAATGGGACTTGAACCTACAACCTTCTGACTGAGGCAAGAGTGCTACCAACTGAACCATGGCTGACACCATTAAGATTCATTGTTACAAAATCTTGCAACTCTGGATAGTATTGCCAGGATTCACCTCTTCAGGGCAGAATTCTGGTGGGTGGGAATTCTGTCTGCCACTCTTGCTCTGCCCCAACTTAACCCATTTCCCTGCTCACTCAATGCAAAGTGGACCACAGCAAGATTCCTCTCACCAGGAGGGAAAAGGGCGAAAAATTTCAGTGGTGCTGCACTAGGTAAGTTGGGTCAGAACTGGAGAGACAAGAGACCACTACAAGACTCCCTTCCTTGGAGGACTTGGGGCATTTTACCACCACTACCCAGGGCCTACTGCCACTTTTTATGTGAATCCGAGGAAGAAGCAGTGGATAAAGTTGGATGGAAGGGAAATCATCTGGGAACCTGGGTCCTAACTCCAGGTGAGAATTATGATTATTGTATTTTTCTGCAATATTAAGCTTTGTGTTCAGAAATATCTTGTGAACTATTACAATTTTTTCTGAAGATGGAGAATTCAAATGTTAGGTATGTGAGACTGGCCAAAGGTTTTTAGGTGAGGCTATTACTGCAGAGTTGTATTTTTATTAAATTCTCACCCCTAAACTATAAAACTTGAGTGAATGCAAATCCGGGTGGAGACACCAGGGAAGACTCATCACCTGAATTTTCCCTTAATCTCTGCCGCAGTCCTGCCCAATTTCAAGCAGGCTTGCAGAGGAGAATGCCCCTCCAGTCATATTTTCCTATGGGTTTAAAAGTTTATAGAAGTAACAAAAAACCTTACATTTTTGAGAAACTAGTGTTACGAAAGTGCTTCTATACTTTTTGGTAAGTTTATGTTCTTGAGGACTTATACTTAAATTGTGAAGATGGATTCATTGGAAGGCTGAGAATTTCACAGAAGCTGGACTTTGCTTTGTTGTTGACAATTCATTGAAAGGACACTGAAATGTTGTTTAAAAACAACCTCGCTGGATGTCATGTGCTTTAAGCAATAAACAACATAAACCTTGGTGACCTGGGGAAGATGTTTACAGACAGGTCAAGATTTATAGGGGTCAGGAGGTTTGACTCTTGAGATATTGTTTTTGGTTTCACTTTGGACAGTGTGTTGTGGTGTGAACTGTTTTGAAGATGGTTGTAGAAAACCAGTCAAAAGAGCAGCCACCATCAGCTCACCCACTTCCATCTCTGAGAACTTCCTGAGAATCAAGTGAAAGAAATAGAGAAACTGAAAGCTTGTCAGAAACTTCTGATGCCACATTTCTCCTGAAAAACCTGCCAAATTGATCCTCGACGTCGCCTGAAAAGAACAGCTCTAGAACAATTCCAGTGACAGCCGTCTACGTGTATTTGGGACATCAGCCCAAAAGGGGGCAACTGATATCTTTCCATTTTTTCTTCAAGAATTAGCAAGCATTTGGCCAAAGTATTCTTTTTTGTAACAGAGCTCTGCAGCGAGAATTTCTGCATTTTTTCACTGTTTGTGTGTGTGACGAATTTTAAAAAGGGAACTTTCATATTACAATCTGTGTGTTAATGCTTTGCTTCATTACTGGGTAAGACTTGTTTTATAATAAACTGATAATTTTGTTGTTTATTAAAGAAACCTGGTTGGTGTATTTTATTCTGGGATAAAGAGTAGAGTATATGATTGACTGCATCAGTAACTGGGTTAACATTTTAAAAATATATGTTGTGACCTGTGGAAAAGTGGAACTAGAAAAGACAGTGCACTCCTCCTGCCTCGGTCATAATACTAGTAAGATAGATGGATAAGGAGGATGTAATGTATCTGGATTTTCAAGAAGCATTCACTACAGTGCCACACAAGGTTATTACACAAAATTAGGACTCATGGGATTGGGGGTAATATATGGATTGAGGTTAATGGACAAAAAGTCTCAGTTATTTACAATCTATATTAATGACTTAGATGAGGGGACTGAGTGAAATGTGTCCAAGTTTGCTGATGATTCAAAGTTAGGTGGAAAAGTAAGCAATGAGCAGCATGCAAAGAGGCTGTAGAGGGATATAGACAAGCTAGGTGAGTGGGCAAGACATGCCAGGTGGAATACAATGTGGTCAAGTGTGAAGTTATCTACTTTGGTAGTAAAAATAAAAAAAGCATAATATTTTTTGCATGGTGTGAGACTGGGAAATGTTTGCATTCAGAGGCACCTGGGTATCCTTCTATATAAATCTCAAAGTTAACATGTAGGTACAAAGGCAATTAGGAAGTGAAATGGTATGCCAGCTTTTGTTACAAAGGGATTGGAGTATAAGATTAAGGAAGTTTTACTACAATTGTACAGGGCATTTGTGAGACTACACCAGGCGTAGTGTGTGCAGCTTTGGTCTCCTTACCTAAGGAAGGACATACTTGCTCTAGAGGGAGTGTAGTGAAGGTTAGACTGGCTCCTCGGGTGAGGGGATTGGCCTATTAGTAGGAATTGAGTAGACCAAGCCTGTATACACGAGTTTAGAAGAATGAGAGGTAATCTAATTGAAAAATATAAAATTCTTAAGGGTCGACAGAGTAGATGCTGAGAAAATGTTACTCCTAGCTGGAGAATCTCGAACATAGGGTCTCTAACCCAGAAAAAGGGGTCATCCATTTAGGACTGAGAGGAGAAGAAATTTCTTCACTCAAAAGATTGTGAATCTTTGGAATTCTCTACCCCAGAGAGCTGTGGGTGCACAGTTATTGAGTATATTCAAGACTGAAGTCAATAGATTTTTGAGCTAAGGGAATTAAGGGATTTGGGGATAGTGTAAGAAGATGGAATTGAGGAAGATGATCAGCCATGATCTTATTGAATGGTAGAGCAGGCTCAAAGGGCTGCATGGCCTATTCCAGCTCCGATTTCTTATGTTGTTTCTTTATATAATGCCTTTCACAATCTCAGTACATCCCAAAGCACTTTACAGCCAGTGAAATTCTTTTGAAGAAATTTAGTCACCGTTGTAATGCAGGAATCGAGACAACCAATCCCCCTCGCCCTCCCCCACAAACAGGCCTCCAATCCTCCTCACCCAACGCCCCACCACAAGGCCTCTGATGCCCTTCGGTCCTCCCCCCATCAGTCAGGCTGGGTCTCCGGATGGAGTACCGATCAGTGATGTCACTCACATGCTGTAAAGTTACAGCTCCAGACTGTGTGGGGGGGAAATGTCAAACTGCAGTCCAAAAAAGTGACAGATGGCTATATCAAATGGTTTAATCTACATTAAATTGCATTTATGCATGTAGATGCACTATGTATACATTCAGCTATTTGTGCACAGTGGCGCAGTGGTTAGCACCGCAGCCTCACAGCTCCAGGGACTCGGGTTCGATTCTGGGTACTGCCTGTGCGGAAATGGCAAGTTCTCCCTGTGTCTGCGTGGGTTTTCGCCGGGTGCTCTGGTTTCCTCCCTCATCCAAAGACTTGCAGGTGATAGGTAAATTGCCCCTCGTGTAGGTAGGGAATATGGGATTACTGTAGGGTTAGCATAAATGGGTGGTTGTTGGTCGGCACAGACTCGGTGGGCCAAAGGGCCTGTTTCAGTGCTGTATTCCTAAACAAATAAATAAATAAACATCATTGGAAAATAATGATTTTTCACATGTTCCATTACCACATCCAATTCTACCACACCACCACCTCTCTTGACTCCTCCGCTGTTGCTAGATTATTAGACTGCTTGTCAGACATCTAATATTGGATGAGCAGAAATTTCATCCAATTAAATATTGCAAAGATGGGAACCATTATTTTCAGTCCCCTCTACAAACTTTGTTTGCTAGTTACCAACTCCAGCCCTCTCCCCGCCAAACATCTGAGGCTGAATCAGACTGTTCACAACTTTGGTGCCATATGTGAACCCGATATTAACTTCCAACCACATATCCATGCTATCACTAAGACCACCCATTTCCACTGCTCAACTCTGCCCCATCTTAGCTCATCTGCTGCTGATTTCCCCACATTCATGTCTTTGTTGCCTCTGGACTTGAACTTTCCAATGCACTCCTGGCCAGTCTCCCACATTCTACCCTCTGTAAAGTTGAGGTCATCCAAAATTCTGCTACCCATGTCCTTCCTCACACCAAGTCCCATTAACACATCACCTCTGCTCTTGCTGACCTACCTAGTTAAGCAAACCCTCTACTTTAAAATTCTCATCCTGGTTTCAAATCTCTCCATGGCCCTGAGCATCCCTACCTCTAATCTCTTCCAACCCCATAACCCTCCGAGAATCTGCACTCATCTAATTCTGGCCTCTTGAGCTTCCCCAATTTTAGTTGCTCCACCGTTGGTGGCTGTGCCTTCAGCTGTCTGGGCCCCAATCTCTGGAATTCCCTCCCTAGGACATTTTAATACATTCAAGGCACTATATAAATGCAGGTAGTTGTTGTAGTTATGAGGAAACAAAGGTCTTTGATGAAGCAGCTGAAGTTGCTTAGATCCAGGACATTGCCCAGAGGAACTCCTGCAGTGATGTCCTGGGATTGAGATAATAGGCCTCCAACAACCACAACCATCTTCCTTTGTGCTAAGTATGTCTCCAGCCACTGGAGAGTTTTCCCGAGTCCCACTGACTTCAGTTTTACCAGGTCTCCTTCATGCCACACTCGGTCGAAGACTGCCTTGATGTCACAGGCAGTCACTCTCACCGTACCTTTGGAATTGAGCCCTTTTGTCCATGTTTGGACCAAGGCTGCAATGAGGTTTGGAGCCAAGTGGTCCTGGTGGAATCCAAGCTGAGCATCAGTGAGCAGATTAATGATAAGTATTGTTTGATGCCATCGCTTTGCTGATGATTGAGAGTAGACTGATGGGGTGGTAATTAGCTGGATTGGATCTGTGGACAGGGCATACCTGAGCAATTTTCCACTTCATCAGGTAGATGCCACTGTTGTAACTGTACTGGAACAGATTGGCTAGGGGCATGGCCAGCGTTGGAGCACGTCTTCAGCACAATAACCAGAATATCATTGCTGTATCCAGTGTGCTCAGCCATTTCTTGATATCACAGAGAGATACACAAGTGCCAGGCAACGACCATCTCAAGCAAGAGAGAATCTAAACATCTCCCCTTGACATTCAATGGCATTACGATTGCTGAATCCCCTGCTATCAACATCCTGGGGAGTTACTATTGACCAGAAACTGAACTGGACTAGCCATATAAATACTGTGGCTACAAGAGCAGGTCAGAGGCTGGGAATTTTGCGACATGTAACTCACCTCCTGACTCCCCAAAGCCTGTCCACCATCTACAAGGCACAAGTCAGGTGTGTGATAGAATACTCCCCACTTGCCTGGATGGGTGCAGCTCCAACAATGTTCAAGAAGCTCGACACCATCCAGGACAAAGCAGCCCACTTGATTGGCACCCCATCCACAAACATCCATTCCCTCCACCACCGATGCACAGTGGCAGCAGTGTGTACCATCTACAAGATGCACTGCAGCAACACACCAAGGCTCCTTAGACAGCACCTTCCAAAGCCGCGACTTCTACCACCTAGAAGGACAAGGGCAGCAGATGCATGGGAACACCACTAACTGCAAGTTCCCCTCCAAACCACACATCATTCTGACTTGGAACTATATCGCCATTCCTTCATTGTCGCTGGGTCAAAATCCTGGAACTCCCTTCCTAACAGCACTGTGGGTGTACCTACACCACAGGGACTGCAGCGGTGCAAGAAGGCAGCTCACCACCACCTTCTCAAGGGCAATTAGGGATGGGCAATAAATGCTAGCCTAGCCATCCCATGAATGAACAAAAATAAATAAATAAATTTGGTTGAAAATTGGCATCTGTGAAGGTGGGGACCTCCAGGAGGGGGCTGAGATGGATCATCCACTCAGCATTTCTGGCTGAAGTGGACTCCAAACGCTTCAGCCTTGTCTTTTGCACTCGTGCTGGGCTTCATTATCGTTGAGGATGGGAATGTTCATGGAGCGTCCTCCTCCCATTAGTTGTTTAATTGTCCACCACCGTTCATGACTGGATGTGGCAGGACTGCAGAGCTTCGATCTGATCTCTGGATTGTCGGATCGCTTAGCTTTGTCTATAGCATCCTGTTTCTCCTGTTTTATCATATATGTAGTCCTGTGTTGTAGCTTCATCAGGTTAGCACTTCCTTTTTGGTATGACTGATGCTTCTCCTGACATGTTCTTCTACATGCCTCATTGAACCAAGGTTGGTCCCCTGGCTTGATGCGCCATGAGGTTACAAATTGTGGTGGAATACGATTCTGCTCCTGATGGTGCACCGTGCCTCATGGATGCCCAGTTTTGAGCTGCTAGTTCTGTTCTGAATTTACCCCAGTGGTACAGTGATAGTGCCAGACAACATGATGGAGGGTGTTCTTGTGTGAAGATGGAACTTTGCCTTCAAAACAACTGTGCAGTGGTCACTCCTACCAATACTATCATGGACAGATTCATCTGCAACAGGAAGAGTGGTGAGGACAAGGTCAAGTAGGTTTAAGTGGTTCACTCAGCACCTGCTGCAGGTCCAGTCTGACAGCTAAATCCTTCAGGAGCTCGGTCAGTGCCCCATCCAGAGTACATTCTGTGCCTTTTCCACTCTGAGTGCTTCTTCTAAATTGTGTTCAGCATGGAGAGGTATTGATTTATTAGCTAAGGGATGACAGCAGGTTTTCTTGCTCACATTTGACTTGATGCCATGAGACTTTATGGGGTCTGGAGTCAGTTTTGAGCACTCCGAGGGCCACTCCCTCCTGACTGTATAATGCTGCGCTGCCACCTCTGGTGGGGCTGTCCTGCCGGCGGGACAGAACACATTCAGGGATGGTGATGGTGAGTCTGGGATGTTGGCTGAAAGGTATGATTTTATGAGTATGACTATGTCAAGCTTTGCTTGATTTGGCTGTGGGACAGCTCTCCCAATTCTGTCCCCAGATATTCATGAATAGGATTTTGCAGGGTTGACTGGGCTGGGTATGCCTTTATCATGGCTGATGCTTAGGTCGATGCTGGGTGGTCTGGCTGGTTTATTCTTTAGATGTTTTCATAGCGATTTGATACAACTGAGTGGCTTGCAAGACTATTTCAGAGGGCAGTTAAGAGTCAACCACATTGCTATGGGTCTGGAGTTGTCTATAGGCCAGGCCGAGTAATGGTGGCAGATTTCCTTCCCTAAAGGCCATCACTGAATCAGATGAGATTTTATGACAATCCGATAGCTTCATGGTCACTATTACTTAGGCATGGATTTGATGGGCCGAATGACCTCCTTCTGTGCCATAAATAACTATGACTAGTTTTTTTATTCCAGATTTAGTTAACTGATTTAACTTAATTTAATTAATAATTTAAATTCATTAGCTGCCATGGTGGGATTTGAACTCATTTCTTTCGGATCATTAGTCTATGTCTCTGGATTAGTAGTCTAGTAACATAACCACTACGTAACTGTACCAGTCATCCATATCTTACATAGATTGGAGATGGATTCTGCACGTGGTTGACACAGGGTGCTCATGGTCTGCAGGCAGGGCCGAGGGCAAGAATTACTAGGATTGCTGAGGCACTGCCCTGGAGGAGTGCAGTGGCTACATACAGTACAAACCCACTATCCTCTCTCAGGAAGACAACACTCATTCTCCCACCACTATCACTGTGCCAGTGCCCATGCTGTTGCCTGTCAGCCAGCCAACCCAGACTGCTGCAGCCCACGCTGAGATAGTGTAGTCCGCAACTGGGCCTTCAGAGCTGTTTGAGGTCATCCTCCAAGACTATCTGTAGTCTCCTTTGCTGAACTTCAGCTGCCTTCCACCAGCCATGCTGCAGCTGCTGGGGTAGTACTACTGCGTAGGAGCATTAGGACAGGCACTGAGGGAATACACAAGGGTGATTAGTTGACTCTTGTATGCAATTTGGCATGATTTCATTAATAAATTTGATTTGTCATGTTTATCTTGTGGTAACTTTTATTTTTGCATTGTGGCCAAGCAGACACTGTGATAATCAGTGAGTGAGAGAAGGCAAGGTGTAGGAGTGTGGGTGACTGGGGAATTAGGTTTGCAGCCACTGGTATCACACTCGGATGGAGATCTTCACTGACAAACTGGCCAGAAAGGGGATTTTAGGTTGTCTCTTCCCCTCCCCTTCCTAGGCCATGCTCCGACTCCTCAGCTACTCACGATATAGCTGGTGGCAAGGACTGTCCCCTCATGGATAGATTATACAGCATGCAACAGACCCTGATGAATCTGGACACCTGCTCTGCCAGTAATTACAGGGCTTCTCCAGAGTGGTCCAGGCAGCAGAAGCATTGTTTCAACATGCCAATGGTCTGCTCTATCACACTGTGTGACAGCATGGCTTTCATTGTACATATGTTGTGCATGTATTGTGCACCACAGTCATCAGCCATGTGGTCCACAGATAGCCCTCGTCATCCAGTAGCCATGCTTTGGTTTACCATAGTGGCTCAAATGCAGCTACCACAACAAAGTGCTGAACAATTAAGGCATCGTGGTCATTGCTAGGATATTGGACATTGACCTACATGATTCACGGATGATGGCCACACACTAACTGGGCATTGAGGGAATGGAATCCCTTTTGATTGTGAAAAAGGGAAGAGTTGGCATGTGGCATCCACAAAGTGATGTGCGTGCAATCAATGGCACAGTCTGTAAACCTCGCAAAGCCACATGCTCACTCCACCTGCTTATCTCTGGTAAGAAAAAATGAAATATAGTTAGCTGTCGTTAAATGGAGAGCCTCAGTAACCTCCCTTATGCCACAGTGGATAGGAAACTGTTGAAAATATTTCCAGCTCCAGCCTGGAAAAAGCAAGATGCACAAATGTCAACTTCACAATCATTGGCAATGCAGTGCTTGCTGTGCTCTGAGATGGCAATTGTGACTGCAGGAGGTGGGAGATTTCAGTGAGGATATGTTTACTGAAGCACAAACATTACACACACTGTTCCTTGTTGAGGTTCAAGTCTGAGAACTGCTCCCTGAATGAATATGACCTCCTGAAGAGAGCCCAGCTCCCCTTCATCCAACCCTTCTCTTCCAGGAGCTTGTCCTCTGTTCATTCTCCAAGTCATGCTGTATTCCAAGGGGGATGCCAAATAGCGCACCCATGTCTGTGAGCAACTGGTTTGTGAAGAAGTCTTGAAGTCAGGATCAACTCCGACACCTGCCACATGACTCCATTCTGCAACCTAAAACCACAGAAGCAACTAAAGAAAGCACCAAAATCTTGTCAAATCGTAGCAACAATCAGAAGAAATCAGCCTCCCTTTAAATAGCGCTGATGTGGGTCCTTCCTGCTGCTGAACACATGTTCAGCTGTGCGAGGTTAGAAGAGGGCATTAGCTGGAGTGTTGAGTTCACCCTGCGGGCGTTAATGCCTGCACCAATATGCCATCCGTGCGATTTGTCCCATGAGTTGTATGCGTGCACCACAGAAGTCATTTTAAAGCTCTAAGGGCACTCGTAGTGCCCAAAAAAAACACTAACAAGCCTAATTTCTCACCCAACATGTTAAATAAAATATTAAATTGATTCTTGCATTCATCTACCTTTAGAAAGGAAACTAATCAAACTAAACAGTACAGTTCTACAATTCCCCTAAATACCAAGTTTATAATTTTAGTTGAATTGTGAAGTGAGCAGATGCAATGAAAGTGAAATTGTGAATACCCAGGACCAGGAGGCCAGGTATATAACTTTAAAGAGGGAACAGTTAAAGCAAATGAATGTGGTGGCAGAAGTTCATCAACAACATTTCAGTAGTAAAGAAATGGAAAACCTTTAAAAGTTATGATACTGGGAATGAAGGGTAATTGCATTATAAAGATAAAGAGGAAAATCATCTGTACAAATCCTGAAGGAATAAAAGAGAAGGGTCTAATTAGAATGAATATAAGCAAATGCAGAAATATATTAAAATATATATCAAATAACTATATATCAAAGAGGAAAAGAGACCTGAAGAGATATAGCAGCTAAAGCTCAGTATAACAGTAAAACATTCTCAGTACCACAACAGCAAGAGGGCAGTTAGAGAAGAGGTGAAAATCATAAAAGAATCAAACAGACTCAAAATGGAGTATAAACACAAAATAATAAAAATTCTGAATGACTAATTCCTCCAAGTTTTAACAAGGGAAGTCATTAGCAAGCCACCCTCCTCAAAGCACAGCTCTCCCAAGTAAAACCCATGATTAGGGCGGCACAGTGGCGCAGTGGTTAGCACCGCAGCCTCACAGCTCCAGGGACCCGGGTTCGATTCCGGGTACTGCCTGTGTGGAGTTTGCAAGTTCTCCCTGTGTCTGTGTGGGTTTTCTCCGGGTGCTCCGGTTTCCTCCCTCATGCCAAAGACTTGCAGGTTGGTAGGTAAATTGGCCATTATAAATTGTCACTAGTATAGGTAGGTGGTAGGGGAATATAGGGACAGGTGGGGATGTTTGGTAGGAATATGGGATTAGTGTAGGATTAATATAAATGGGTGGTTGATTTTCGGCACAGACTCGGTGGGCCGAAGGGCCTGTTTCAGTGCTGTATCTCTAATCTAATCTAATCTAATGATTTCCTTATAAATGAGATAGAAGCCCTTGACAACAGAATGGTATAATGGACCAAGTACCCATTCTTTATAATAAGGGTCACTGACCCGAAACGTTAACTCTGCTTCTCTTTCCACAGATGCTGCCAGACCTGCTGAGTGAATCCAGCATTTCTTGTTTTTGTTCCCATTCTTTATATGTGAGTCTAGCTTAGTGCCAGCAGGCTATTCTACTGTGAAGGGAATCCAGGACAAGTTGATTCTGTCCTCACCTAGCCAACACACACACACACACCTTCCAGCATGCAAAGTCACTAGATAATCATCAAGAAATTGAATCATAGCTGATTTTTCCCCTTCCTCATCCAGGTCTGCTAAGGCTATTTGGAATTTCCCGGTTGACACCCCAACTGTCTCAGCATAATCCATCTTTTGTGCTCAACACTTACCAATCTAAAAGTATTCAAGCTACTTGATTCAAGAAAAAAAATGTCCAAACTTATTTTCTTTACTCAGATATACTTAGAGAATTATATATATCACAAAAGCTGTGTTCTGAAATTACTTTCATCTCCATACTTAAACTTAGAAATCCAATAAAAATCTTCAAAGACACTACATAGTTTTATTATGCATAATGAAAAAGATCCATAACTAGCCAGGGATCTTCTTCAGACTACATTACAACAGTGACCACACTTCAAATATACTTAATTGGGTATAAGCATTTTGGGATGCTTTGATGCTGTAAAAGGCACTATATAAATGCAAGTCTTTCTTTTTAGGTATTTAAGTTGGTAAATAAAAATCTTTGTTATAACATTTTCTGAAATTAGTAGGAAAAAAGCCAACCCACAAAGTTACACATACACAAACAACCCATGATTAGGAAGTCTTTGTGAACAGTATCATTACTTTTACTGTGAAGAAATAAAACTGATGAGAGAACAGCTGTTATGGAACCTTAGAATTACATTCCATGATGCAATGACCCAAGACCACTATTATTTCTGATAAAATGTATCTATACTATAGCTCCACAGTGGTCTGGCATCTGCAATAGCAACAGTGGGATACCCAATGTACCAAGAATGACAAAGGGCAGTGTGGGAATAAAATTCTTGACAGTAGCCACTACACAGATGTAAAAGTCACCCTGTCATCCTCCTTAACACCTGTCAATCACTGGAACACAGTAACCACGACACCCTGCTGTAAAAAAGCAAGTACTCTGCTGGCTGCTGATCTTCTTATAAAACCCTCACTGCAGGAAGTATGGTGGACAGGCTACCTGGGAATGTGAGTGTTCGAACAGACTCAACTATAGGCCTCAGCTTAAACAAACAACTGGTGAATGTTCCCTTAAAAAATGCATTCTGGACTCACAACTCAATTGGATAGTAAAACAATAAAATCAACAATAGAATTAACATCCAATTTGTATCAATTCCCATCAGGCCAAGGACTGTCATGTTATCTCCCATCTATACTGCTAAGAAACACAAAGCTGTTATTTCTAACCCTTAAGAGGGACAAAGCCATGTTTTCCCTCTTTTTCCTATTTAGTGATTACAATACTGTCAGTTGTTCAGCTAAAGCATGGGACATTTACCTTCAAATGCTTGATTGACAATACCCTGGGAGATGTCACTGTTCCTGTAGTCATCATTGTAGTGCACAAGAGCATTCTGACTGCCTTGGGGGCTGCTTTTCAGGTGTTCCAGGCAGCTTTCAATGTATTGGAATGACGGCCTCTTGTGGGGTTCACGTGTCCAACACTTGAGCATCAGCTGGTGGCTGTTTTAGGGACAAGGAAAGATGATCAACATGGATAAGGGGAAAGCTAACTTCATTACCAAAAGACCATGCATGGAATGTCAAACTTTATAATAGAATTGACAGCTTTTCACTGTTTTTTCTGATATTCACAAAAGGTTCTCTGACAGTTATAAAATAGACCTTTGTCTGTTTCATTTAGCAGCACTGCATACATTTGTAAATGCTCTGCATTAGTTACATTCCACTGACTGCCACACTCAAGTTTTAACCAAAAAATTTCATCTGAACATGTAGGGCGAAACTTAACCCATGCAAATTAGAATATTTGCAATTTAGAAGCCACTCAACTATCAAGATTTATATAATCTCCAAGAAATACATAACACACATTTAGGGAATTCAACAATATTACAATGTGCTGATACTTCACTCTATGTAAAATCCATTAGAGGCAGTATTTGTAATACTACTAAAATAATTAAAATACCATGGGAGGTTAGGTTGAGCACCATAATGAAGTACTATTTGGACTGTGATCACATTTCCCCCAAAAAATGGAAGATAAGTGAATATTTATGCAAGATGTGCAATCATATTATTAGATATCCCAGTTGTAATACATAGAAACAATATTTTGCTTTCTGTATGTTAATGTCGATTAAAAGAGACAAGCTTGTTGAGATTTATGACTGACATTCTCTGCTGTGTAATTTGATTTTTCACAAATGGTTAAGAGAATGCGCCAACACAAAACCCAAACAAAGATCAATGGTAGACATTGGAGAGCAAGCACTCTCCAGGATTTGGTAACCAGTTAGATATACTTTCACAATAGTGCCCTGAAGTGTCTTGAAACAAATACTGCAGATAATGAAACCAATCAATACAGATTTTCCATTTTTAACCACATTGAAAAATGGCTTAAGCTAAAAAAAATATTTTAAATCAGCAAGCTATTACTATTTCATATAGTATATGTAATACATTTTCTGGTGGAGGCAAAGGTATGTTTTGTTAATGAGCCATCTGCTTTAAATAACCACATGGCTGATTCAGCAATTTAAATCAGCTTTAGCAGCTGAATTACACTTAATACATAATTAGATCCAAAACTGTAGGGAGTAATGGAGTCAATATTATAATTTGAGATACTGTTCAGATTTTTATCCAATCAATTTTGGATCTAACAGCTGTTATAGTTATTGATATGAAGACATTGGCATTCTCCAATATTTCTCCTACCCAAATCTGTAAATCTTTCATTGTTTGACCCCCAAGAAAAAATAAACACTTTCCAGTAAGATGAATGTTCCAACAATTTGTTTTAAAATAACCACTGGCTGGCAGTAGTGTGCAGAGGCAACGATTCACTGTGTCACAAATAGTTACGATTCTCCAGCCTGCTGAGTTCTTGTTGACAGCCACACTGCTGAGAGGAAGCACCAAGCGAAGACCAGCGACCTCCTCACAGAAACAAGGGAAAAATCTGGAAAGAGAATCATCACCATAACCAGCACATGTCAGTCAGTACATGATGTGAAACAATGAGTTGGCATGGATGGAGGGGAAGGATTTCATATGTAAAATACAAGACAGAAGTCATCAGGAATTCCACCCACAATGATTTAAATTTGCACTTCTGCTTTCATATGACGGGAAAAGCTTTTAATGGGATGTCCAGTTTGGCTATCCATTAGATGGTCTCCTGAGATGCCGAGTGGAGAAATGAGATGCCTCGCACAACAGATCTTAGTGGGCAGGCTGATGTGATGTGTTCCATGATCTGTGACTCATGGCCACAATCGCACTTGGGGGTCCTCCACTTGTGGAACAGGTGACCACAGCTTCCATGCCCTTTGTGGACTCAGTTGAGCACTGTCACCAGTCTGAGTGTTGGACCTCTGCTGTTGGGTCAGTGATGAGGTATTGGTTCTTTATGCTATATGCATTCCACGAATCTGTCCATCTGGATATTGAGTTGATTCCACTTGCACGAATATCAACTGCTGTGCAATGGCTAGCACAATATTAAGCACTTGTGAATTTTTCAAGTCTTCAAGTGAATTGGAAAGTGGGTATTGCTCACGATTTATTCCATCGCACGGAGCACTGTAGCATCGTAGCGAATGACTGGCAGGACAATGTGGGACAGCACCAGGAGTCATTCAGTTGCAGTGGACTTGAGCATCTCTGGCACCATCCTCCTGGTGATATTTAGCTGCATATCCATGAATTTTGTGTAGTGACTGCAGGACCATGAGACAGAGCTGTAGACTAGGGCCAATGTTGCAGCAAAAAGTGTTCTGGAATTCAGATTCCAGTGACTTTCTGGATAAGGTTCACCCTGGCTTTCAATTTTTGGCTGGCGTTGGTGAGGTGAGGCCAATAGATGAGCGTCCTATCCAGGGTATTGCCCAGGTACTTTGGGTGGGTGTCATCGATAAGTCACATTCTGCAAAAGGAAACTTTGAGTTCTTTCCCAGTGGCATTGTTGTTCAGATGAAACTCCAACACAATTGTCTTCTTTGGATTGGGGCAGAGGTGCCAGGTCTGAAAGTAGCATTTCAGTAGATTCAGGCCACTTGTGAGCGTCCTACTTGCTTCCTCGAGCAGTGATGCCTGTGTCAGCAGTGCTATCAGCGGCGTAGATAAATTTTGGGATTTGGTGTTGGGCATGTCCACCATATAGATGTTGAAATAGATTGTTAAGCATCCATGTTCTTAATTTTGATAGTCAGAATTAGAGATAGTTCAGTGTTAAGTTGAGGTACAAAATGATACATTTTGAAAATAGCTCTGTGTAAATAAAGATGATTCACAAACAGAATATGCTGTTAGAAATAGATGAAGATAATTTTACATTAATTTGATTCAATACACTTTCTATGCCAAACTTTAATGTGCAAATGTTTAGGGATAATGACAACACTAGAAATGGAGTGATATCACATCACAGACCTGGCTACAAAAATCAACATCGATACAAATCAGAAAACTGCACTGCAAAAGTTTGCACTGCAGAAAATGATGGTCTAGAATTTGCTGGGAAAATACTGAGTTCATGGTCCACACCATTATTAGTACATTAAAAAAAAACAGCAATCTGTACTGAGGAACAGATATGTTACAAAGCACCATAAATTGCTGGTCACTTTCAGCTGCTCCACTGTTACCTTGGAAAAATGAGATTTCGCCATCAACCTCCCCACAAATGTTAAGGAATTACTAGATTTGCTCCGTAAATATGAATTAAACTTTCAGAAGAATGTTAGGACTGCGATTTCACAGTGTAAGGGCCCTGGATAAAGGAGTATTTAAATGGTTCTGATATGCCTCTCAAACTCCCAGAGAGGGAACAATTGAAACAGTGGAGTCTCATCCTTGCAGCAGTAAATTGTTCCTAGAAGTTTCTTTAAAAAGATTTTTTGTTTTAAAATTTCTGTCCATTTTTTCTCTCAGTCCAGTCTTTTTTTCCTTGTATTTCTGTATCTAATTTGACTCTGATTCACAAGACTGTTTTCTCCGTCATTCACCCTGTTTCTCGTTCCTTAAATTTCATTGGTTAAGGAGATAGACTATTGGTCTTTTCATTCATACAAGCCCCAGATGACTTTTTTTATTTTTTATTTTTTTATTTATTTTTTTTATTTAGAGATACAGCACTGAAACAGGCCCTTCGGCCCACCGAGTCTGTGCCGACCAACAACCACCCATTTATGCTAACCCTACAGTAATCCCATATTCCCTACCTACACTAGGGGCAATTTATAATGGCCAAATTATCTATCACCTGCAAGTCTTTGGATGTGGGAGGAAACCGGAGCACCCGGAGAAAACCCACGCAGACACAGGGAGAACTTGCAAACTCCGCACAGGCAGTACCCAGAATCGAACCCGGGTCCCTGGAGCTGTGAGGCTGCGGTGCTAACCACTGCGCCGCCCCATACTATTATCAGTTCATGCTTCCAGCAATTTGCAGTGCAAAAATAACCAGAGGTGAAGAGCAAGGAAAATATCCCAACTTGCACTGCACACTGCAAGATGCCCCACTCCAGCAAATTCTGGACCATTATGTCTTTTGATGCTGGAATGTTCCTGGTGAGTAGCTTGATTGTATGACATGTCACCCTGGGTATTCCATGAACTAAGTCTGCATGTAGACAAAATATTATAACAATGCCCTTACACTTTTGAAACACAAGGTCCGATTTTAATTCTCAGCTAGTTTTTGGTGGGTGAGAAGCAGCACAAATTAGAAACTCACTGCTACTCCAGAAATGGATTCAGATTATTTTAACTCTCAGTCCTCATTTAAATCCTACTGGTCAACTTCTCATGTTCCAGCCAGGAGTCAGCAGAAATCTATAGGAGAGGCCTAAGCATTCCTTGAAGGGCATAAAGAGTACTCAAGACCCAAAGCAAGTTTTAAAAATGAACAATTACCTTTTTGGGCACCTTCTGGCCCCTATCTCTTTCCCTGCTATCTTCATCTGATAGGGTAGGAAACTCACTGTGGTGTCCCACCTAGGCTGCTGAGTTTAAATTACAGATGGGTGCCAATGACATTTTGGGGAACTGGCATGCCAGGTCCATCAGCTTTGGGCAGCCATCTTGCCGGCTGCTCAGTTTTGCAGGTTAAACTCAGGAACAGTCATCCCCCAACGTCTCCACCATGGTTAGGTAGTGTAGGCAATTTAACCTGCCCACTTGCCCAGTTTCCACCAGGTAAGTAGGGTTTAAATCACCCTATGTGCAAGGAGGGAGTTGCGTAACACCTGGGACAATGTGACATATAGCAAAGTACGAAGGATCAAGTTAAATGCAGTACCTGAGTATGTTATAGTTAAATCCTTATGATGGACAAGGTATACGTGTCAGGTTTGGATAGTGTTGGAATGTCTGCTAGCTGGCATACAGAACCAAAGCTTGCTCTTGCAGAGAGCTGGGACAGACATGATGTGTCAAAGTACATCCTTCTATGCTGTAACCAATCTATGATTCTAAGATGGTGGAGCTCTGTAAAAGATTTAAATAAAGTATCTGGAAAGGGCAGACAGCTGTAGGAGCTAGCAGAAGGAAGAGTGCAATTATAAGATCTTGTGACATCATGGTCACTGGTTATGACTGACTGACTTGATGATTGACTGCTTTAAAGACAGAAGTGCAGCTTTGCTGAAGTAGTTTGAGCAGCAGGAATGTTCAGAATGTGGTTGTTACATTCACAATTTAATGTCATTAACTGTTGTGATTACATTCATGTCTTTCCACATGAAACCAACTCCTGAGACTATTATGTTTTCTTAAGCATTTTATTGGGCTGTAATATGCTTTGTAAAATCCTAATAAATTTTATATGCCATATCAAAAAACTACTTCAGCTTACAACTTGTCATTGGATATTCTATGGGGCCTGTTCTTAATTATGATTATAATTCTGATAAATGCAGGGATCCTAACTTGATAATGAACAGCTCATGTACAATAAATAGAAACAGAAGCCCATATCAAGGTGCTTATTAATACACAGGAGCCAAATAACTTAACAATTAGCATTATTGTTCTGCATTACTTTAAAAGGAATATAGTACAGCTTGGGTCTCTGAGTTGGAGATTCAACCACTTGATAAGATTTTTTTTCTAAAAAGTAGAATTCAGTATTTTAAATGAATGGGGTATCCTTCGCACAAAAAACACAATGGTGAAATCATTGCAGACTTGCTAAGCATTGTCCTGATTCATTCCTTTGACAAGAAACATGTACGAACTAACTGTACAGGTAGGCAAGGGTTGATTCCATCACCCTCCAAACTTAACACACTCAGTTTGCCCATCATAATAATGACTGTAACACGCCAAGTTACTGCATTTAGTCCACTAATTATTACTTTAGTGTTGGTCACTGGTTTCCCCCAGGTGTTATCCAACTTTCTCCTTGCACATATTGATGACGGTAGCTAGAAAACTACCAATGCAAAACCACAAAGGATTTATGAAATCCTGAATGACCAGTTGGGGAGCCTGATGATTAAAAAGAGAAAGGAACCAATTGAATCACAGAAGTATTTTATTTCTTAAGAAAACACAATTGAAATTTCCATTATCAAAAATAAGCAAAATAAAAAACGATACTTCACAATAACATGATTGAATTTACCCATTGGATTATTTCTTGTGCATTTTAATGCCTTCATTAAAGATTTTGATTGAAGGCTTCACCCCGTCTCCAAAACAAAGGCTTGAACTTGATTTATTTACCCAGGGCTGCAACTCCATTACCTGAGAGAATCCCCTGTAGTTCCATAGATATTGTGCACTCCAACTATCCTGGTCAGCATTCCTCCCTCAATCAACACCACAAAAACATTTATCTCAATACTGTTTGTCAGACCTTGCAGTGCACAAATTGGCAGCCAAATTTGCCAACAAAACAACCATAACTAAATTTCCAAAGTAACTGATTAGCCATGGAATTTTTAGGACATACGAAGGTCATGAAATGCACTTCATAAATGCAAGTTTCTTCTTTCTTAAGACATCTGTTGCAGTTCTAATTTATGTGAAAAATATAAATAGTTTTATTTTTCTCAGATTAAGAGTCAAATTATCCTGGCCTATAACAGTATTTCATTTTGTGTTTTTGAAAATGATTTGAATACAATTGAACAATGAATTTGGGTAGGTTTCCAACTAGACTTTTAAATATAATCTATAATTTTTTACTGAAGCCCTAAGAATCCACCAGTGAGCCAAACCCAACATGCCAATCACTAGTTTTGCCAAGTGTCAGCAGATGACAGGATTTCTCTGCCTCCCTCCACCATGCTGCCAAACTTGAACACCTCCATCCCAGTGCTATCAATCTTCAGGACGCCCACCCCAGTTTTTCTGAACTCAAAGATAATTCTCTCCAGAGACACCGAAGTTCAGAAACACTCCTGCTGCAGCTACCCTTCTTCTGATTAACTTTCAGGTATCGACCAGGTACCCACCTCTGATACATAAATCTTGCAACGTAGCCTCAGCTTTCAAAATAGTAACATAAATAATTTGGGTGTAATGGTCACTCATTTATGGTTTTCACAAACTATTTGATAGAGCCATTAAAACAGATCCCCAAATCACTATAAACATCCCAGTAAGTAAGTGGAAATTTATTTATTTAATCACTAAATATGTTGTCCCTGATGTAACACCCGACCTAACATTACACCCCATTATTAAGAATAACATATTCTTTTAACTCACCATGAGCAATGACATAGGAAATCTACTGGTTGGTTGGTTGGTTGTCATCTTTCCATTTACGAAAGATAATGGACATGCAGCATTTAGATGGGGTGTCTTTTCTTGGTGCACCTTTGCAGATGGCTGTGAAGGTCAATCCTTGAGAGGCAGGTTCTGCCACATGTGCTGCATGCAAAGCTGCCAAGTTACGCTCTGAGTTGTTGTTTTTTATGTTGGCACCTGTTGCCTAGCTGCTGTAGCAACTGGCTGTCATGGTAGTGCACACCAGTCCACCGGATGTGTCACCATTTCCCTCTTTCACCAGCTAGTGACTCCCAGGTACAATAGTCGACATTTAGGGCCTTCACATCATGCTCGCAAGCATCTTTGAAGCAGAGCTTTGGGCGCCCCACTGGTCATCTGGCCCCAGCTACCTTCACCCTGGGTCCTGGGTACGCGACTGTCTTCCTTCCTGCAGACATGTCTAATCCACTGAAGCTGCCTCTGTTTGATTAGTGCCGACACACGTGGGAGCTCTGCCTTTGAAAGGACTGCTGCATTCGTGATTTTGTTCTGCAGGGATATATCCGAAATGCACCGCAGTGAAGTTAGAAATTATTGAACTTCTTTTCCTGGTAGCTGTAAGTTGCCCATGTTTCACAGCCATACAGCAAGGTGCTGAGAACACAGGCCTCATAAACCATCAGCTTGGTCCTAAGGGGCAGCTTGGTGTTATCCATGGAAATCTATTAGTACTAAATTAAAAATCTAGCAGATTGAGCATATATCTGTCATATCGGAGTCGTCATACTTCCGATACTGCTACAGTAGCATGGTAGTTATTTTATTTGACTAGTAATTCAGAGTTCTGGACTAATAATCCAGATTTGAGAGTTCAACGCCCACCATGATGCCTGGAGAATTTATATTCAGTTAATTAAATAAATCTGGAATAAAAATCTAGTATCAGTAATGGCAAAGATGAGACTACTGGATTGTCATTAAAAACCTAACTGGTTCCCTGATGTTCTTTAAGGAAAAAAAGACTGTCATTCTTACCCTGTCTGGCCTATATATGTGACTCCAGACCCACAACTGTGGTGTTGACTCTTAAATGCCCTAGCAAGCCATTCAGTTGTATCAACAATATTACACAAAATTATAACCAATATGGTGTTGAAGGTTCAAGACGGCTCACCACCGCCTTCTCAATGGCAATTAGGGACGGGCAATAAATGCTGGCCTTGCCAGAATGAAAACAAAATGCCACATTTCAGCATAATCCCAGACTCGCAATGTCATAGTGGTTGTTGGGAGGGTGGGGAAAGCAGGGTTTAATGTAATGATTACCATATCTCTAATGGCTTTACAGTAACAATCCTGAAGGATTTGTATATATGTAAATTATAGAATGGATAAAGATTGTTACATTAACAATTTAATGCCGGTGTTAAATTACTCTCAGCTCAGGAGTGACACTTGTACCATAAAACATTCAAACTACACGATCTGGCATTATACCAGAGAAATCTAAGATTCATTTCTGCAGTGTATGGATTGGTCTCTGTCCTTCCTATCCCCAAAAACACTGCTGCAGCAAATGATCTGGCTGAAATGTCAAATGAAAGAGACAAATGTAAATGGCAGTCAGTTATGGCTGGGATTTCAAATCTGCTTGGGAGTCCAATGCTGCACCATTGCCACAATTTCACTTCAATTTCACTTCAACTTAAATCCAAGTTGCATTTCATTCAAATTTCCTCATATAATTCACAAGCATCATCAATTGAGGAAGATATTTCAGGTACTATTCTCTGCATTAGATATGCACCATCAACAAATACATGGCAAGCTGATCATTGTAGAAGTAGCTTTCACAGAAGTCACATTTCTGTATCTCATGAAAGATGACTGGCAAGATCAACTCAAGCTTATACAAAACAATGATAGTATACTTGGATTTTATAAAGCAAAACCAAAGTATGTCCTTTTTATTTTCCATTTTGCATTCATCAGACTAGGAGCTGTAGAATTGTGCACTTCCTCTCCGTACCTAGTGTTCCAGAATTGAGCAGCCCCCAAGCATAGTAAAGTTTTGGGAGAGATTCTGCTGATACTATCATTGTAATTTCTGTCTACTTATCTTGTAGTTTTCAAGATGTATGAGCCAGCCTGGCATAATATGTTTGATGAGAGGAGGAAGCAGCAAGTGGGAGACATGTTGTGAGGGTATAAGTGAAGGACAGGAGGTGCAGTGGAGCGCTCCAATCTTGGAGGATGGGAATTTGATGTAGAAAGGATTGAAAGTGCTGAAGCTAAGGTTCAGTGGTGCAGAGGTATGCTGAGCATAAGAGAGATGTGAAGTGGAGTCTTACTTTGGTAGTCTGAATAAGGTCATTACATTTTTTTCCCTGTACTGCAGTCAGGTCCTGGGAACAATACTTCTGACATTAATGTGCTCTGTGACCTCGCTCCCTTGCTATTGGCAAATGTGCTTGGGCACCTGATGCCCATCAGAAGCAGGGAAAAGAAACTGCTACTTGGTCTAGGATCACCTCCAGTGATGCAGTAGAGAATTAGGGGATCCTGGTTGAAATGATGCTGTTTGCTGCTCAAGTATCTTATTGTATATAATTCACCATTGAAAAGGTGCAGCAGGCTGCCTTTACATTGTGGTCACCCCATCAGATTTCCTGACCTCCTAATCAGCGAGCTACCTTAAAAGGAACCTGATTAACGTTGGCACCTTGCTTATTGCATTTAAATTAGGCCTGGTCACAAAAATGGCACAAACCTAGTCTACTTCATAAGGTGAATGAGCAGAGTGCACACCCTGCCTATCACCCAAATGACATATGCCACATATGAAAGTCACCCCTATAGTTTCATGCTTGTTGAGTGAATAAAGATTTTTTTGAGAGATGGAAATGGTATGTAGGAAAATGCTGATATTGTTAGCTTTTAATGAAACCCCCTCATTTAATTTAGTGTGGATATATGCAATAATAACACTGTCTATGAGCTGTTACATGAGACAAGTAGAATGTTAAGGAACGAATACGTAGCATATATTAGTTTTGAATTTAAAATAAAAAAGCATAAACTGCAAATACTGGAAATCTGAACAACAAATAGGAAATGCTTGAAACATTCAGGTCAGTCAGCACGAAGAGAATAGGCAGACTGACATTTCAGGTAGAGAGCCCTTGATCAGAACCGAGGGCTGCATACCTGAAATATTCACTTAGCTGTCCTCCACAGAGATGCTGATTGACCTGTGTGTTAACCACATTTTCTATTTTTGTTTTAAACTCAGCCAAGCCGTTGTAAGACAACCCTGAATATAAGCAGGACAATTTCAACAGCAGGCCTGGGAGTTAGCACAGAAAATTCAATTCCAGAAGGTGATCTTCACTATAACCTAGCCATTAACTTCAGAGAGATAGTCAGTATCATACATATCAGCTAAGTAATTAGTAATGTTCCATAATTAATTACAAAGTGATTTCTTAGATGTTTTCTGTCGCAGTGCTGCATGACACAGAATCTTACATAATATGAATTTTAGGAATCTTGGTGTAATGCTAACAGTTTATTTTGGGATGTGATTGAGGAAAGCTATTGAAACTTTCAATTAATATTAAACCATATAAACTTCACATTTGAAAAGTAAGCGTATCACAGAGCTACTAAGATGGAGTTCATTTCAGCAAAAACACACTGCTCCCCAGATCACTTATCTTGTATCTAGAAGGTTCACTCGACTGATTCCTGGGATGAGAGGGTTATCGTATGAGAAAGGATTAGACAGGTTGGATCTGTATTCATTGAAGTTTAGAAGCATGAGAGGTGATCTTATTGAAACATATAAGATCCTGAGGGGACTTGACAGGGTGGATGTCTTGTAGGAGAGACTAAAACTAGGGGATACAGTTTAAAAATAAGGGGTCTCCCATTTAAAACAAAGATAAGGAGAATTTTCTTTTCTCAGAAGGTCGCAAGTCTGTGCAACTCTCTTCCCCGGAGAGCGGTGGAGGCAGGGTCATTGAATGTTTTTAAGGCAGTGGTAGACAGATTCTTTACAAACAAGGGAGTCAAAGGGTATCGGTTGGGGGGGGGGGGGGGTGGGTAGGCAGGAAAGTGGAGTTGAGTCCACAAACAGATCAGCCATGATCCTATAGAATGGTGGAGCAGGCTCGAGGGGCCGAATGGTCTACTCCTCCTCCTATTTCATATGCATGTTTTATCGAGCAGATTTATTAAATGTAATTAGAAAACACTAGTCCCAATATTACTCTGGGACTATTATACTTTCTAATTACTGCAGTCTTATAATAATTAGAATAAATAGCACATTAAAGCAAACAAATATAGGGGAATATATTCAAACCATGTGTAATTTTGCCATTCACCTACTGCCAGGAAGAATATTGTAATCTTGGCTTTAAGGGCACTATGAGCAGTATTACACCCCACTGTGCATTCCAGGATAGGTTTAACACAGCAGTAAATGATTACCACCATTAAAGGCACTACATTTAGCCAGTTATTAATTAGGCAACAGATCCAATTCTGTGAAGTAGCTTTACATATTCTGGCATTTCAAAACTCTTATGCAACTAAGATGATTCACAGCTGGACCAGGTTCTACTATTTCCAAAAGACTCGAGCTAACACATTTAGTGTTTTTATATATGTAACAAATATGACTGTTTAATAGTTACTGTTGTATTATGATAAATCATGACACAAATGCTAATACTTTTCTAACATTGTTACTTATTCCAATATGTCCAACAAACCTATTTGTAATACATGCAGTGTGCTGGAACTGCAGAAGAAAGGTTTGCTAACTTCTAGTCAGCACGGTGAGCTGACTACCAGCCTGCTTTGTTGCTGCATTCAAACAAACTGTATTACATTAAGTAGTATTGTAATGTTGCTGCATATTTTTAGGAAACCAGACTGCCCATTATCATGCACATTTTTGTCTGGCGAATGCTCATCTCCAATGCACCTTGGGTATGGGTTGCTGAAGCATCTGCGTCACCTTCTGCAGCTAATAAGGAAATATGCCCATATTATTAGGCTTTCTAGCTTATGTGATACTATGCAAAGATTGCTTTATGGGCAACGTTGTCATGACTGCAAAGTTTTCTTGTGGCTTGATAACAGAGTACAAAGCCTGGGGCTTTTGATCCCTCCTCTAGAGTTGGCCATTGGTTGAGAGGTAGGAGACAGAAAGTAGGGATAATGGGAATATCATCAGATTGGCAGGATGCAGAAGTAGTGTTGTCCAGGGATCTGTCCCAGGATGAAATGGCTGTCCCATAAGGAGCGATCGAGTAGAATTTTAGAATTTAAGAGACTGAGAGGTGATCTCATTGAAATGCATAAAGACAGCAAAATTCAGCTCCTTTAGCATCCGATTTCTCAGTGCTACAAGCCCCATTTTGCCTCCAAAATGGAGAAGGCCTCTTAGAAGGAGGACATATCCACCCAGGGAGCAATTCTCCGACCTGAACCTCAGCGAGGAATATGCATCAGCCATCTCCGATTCATTAAGAATGTCCGCAATGAAATCTGCACAACTGCAACCTCAGAAGAGGGGGAGGAGTGACCATGAAATTTTATACATCAGGCTCCTTACAGGCTGCAGTAGGCGATATTTGCAACATCTCCCAGTTTACTGTCCACTGTTGCATAAGGAAAGGCACTGAGGCTGTGTAATCCAAGAGAGCTGAATGCATTTCATTTTCTTGTCTGAGAGTGGCAGGAGCAGCAGCCACATGGATTCACGATGACTGCAGCTTCCCCATGGTGAAAGGTGCCATTGCGACCACCACATCTCAACTCTGGGATGTACTGCAACAGAAAGGGATTCCACTCCCTCATCGTGGAGCTGGTGGGCGAGCATATGCAGGTCAATGCCCGGTACCTTACAGCAATTATGATGTCTTCATTCTGTGAAAATCTGCTATGCCATCCGCATTTGAGCCACCACAACAAACCGAGAGTGGCTACTGTGAGACAAGATCTATCCTTTGATAACATGGCTCATGACACTGGTGTGCAACCCATGCACAAATGGACAGCATGGATATAACAACAGCCCTATTGCCACAAGAAATCTGGCACAACAGACCACTGGGGTGCTTGAGCAATACCTCCGCTCTCTGAACCCCTCTGGAGAAGCCCTGCAGTATCCAGCATAGTACATGTCAAGATTCATGGTGGTCTGCTACATTCTGCATAGCCTCGCCAATCATGAGGCACAACCCTTGCCACCAACTAAATGGTGGCCAGCTGAGGATGAGAAGAAAGAGGAACAGGGGAGGAGGCAACCAACTCAGCCTCTTTTGGGCCAGGCTGTGTAAGATTGAGTCATCCGACTTTGATACCAGTACCGCAAACCCATTCACCAACAGTTCCACACTTTACCTTCTCTCTGTTACTGATCATTGTAGTGTCTGCCTGGCCATAATGCTAAAATAGAAGCCACCACAAAATAAACATTCCAAGCCAAATTTATAAACCATTCCATATTCTATACAAATATCAACTAATCACCCTTGTGCCTTTCTTGTGGTTGTCTTTGCCTATCCTAGTGCTCCTATGTAGTGCTATCCTCGTGCCTGCAGTATGGCTGGTAGAAGGCTAATGACTTTCAGCAGAGGACTACAGATGGCCTTGCAGGGTGACTTTGAGCAGCTCTGGGCATGGGAGGCCCGGCTTTGGACTGCACCATCTCGAACTGGGTAGCTGTCGTCTGGGCCATTTTGGCTGAGAGGCAACAGCAAGAACATAGGCAGAGTGGCAGTGGTGGGAGGAAGAATGCCATCAGCCTGAGAGGGAACAGCAGGCTTGTGCTCTATAGAGCTACTGCCACTCCCCAGAGGCAGTGGCTGAGGAATCCTAGTAACTTGTTGCAGCACCAATTGCCAGGCTGCCGTGACACCCTGCAAACCCATCTTAAGACTAGTATCCACAGCCATGATGGCAGCAGTCTGAGCTTCCACTGCAGCACTTAGACATTGGTGGCTTTGGCTTGTGCTGCCATAGAAGCTGTGACATAGCCATTAGACCCTGCACTATGGTTGGGTTCACAATTGTACTAATAGAGTTGGACACCACTTCCACACTGGAAGGGATGGGCTCCAAGCTCTGCCAAGCCCTGCACCACATTGGTGCTGAACTCCACCATATTCCTTTACACTGACCGTAGGCTTCCTGGCAAGTCTGTTAACATACCAAGTATTTCATTCTGGATACCCATTAGCCTTCCTCTGTAGGCCACCCCATCAAAGTCCTCATGAGTCCTCTGCAGCAGAACTCATGTGTAACTTCACCCTCCAGCAAGCCTGCACTTGCGCGACCCTTGTCCTCTGCCCTAGTTGCAGGCCACTCATGCCCGGTATCTCACCATGTGCAGATCCCACCTCTAGGATATCCTCTAATATATGCAGAGTGTTAGTATCTGAGCTCGTGAGAAGAGAGTAATTATGTTTCTTCTTCATCACTATCTTCCTGCTCTTCCACCTTTCTTTTCCACCTTTGTCCAGTTCGCAGTTCTTGGACATCGGAGAGTAGAAAGTACAATGGTAGATGAGGGGAAATCAAAAGGTGATGTTCACATCATCTGCAGCTTGTAAATCAGAAGAGATTGTGGGATGAGGGGTAAGTGGGATGTGAGAAGGAGAATTGCACATCAGTCATCTTCGACCATTTCCAGCCCTGCCACTGGCCACAGCGTCAGCCTTGGCTGCTTCAACGATGGCAACTAGCAACTCCTCCATCCTGGTAAGGGCATGCAGATGTGCCTGTCCCCCGCCAGTTAGGTGCGGCTGCCTCCTGTTATGGGCCACCTTGACCAACAGGAGGGAGAAAGTGTGTCAGTGGGTGTGGTACAATGTGTTTGGGTGATGTGACTGTCATAGTTGAATAACTGACCGTGTGCAAGCACTGAGATGTAGGTGAGAGGCTTGCAGCAGTGCTAAACAGGTGACGGTGAAATGAAGCTATGAATGTGAGGTACGAGTTGTGATTGATAGAGATAGTTGGTGGGTGAGTGACGGGGGTGTGGTGCATTGAGCAGTGCGTGAGGCTAGTGGTGCAGTTGGTGCGACATGGCACTGGAGCTGGCCACTCATATGTGACCACTGAACTTTTTGCAGCACTGCATCCAGGTCCTCTGGGTTAGACCCCTGGCATTGATCACAATGGCTATCTGGTTCCGCTGCCTTCACAAACTATGTCTGGAGGACCTCCTCTGGACAGATGACATCTCTCCTCCTTTCTACCTCCTGCACCAAGGCCTCCAGTGCAGGGTCATGTTGTGCCATTAGTGAGAATCCTTGTGTCAAAATCACTTTTAGAATAACTTTCATCACCTATTTCAGCCATAATGCACGTCCCCTTTAAGAGATGCAGGTAGTGGTGAGCCGCCTTCTTGAACCACTGCAGTCCATATGGTGTAGGTGCATCCACAGTGCTGTTAAGGGGGGGGGGGGGGGGGGGGGGGGAGTTCCAAGTTTTTGACCCAGTGACAATGAAGGAACGGCGATATAGTTCCAAGTCAGAATGGTGTGTAGCTTGGAGGGGAACCTGCAGGTGATGGTATTCCCATGCATCTGCTGCCCTTGTCCTTCTAGGTGGTAGAGCTCACAGGTTTGGAAGGTGCTGTTAAAGGAGGCATGGTGAGTTGCTGCAGTGCATCTTGTAGATGGTACACACTGTGCGCCAGTGGTGGATGGGAGTGAATGTTTAAGGTGGTGGATGGGATGCCAATAAAGTAGGCTGCTTTATCCTGGATGGTGTTGAGCTTCTTGAGCATTGTTGGAGCTGTACTCATCTAGACAAGTGGAGAGTATTCCAACACACTCCTGACTTGTGCCTTGTAAATGGTACACTGGCTTTGGGTTGTCAGGAGGTGAGTTACTCCCCGCAAAATTCCCAGCCTCTAACCTGCTCTTGTAGCTACAGTATTTATATGCCTGGCCCAGTTAAGTTTCTGGTCAGTGGTAACCCCCCGGATGTCGAAGTTGGAGGATTCAATGATGGCAATGCCATTGAACATCAAAGGGAGATGGTTAGAGTCTCTCTTGTTCCAAATGGTCATTGCCTCGCACTTGTGTGGTGTGAATGTTACTTGTCACTTAACAGCCCAAGCCTGGATATTGTCCAGGTCTTGCAGCATGTGACAACGCACTGCTACATTATCTGAGTCATCACGAAAGGTACTGAACAATGTACAATCATCAGTAAACATCCCCACTCCTGACCTTATGATGGAGGGAAGGTTATTGATGAAGCAGCTGAAGATGATTTGCCTCAGGAGATTAACCTGAGGAACTTCTGCAGCTATGTCCTGGGTATGAGTTGATTGGTCTCTAACAACCTCAACCATTTTCCTTTGTGCTAGGTATGACTCCAACCAGTGAAGAGTTTTCCTCAATTCCCATTAAATTCAATTGTTACGACTCCTTGATGCTACACACTCTCAAATGCTACCTTGATGTCAAGAGCTGTCACTCCCACCTCACCTCTGAAATTCAGCTTTTTTGTCCATGTTTGAAGCAAAGATGTAATGAGGTCTAGAGCCAAGTGGCCCTGGCAGAACCCAAAGTAAGCATAGGTAGCAGTTTATTGCTGATTAAGTGCAGTTTGATAATACTGTCATCACCTTGCTGATGATTGAGAATAGACTGATGGGGCAGTAATTGGTCAGATTGAATTTGTCTGCTTTTTGTGGACAGGACATACCTGGACAATTTTCAATTTTTTCCAGTAGATACCAGTGTTGTAGCTGCACTGGAACAGCTTGACTCGAGATGCAGCTAGCTCTGAAGCACAAGTCTTCAGTACTACAGCCGGGATGTTGTCAGAGTCTATAGCCTTTGTTGCATTGAGTGCCTTCAGCCATTTTTTGATATTATGCAGAGTGACTCCAATTGGCTGAAGACTGGTATGTCTGATGCTGGGGACCTCAGGAGGAAGCCGAGATACACCATCCACTCGTCACTTCTGGCTGAAGATGGATGCAAATGTTTCAGCCTTGTCTTTTGCACTGATGTGCTGGGCTCCCCCATCATTGAGAATGGGGATATTTGCAGAGCCTCCTCCTCTGGTTAACTGTTTAATTGTCCACCAATTTTACATGCTTAACAATGATCAGAATCCCAAAACTATATCACTACTGCAACTGCTGTATCTGTGGATTAAAAAAAAAGTTTTAAAAGATTTGGTATAATTAGCTTGAATTATTTTCCGCTTAATAATGAATTTTCTTGCAACTCCACATAACATTTCAGTATATTGCTGTTTTTTTAAATGTCAATTACAAAGCATATATTAAAACACAATGAAAAGTCCTCCGAATAAAAAATCAATTACATTTTGAAAAGTCCAGGTTTCACTGGGGCGGTTGAAGGGTTAAAATCAAAACTAATTATAAGTATAATCACCATAACAAGTTTGAGAAAAGTGGTTCACTTTTACTCTCCATTAGTATTAGCAATTGAACATGTCAAATGTAATTTTAGTAGATGGGATATTAAGCTGGAATTTTACTGTTGATTGACTTAATTAACTAATCATTTAGGTACACTCATGGGAATAAAAAAAACATTGTTTTTATAGATTATACGAAAGTCAGCATGGTGGAACCAATTCTTTACTGACAGATCATCCACTATCAAAATAGTAACAGTCTGATGTTTAATTTAAAATAAGGATATCGGATTGTCATTACAGTTTCCAAGGGTCATAACTACCATTAATACTGGACTTCAAAACATTCTTTTCCAAAATCTTTTCACATTATGTCAAGTGAAAATGAAGGAATTGTGAGTGCTTCATTATTTATTTTTGAAGATATGATTTCTTTTGATTTACCAATAGTAGTCTATGTTTGAAAGGGTGAGTATTATATTACGAGTAGCACCTCATTTAAATATCAAACACGCCAAAAAAAAAATCAAAAAATCAATAAAACAAAAATACATCAAATAGGCAGAGCTGGAGTTGGAACGGAGAAGAAATTGATTAATGGAAGAATGCTACAGAGAATACAAAACTATGTGTAAAAATTTGGAGGAGGAAATTCCAGGATCTTGACTGGGTATGCACAAAAGGGGGATTATAACCCATGCCAAAAATATTTGGTGGGGTGAGGAATTGAACATATTTCTTGTAATTACACCCGTGGGTTATTAAATCCAACAGCATGTGAGCTGGAATTAGCCTACATGATTGAAGTTGCAATATTCTTTCAATACACTGTTCTTCCTGTATTTACTCCTTCCCTCGGAACTGTAACTTGATATGGTGGAAATACTTGGATGCTCCTTTGACCCAGAGACCTGGGCTGAAATTTTACAGTGGGCGGACGGGAGCCGGACTCAGACGTAAATGTCGGTGACGACCCCGCTTCTGCCCAGCCTGGGATTCCATCCCATATTTTACGGATCCCCAGACTTTAATTGGCCTGAGGCGGGACTTCCACCTACTTGAAGGAGGAGGTCCCGCCTCAGTGAGCTGCCGGCCAATCAGCAGGCTGGCAGCTCTTAGTCTCAACAGTGCCACCAGGAGCAGTGGCCACTGCTGGGACTGCAGCCCAGCTGACCTGATGGAGCCGAGAGACTGGGTAAGTTTGGGTTGCCTCACCAGGGGAATCGGTTGTGCCCTGGTGAGGCTAGGGTGGTCGTTTGGGGGGAGGGGGGCGTTTTGGATCCCGGGGATGGGTTGGGAGGCGGGGGCGGCCCTCAATCGGGCACCCTGTGCCCTACTGCCATGCCTCCCCCGCTGAGGGTGGGGGGGGGGGGGGCGGAAAGGCCAGCAGCTATTGCTGGGCGGCCTTTCACATCCCCAGCACACCTGCTTACCATGGGTAAAATACCCATGGAGGCGGGCAAGGGCCCTTAAGTGGTCGTTAAGTGTCTTGATTGGCCTCAGGCAGGCGGGCGGGCCGTTTCCCACCCCCCGCCCCACCACCGCTGGACCTCTGTAAACTTGTTCTGAGGCGGAATCGGGGCAGGTAAGCCTCCCGGAGCCTGCCGCTCAATTTTACTTCGCCCCCTCGCCACCATCCGACCCGCTGGAGCAGCGTAAAATTTCGGCCCTAGGCTCCAGAAAAACAATTCCTGGTGGGGACATCCAAGCAAGATAGGAGCCAGGCTAAAGGTACCATTCCTCCTGGTCTAGGGGTTAGGAGTCAGACTAACGACCTGTCCACTGAAAAATTCCTGTCCTCATAGAAACCAATCAACTGGATTTACTAATTCAGATTGATCACACATCTTAATAATTCCACCCAGATTTCTAAACTGATAAAATAAAAATGTTCTAAGACTTTGGTTAAGGGAAAAACAATCTTGTCTACCAAAAAGTGATTTCAAAATTAATTAAACTAATTAGAACTGGAAAGTTAACTCACTAAATTGCATGGTAGATAGCACAAACCATCATTCAAACTTTACAAATATGCAGCATTGACTGCAAAAAAAGTCTTCGTTTTATTGCTATTTAAAGAATGGTTACTGTGATTTAAAGAAAACACTTTATGTGGGTTTCGAATGTCAGCTCTTACAGGTTGAACATAACATTCCCAAAATTACTTAACCGCCATTGCTTATACGACTGCAAAACAAAAAAATAAAAGTAAAACAGAAATAAACAATGAGGGGGGAAACATTTGCACCAGCAATAGCACTGTCTCATTCTCAGGCAAATTCTATCTACAATAGTACACACAACCGTGAAAAACATTTTTTGCCTGGAAACAATTTCTGCTCTGCGAAATTACAATTTTAGTAGCCAAGTAAAACAATTTTGATGCCAACCCATATGGACTGTCACAAGATATCAAGAACAAAAAACTCCAATATTGAATAAAGGAACATTTGTAGTATTTCATCTAAAACAATGTGGGCTAATATCACCCCATAACTTGACAGTTACCATCAACATTTTTTTTTTAACAAAGGCTCAGAAGTTACTGCAACCAGTTTAATGAACTAGTTGTTGAGCAGGTCCTGGAATTTGTTGGTAAATTTCCAGAGCTAATTAAGTCAATTTTATAAAAGCTGCAAACATCAAAACAGCTGTTTGCAATGTCTCAACAAATCTGGGAAATTTACGATTTTAAAAAATTGAGTCAGATTTTCTGGCACCATCTATACTCCAAAATTTATTGGCATCCACCAGATACCCAAGGCCACAGTTGACTTCCCTATATTTTGGTAAATTTCATCTATGGATGGACACTTGAGGGAAATAAACTTTCAGGGCTACAAGGCTAAAGCATGGGACTGACTGGATTGCTCTACAGAGAGCCAGCATGGACTCGATGGACTGAATGGCCTCCTTCTGTGGTGTAATGACTCTACGATAACAAAATCCACCATCTGCTATGTGAACAGAACCACTGGAAACAGAAGTGTTAGCAAAGCTTAGCTCTGTTGCAACCTTTATTAAGTTCCAAGTCACAATTAAGTTGAAGGAATTTTTTTTCTTCTTTCATGGGACGTCGCTGGCTCTTGACAACTGAGTGGCTTGCTAGACCATTTGAGAGGGCAGTTAAGAGTCAACCATATTGCTGTGGGTCTGGAGTCACATGCAGGCCAGACTGGGTAAGGATGGCAGATTTCCTTCCCTAAAGGATATCAGTGAACCAGACGGTTTTTTTTAACAATCGATAATAGTTCCATGGCACCATTACTGAAACTAGCTTTCAATTGCAGATTTTTTTAATTAGTTGAATTTCAATTCCACCAGCTGTTGTGGTGGGATTTGAACCTGTGTCCCCAGAGCATTAGCCTGGGCCTCTAGATCACTAGTTCAGTGACATTACCACTACACCACTGTCTCCCCCATAAACATAGAAAGTCCTGTATATTTTCCTCCAAGGTAAAATAATCAACGAGAGAAATGACTAGCTGCAAGCATTCCAATTTGAATATCTTTAAATTTTCATCAGCCAATCTAAGTACATAAAAACAACACAGTGAACCATTGGTTGCATTTGTTAGTTCATGGTGAATCAATTTATCCAAGTATACTGAAAGATTAGCCATCTGTATGCATTTACATTGTTGGAGTTTTCAATCCATGGCCAAAATAAATACACAGCTGCAATGGATTTGAACAAGCAACCTTGTCTATTGTCAATATAAAAATATATCTATTATTTGGTGAGATTCTCCAGACAGAATTCGTTCTGAACTGACTGACTTTCAAGATGATAGACAAACTTTAAGCATCGACTGATTTGATGTTGGTTGCAGACCCTGAACTGCTTTTAGTTTGACTTTGTTGTTACTGTGTGGTACGATAGCTTTTAAAATACATTAGCTCTATTAAATTGCTGTTTTTGGTACTGCATATGCATTCATGAAAAAATTAGTATAATAAATCAAGGTACAAAGTCCAACAGATTTTTGCTTTAACAAGTTTATGACAGTTCATTTCGAGTACACACATCTTTCAGCGGTAATTTTGAAATCAGAGATCCAATCTCAAACCATTGGACACATACTGACCCCTATAAATTACTGTGACGGGGATAAAAGGTAGTATTCTCTCTCCGTCCCTCAACACAACAACTTCCCATATGACTTATTACACAGAATGATTAATGGTAAAAATTAGTCATTTTAATCCTGAAATTTGCATAAATACTCAAATTATGGAAAGTGGTTACTTTCCCTTTTATTTTACAGCTCCCAATTATTTATTTGATGGGTTAAATGGTCAATAATTTAAAATCAGAAATAATAATTTACACATGTAAATTTTCACTTAATATTTACCAACCATGTCCAACATTCCAGAGATTACTTAAAAACTTAACATTCTACCACAGCACTTAAGCTTTTGGAAATATATAGACAGATGAGTTGAGTCCCATGACGTGCTTTCCCTTGAGTGGAAGATTGGCATTGCATAGATATTCTGTTTTTAATTTCTCTTGCAGATTTTCTCCCAACTTTAAAATAGTTTTATCATCCGAGTTTATTAGAACATTATTTTGTTCCCATTTTGAATTCTCATTTTCTAAATCTCAAGAGTTCGGGTAGGTGACTTATTCCCAGGCCTCTGCCAATTCTACATTTGAACTGAGAACTAGGTGATATGCAAGAGCGATGGAGTGGCATTTTTGCTGATTTTGCTCTCACTGTAAGGATGCACCTGGTATACATTTTGCACCACCTTCTGATAGTATGAAGAAATGGGAGGGGAAGTTACTGTGGGGAATTCGGGACATGCAACTGTTTTGTATAAGATGTTGCAGCAGTTGTTCAATTAAGTTACTTACCTCTACATAATTATATTATGAGAGCTTTGAAGATTAAAAGTAAGTGGTGGGCATTAAGTATACTGTTAGCTCAAGTCCATGGGTTTAAAATCAGTCCTGGAGCACTGAATATCTCCACTTGCTGCTACCTAGAAAGGTCCAACATGAAGTGAGTTTGGTCAATATTAGGCCAGTTTTTAAATTGATATTATGCTATAAATGAGCACAAATTGGCAGGGACAAAGACAGCTACAGTTAGGTATGATAAAATACAAATTGGTCCAATATAACATGTTCTGAGGCTGAAGAAAGGAAAGCATAAGAAAAAATATATATATATACTCCCCCCCCCGGCAATAACACTTACAGATAATAGTTTCCCTCTTCCCCACCCCCACCCCCTTCACAAAAGACTTGCATGTAAGACGGGAAAGTGAAGACACGTGAGTGATGACTGCCGCTCGGAAAATCCTGGGCTGCAGGTAAGATCAGTGACTATTTTATTTAAATGTAGTCATTTTCTTGATTTACATATTCAAAGTCAGGTCCCGTCACCCAGCGGCTGGGGGGGTGGAGTGGTCGCCGCGGAGCCTCACTGCCGCCGCGGAGATCGGGCCCGGTACTCACAGCGTCGGGCTCCGCGGTGGGCTGCTGCCAGTGCAATCATCCAGCCTGCCCCAGCCCCGCCACAGATCTTGACGTCAAGACCTCAACAAAATCCATACATATTGAAAAACAATTAAATATAAAACCTGAAAGATGTATGTTATATTCAAAAAAGCAACTTGACAGTAAGACAGCATCTATATCTCTTGATAAATATGAAGATTAACACTGTAGTATAATGTAGTATATTGGACATTAGATTGCTACTAGGTTAAATATGCTAATTGTATTGTATACCTCATCACAGGAAGTGATGTAACCACATATGGAATCCTCATGTACAGGCTTGGAAGATGTAAACCATTGTATTAAGATGTGTTTAATAAGATTTAAAAAACCCTACCCAATGTTTGTTTTTAAATTTTTTTTAATGTTTGTGCTTGGAGTGATTTATGATTTACAGTCAATTCACACCCTCCCTGTACTAACGCTTTGTCTTTCAGCATGCCATTAACATACCATTTGCCTTTGTTCCATGACCTTCTGGTCAGTTATTCTCTGTGACCTTGTCCTATCAACACCTGTTGCCCCACCCCCGCTTTATTTGCTTAAAACCTTTTACATTTCTAATATTTGCCAGTTCTGAAGGGTCACTGACCTGAAACGTTAGCTCTGCTTCTCTCTCCACAGATGCTGCCAGACCTGCTGAGTATTTCCAGCGTTTCTTATTTCTGTTAGAATTTGTGTTAATCTCACACAGCTAAACAAAGCAGTGGAACACAAAGTAATCCAATGTCATCTGTAGATGAAACCTTAGCTAAATTGGGGAAGGGCTCAATCTTCATAAAGCTGGATGCAAATAGTGGGTTTTGGTAACTGCCCCTAGATGAAGAGTCTAAGTTGCTCACAACCTTCATCATCCCATTTGGAAGGTTTTGTTTCAACAGACTACCCTTTGGTATCACGTTAGCACCTGAAATTTTCCAAAGGACAATGTCAATCATTCTAGAAGGACTAGATAGAGTCGTACATCATATGGATGATGTCCTGATCCATGGAACCACTCAGACAGAACATGACACTAGGTTGAGACCAGTACTGCAACGACTAGAGAAAGCAAGACTTATATACAACAACAAATGTGAGTTCTCACAGCAGTTGTCGAATTCCTTGGACATGTTGGATCTGGTGTAAGAGTTTATTTTATTTTTAATTTAGAGATACAGCACTGAAACAGGCCCTTCGGCCCACCGAGTCTGTGCCGACCATCAACCACCCATTTTATACTAATCCTACACTAATTCCATATTCCTACCACATCCCCACCCTCCCTCAATTCCCCCACCACCCACATACTAGGAGCAATTTATAATGGCCAATTTACCTATCAACCTGCAAGTCTTTGGCATGTGGGAGGAAACTGGAGCACCCGGAGGAAACCCACGCAGACACGGAGAACTTGCAAACTCCACACAGGCAGTACCCAGAGTTGAACCCCGGTCGCTGGAGCAGTGAGGCTGCAGTGCTACCCACTGCGCCACTGTGCCTCCCACAGTTGATCCACAGAAAACAGGAGCAATCAACAAGTTTTCAGCTCCTAGGAACGTGACCGAGCTGCAGAAATTTATAGGAATGGTGAATCAGTTTGGAAAGTTTTTGCCCAACCTAGCTGCAGTCAATGAGTCACTAAGTCAATTGTTAAGACAAAGGTGTTGGGAGGAAGCTCAACGGAGATCATTCGATAGAACAAAGGAATGCTAATATCACCGAATATGTTAACTCACTATAACCCTGAGCTACCCACCATCATTGCTGCGGGTGCATCTTCTACAGGACTGGGAGCTATACTGTTTCAGACACAGACAGATGGAAAGCGCAGACCAATTTACTACGCATCCTTTTCATTGACGGAAATTGAACAGACACACGCAGTGATAGAGAAAGAAGCATTAGCGACTACATGAGCTTGGGAAAGGTTTGCAGACTATTTTATTGGTCTTAACGTCAAGATAGAGACAGACCACAAACCATTGGTAACTCTCCTAAATGCAAATGAATAAGCAAAGATGCCTCCATGAGTACAAAGATTCAGACTGAGGATTGATGGGGTTTGTTCCAAAGACAGAGTATGTTCCAGGAAAGCAACAGATCACAGCAGATGCGTTGTTTCGTATCCCAGTTGTAAGATCTGAACAAGGTGATGTATCCCTTATTGAAGAGGTGGAAACCTTTGCATCGACAACCACAACTCTACCAGTGACAACTGAGACTGAACAAAATTAGAAATGCACAGCAATTTGATGAAGAATGTGCTCAAGTTAGCGAGTACTGTGTCAAAGGATGGCCAGCATACATGTCACACAATCCTATTCTCAGACAGTGCTATGAACAGAGAGGACATCTCTGTTGATGTAGTTGATGATTTATTCATTTATGATGATAGATTGGTCATTCCGAGTGTTCTGAGACTAGACATACCACAAAGATTGCATCAAGGACATTTGGGCATCACAAAATGTCGAGCCAGAGCACAAAATTCTGTTTGGTGGCCAAGTCTTTCAAAATCATTGGAAGAGATGACATCAAGATGTATTACTTCTGCTATTCATTGCCAGGAGACAAGAGGACCACTGATATCATCTTCCTTTCCATCAAGACCATGGGAACATCTTGGCATAGATCTTTTTGAATACAGAGGTAAAACATTCTTGACTGGAGTAGGTTATTACTCAAGATGGATAGAAGTCAAGCAACTGCTGGGTCAAACTTCCGAGGCAGTGATTACATCGTTGAATGAGATATTCGCAACACATAGAATCCCAGACTTCTTAATTTCAGGCAACGAATTGCAGTTTGCCAATGAATACTTCAAAGAATTCACAGCATCATATGGATTCATTTCATACCACTTCTTCTTTTTTGGCCTCCTTGTCTCGAGAGACAATGGGTAAGTGCCTGGAGGTGGTCAGCAGTTTGCGAAGCAGCACCTGGAGTGGCTATAAAGGCCAATTCTAGAGTGACAGACTCTTCCACAGGTGTTGCAGATAAAATTGGTTGTCGGGGCTGTTACACAGTCGGCTCTCCCCTTGCGCTTCTGTCTTTTTTCCTGCCAACTACTAACTCTCTTCGACTCGCCACACTTTAGCTCCGCCTTTATGGCTGTCCGCCAATTCTGGTGATCACTGGCAACTGACTCCCACGACTTGTGATCAATGTCACAGGACTTCATGTCGCGTTTGCAGACGTCTTTAAAGCGGAGACATGGACGGCCAGTGGGTCTGATACCAGTGACGAGCTCGCTGTACAATGTGTCCTTGGGGATCCTGCCATCTTCCATGCGGCTCACATGGTCAAGCCATCTCAAGCGCCGCTGGCTTAATAGGGTGTATAAGCTGGGGATGTTGGCAGCCTCGAGGACTTCTGCGTTGGAGATACGGTCCTGCCACCTGATGCCAAGGATTCTCCGGAGGCAGCGAAGATGGAACTAATTGAGACTTCGCTCTTGGCTGACATACGTTGTCCAGGCCTCGCTGCCATAGAGCAAGGTACTGAGGACACAGACTTGATACACCCGGACTTTTGTGTTCAGTGTCAGTGCACCATTTTCCCACACTCTCTTGGCCAGTCTGGACATAGCAGTGGAAGCCTTTCCCATGCGCTTGTTGATTTCAGCATCGAGACAGAGGTTACTGGTGATAGTTGAGCCTAGGTAGGTGAACTCTTGAACCACTTCCAGAGCGTGGTCGCCGATATTGATAGATGGAGCATTTCTGACGTCCTGTCCCATGATGCTCGTTTTCTTGAGGCTGATGGTTAGGCCAAATTCGTTGCAGGCAGCCGCAATCCTGTCGATGATTCTCTGCTGACACTCTTCTGTGTGGGATGTTAATGCAGCATTGTCAGCAAAGAGGAGTTCCCTGATGAGGACTTTCCGTACTTTGGTCTTCGTTCTTAGACGGGCAAGGTTGAACAACCTGCCCCCTGATCTTGTGTGGAGAAAATACCACTAGCTCACCAAAATACCCTCAAGTCAACAGTGAAGCTGCAAGAGGAGTGCATACGGTAAAAGAATTGCTAAAAGAACAAAAATGTTCAAATTACACTTTTGAGCTATTATTCAACCCTACTACAAAATGGCTCAGCACCATGTGAACTTCTAATGGGAAGACTGAAAACTCAACTACCTACTCTCTCACACACACTCATGCCACAAGTAAGAGAGGATGACTTGGAAAAAAAGTGAGGGAGAGGATAGAGGTGGAACCACGACAGACATCACAAAACATGAAACCTACCAGACATCCAACCAGGAGAGCCAGTTTGGATCAAAGACCAAAATCAGTTTGGAGAAGTGGTAGAGCAGACACCACATTGTCCAGACACAGCATGGTATGGTGAGATGAAGTAGGCGTTGGTGTCAATACAGAAGCAGCCTCCCATCCAGGGAAATCAGCTATCTCCAAAATCTAATGAACCAGAGATGCTGCCTTCATCCAGTAATCCAGAGGACAACCCGAATGAGGAAACAGAGTCATTTACCAATTCCACGTTTGCACAGCAGAGTCAGAGAGACTACTCAGAGGACTTGAAACCTCAATTCCCTTCAAAAGGAGAAGAGGACTCGTTATGGTAGACTTGTGAAAGTGCCATAGCAATTTTCTATGTAAAAAAAATGGAAGTCAGAGACATGGGGGAAGATGTAGTATAATGTGGTAAACTGAACATTGGGTTTTTACTGGGCTAAATATGCTAATCATACTATATACCTCATCACAGAAGTGATGTAACACCACATGTGCAGAACCCTCGTGTACAGGCTTGGAAGATGTAAACCATAGTAGTTAGACATGTTTAATAAAGCTCCCATTTCTTTTAACCCATCTGACACTTCAGATATTCTGTACTAGTCTAACAGTGAGCAGAATATTACAAACACATTCACATAAAATATTTTGATTATTGGTTTCTTTCTTAAACAGCAAAATAGAGTTAAAATTTCATTGTTGACAGCAAATAAAAAATTTACTTGGAAGTGAATCACCAAATATTTATTCATCCAATACTTGCTTCCATTTTCAAAAAGTTCAAATAGTTGCATGACCTAACAGGTGCAGTCTGCTACTTCAGTTTTGCCTAATTACGTTGTATTCTTCTTCAGTACATCCTTTCATTGCTTTTTAAGCCATGAACCAACCACTTAGCTTTTAAATTTTTATGTTTCATTGTTAACAGTTTCTGTCTTCCAAAGCACTGGAACTGTGATTTCTTTTAAATCTTTTTACATCTTAAGATAATAAATATGCAATTTTGAAAATGTAAGCAGCCCATCTGGCAATGGTAAAAATTTAAATATGGCGTATCGGTTAAAACAAGCAATGCAATACAGCAGTGTCATTACAGAAAGCTGAACTTCAGCCAGTAGGGCAATGTAATGAGGCTGGAATTAGGCTGGTTTCCTGTCTCCTTTAACACAGCTTAAAAACAATGGATTTTATTAACTAAAAACACCATTCCTCCCCAAGCTGAATGAGGCTTACTCTCTCACGCAAACCACCACTGTTCCCAGTGTACAGAAGATGTCTGCAGAGCATATACTTAGGTTTCTTTAAAAAAAAACAGATGACAGCAATATTTGTTAAATAAAACCTGAAACAAAAAAGTGTGTATTTCTTTCCTATGATATTTCACAGGTATATGCTATTGCACAGAATAAGTAAAATCTAACAGAAGTAGCTTTGATAGCAAGCATCAGGCTTTTATTTAAGATGTCCAAATTCAAATGCTCTCTACTTCCACATGAAAACAATTCCCTTCAACAGCCCGGTTTCACCAGCTTGGAACTGGTCTGCTGAACAGAGCTCCTCAGTCACAGTATGTATGACCTGTTCCCTCTCTCATGGAAGGAACGGGCTCATGGGCTGGTACTGTCCTATAGATTTACCAATGAACCAGGGAGCAGCAGTAATGACAGGAGCAGAAAGCTCATCAATATACTATCCCAGTGGAACAAGGGCAGATGGCAGTCGACAAGAATAAAGAGTGCAATGTACATTTGATTCCATAAAGATCTGTGGCATTAACAGACTTTTTTTTGTTACTGAACAAAATTTTAACTCCCTCCCACCTAGAAATGTATCAAGATGTCTTTCCTGTTTTCCAGGCCATACAGGATCCCCCACATTGACAAAAAGAAAAGAAAAATTCCCTAAATGTCAATTATTGAGTGATGAGAATAACATGACTACATGACCATCATGTAGGACTAGTTTTGGGTTTTTTCTGGCTCGTCCATTTAAAAAGAACACCTCATTTACCAGAGAGAAATATCCCACACAATTTCAAAAATCGTTCTACAGCATGTTCCCACAGCTTACAAAACTATTAAACAGCATGATGACTAAATGCCATTTAACAGAGTTTTATAAGACAAAGTTCCAGAAATCTTTGAAAGGATCCAATTAGATATCTGAAAAGAGCATAGTTGGGTACAAACAAAAATAAACCATCATTGTAAATTGATCTTTAGCTTATGCGCAAATGTAATTAGAGTGGAAACATCTTTTAAGTGCCCTTGAAACATGTTCAACAAGCTCAAACAGCCATTATACAGCAATCAAAAGTTTCCAGAAACCACAAGGATTTTAAAATTTGTATTTTAAACCATTAATGAAAAACATATCTAACGAACCTGAGGACTGCTCTGCCATTTTCAGCAAAAGGTTCATTACCCCCACCCAAATTATTAATTGAAATGGCTGCGTACTCATGGCACTCCACCCCAAGGTTGAGGGATGCAGTCTAGGAATAGTCTGTCTGGAAAATATCAATAAAATTGGGGAAGAGACAGGCAGACAAAAGGCTGGCTTTCCATATCTCCCATTGACTGCCTTCAGCAAAATGGCAGAGTTCTGGAAGTAAGTTATGTGCATGTGCTATTGGTTAAGGTTTGGTACATGGTACAGACCCCCTAAGTGAAGAGGAAAAAAGTCTGAAAAAGAAAAAAGGTCACATTCTCCATTCTGCTTGTCAGCTTATCTTTTTACTTCAAAAAAATTCTACTCCAACTTTTTTCTAGCAAGTTGAGGTGGAGTAAGTAGTTGGGAAGTCAACTGTCAGCTGAATTGGTATTGCTGCAAGGTTACACTTCTCTCTGTGATTTTGGAGTGTTCTCCAAATGCACAGAAGGCAGGAAAATTAAGGAAGTTTAATAACTTGCACCCACTCCTATCACCATTACTGCCAACACATGCAATATAGAATCCCTATCCTTCCAATCACTTTAGATATGATCTTTTTTCTAAAGCAGACTCCGAGTCCACCTTAAATTACCCTCAGCTTGTACTAAAACTTTTGCTGATTACATTTTAAATTGCAGCTTTCCTACATTGCTGGGTTTCTTTTTCTCATTGACCTTTCTTCTTGCTTGTTTTTTTTTCCAAACAATTTATGATCTTTTCCATCCTATTTCTTCCAACGTCCAGTCTCATACTCCTCATATATAAATATTCCTGGAGAAAACATGAGAACTTAACTACATAAAGTTAGGACAAGTGCAACAGAGTTGGGAAAACATGGCACAGCCACAGGTACCAGCGATAACTACTGTGCAGACTTGGGAGGCATGTCGTCATTTTCTATATCCTACCCCTGTCCAGTAAAATAGATTGGCTCCATTACAACCAGCATCAGGCAGTGGAATCTTTACAAATTAATCATAAGTGGCATTTTGGAATTGAGGGCAGGGTTTATTTTAAGAATTCAGTGTTGCATCTGCAACTGACTATTTTTCATGCTATCTATTTTATTAACAGGATGGCGGGGGAGAAAGGAAAAAACAATATACACTATAGTCTACACAAACCTAACAAGAGAATACACGTTTCAAACAGGACTATCACAGAATGAAATATCACAGGTGGCGGCTATTCGGCTCATCGTGCCTGTGATGGCTCTTTGAAAGAGCTATCCAATTAATCCCACTGTCCTGCTCTTTCTCCACAGCTTTGCTAATTAATTGACCACTAGCAGGGCATTCAAAGCTGGTCTTGAATTCTTGCCACATCTAGGTGTCCTCTGCAGCAGTGGTCACTGAATGGTGATTAGGAGCTGGAATCCTGGGGCTGATATTTAGTCTCCTTGGGATCTTCGGCAGCACCCTGGACTGAGATCAATTGGATCCTTCTTGCATTTCATGGGGATGTAACCTTCCAAATCTAGGTAGTCTAATGTTATGCATCTTAGACCTCTGTCTTTCAGCACAGGGAAGATTGTTTCTTGTTACAGTATAAGCCCCCCCACCACCAGCCTAGAATTTCCTTGAAATGAGTTACACCACTGTTTCCTAAATTTCCAATTCTTGGCTTAAAGTTGCAAGTGAGAAGGCACCAATAAATTACATCATGCAAACAGAGACAATGATGATGACAGTACAGTAGGACCAGACCAGTACAAAGGGGCTGAAAGAACTTTCTAGAAAGGGTACACATATATGGACTGACCAGCTTGCTAAAAAAAAAAAAAGAGTACTGGCATTTATATTACACCTTTCATGACCACAGGATATTCTAAAACATTTCACCAAATCTAGTGAAATACTTTTGAAATGAAGCCACTGTTGTAATGTAGAAAATGCTACAGCCAATTTGAACACGGCAAGCTCCCACAAACAGCAGTGAGCTAATCTGTTTTAGTGATGTGGGTTGGAGGGATAAAATGTTCTTGGCCAGGACACCAGAATAACTCTTCTGCATATCTTCAAAGTATGCCCAACTAGGAGGGTAGATGGTGTTAATCAGATTTACTCCCAGTGCGCTAGGTAGCATTGTGAAAGATGAAGAAATGAGTTAACAGTCTGTCACATTTTTAAGTCAAAGCAGAAACCTTGCTTACACTGATCAGCAATGAGAAATATCTCATTTGAATGAGAATATTAAACCTTAAATAAGTAAACTGAGCAATACCTGCAATAAATCCCAGCAATATTAAAAGGTTATTATTGCAGTTAGTTCAGCCAGCACTGATCAAAGTGTCTAATTTCCTTGGGAACAAAGCAGAAGAGGCTTTTTCTTGATATTCATGAAACATGAATGAAACTGTGGAAATGTGTGTTCTTCAAAGATACAATTCCTGAAATAAAGATTTAGGTAGGGGTAATGATCAAATAGCTGCAAATTATGACACAGCTGCAGTAATGATCCTTTAACACTTCACAGGCAGCTGAACAGTCACTTAATGTGTAAATCTACCAGACTTCGCTACTCCAGCTGTTCAGTATGCAATTATAGTTGAAAAGGGCTGACTGCCAGCAGAGTAAAATCCTGATTAACAAGATATTGAATGTACTCAAGCACTCACTTTCCTCAAGAACGACTTTAAGCGCAGCATAGATAAAAATAATTTTTACCACTGGCAACAAGTTCTACATAGCAGAATAGTTTGATGTGCTAAATTAGTCCTATTGTCACACTTATATTGTTCTAAATTGGAAACTGCTTTGCAATAACACAAACATGACAGTGTAACTACACTGCAGGTAGAAATAAATTTCTACACTAGAAATTAAATCAATTACGCCCAATTTTTAGGCACTAGAGTTTGACATCTCATGCTACAACTCTGAAATCTGGCTACACTATTCACCTCATAGAAACATAGAAAATAGGAGCAGGAGTAGGCCATTCGGCCCTTCAGGCCTCTCCACTATTCAAAAAAGATCATGGCTGATCGTCTAATTCAGTAACCTGTTCCCGCTTTCTCTCCATATCCCTTGATCCCTTTGGCATTAAGAAATATGTCCATCTCCTTCTTGAATATATTTAATGACTTGGCCTCCACTGCCTTCTGTGGTAGAGAATTCCACAGCTTCACCACCCTCTGAGTGAAGAAATTTCTCCTCATCTCGGTTCTAAATGGCATACCCTGTATCGAACATAAACATAGAATGAATGATGCAGAGGAAACAGTTCCAAGGCTAATGGACTGAATTAATGCAATGCCAGGCAATTAGAAATGTGTTTTGTTACGTGAAAAACTGGTCCAGAAAATTCACTCAATTTGAACGGTGCAAGCACTTTTAGTATATTGGTTATAGATTAACCAAACAAGTTGCGGGAACTAGAAGACACATAAGAGGAGACTGGGCGCATCTCTTCCACAAAAATGCTAATCCTAAAATGCAGGGGTCTATTCATTTGGAAGTAGTTCCGGTTCATCAAGATCTTGATAGTCAAATAACACCGAGTTGATGTAAGAGGTAAAGCGAGTGTCATCAGTATGTGTACACAAGAATTGACTCACACCGATGAATAATGCTATCAAAGGAAGAAGATATGAACAAAGACCTTTTTTAGATCATATTCATGGGATGGGGGAGTCACAGGCAAGGCCAGCATTTATTGCCCATCCCTAACTGCCCTTGAGAAATTGGTGCTGATGAGTCACCTTCTTGAACCGCTGCAGTCCACGTGGTGTCGGTACACCCACAGTGTTGTTAGGGAGAGAGTTCCAGGATTTTGGCTAAGCAACAATAAAAAAAGTGATATATTTCCAAGTCAGATGGTGCATGGCTTGGAGGAGAACTTGCAAGTGGTGGTGTTGCCATGCATTTTCTGCCCTTTTTCTACTAAGTGGCAGAGGTCACAGGTTTGGAAGGTGCTGTTGAAGGAGCCTTGGTGAGTTGCTGCAGTGCATCTTGTATAAAATATACACTGGTGCCACTGTGCGCTAGTGGTGGAGGAAGTGAATGTTTAAGGTGGTGAATGGGGTGACAATAATGCTTTACCCTGGACGTTTGAGTGTTGTTGGAGCTGCATGCATCCAGGCAAATGGAAAGTATTCTATCACACTCCTGACTTGTGCCTTGTGAATGGTGGAAAGGCTGTGGGGAGTCAGGAGGTGAGCTACTCACTACAATATCTGACCTGCCCTTGTAACCATAGTATGTGTATGGCTGGTCCAGTTATGCTTCTGGTTAATGTTGACCCCCAGGATGTTGGTGAATTCAGCAATGGTAACGCCATTGAAAGTCAAGAGGAGGTGGCTCAACTCTCTTGCCGGAGATGGTCATTGCCTAGTACTTGTGTAGCTTGACTATTATTTGCCACTTATCAGCCCAAGCCTGAATGTTGGCAAGGTCTTGCTGCAAGTGAGCATGGACTGCTTCATTGTCTGACGAGTTGAGAATACAACCGAACACTGTGCAATCATCAGTGAACATGTCCACACCTGACCTTATGATGGAGCAAAGGTCGTCGCTGAAGCAGCTGAGATTCTTGGGCAGAGGATACTGCCCTGAGGAACTCTGCAGTGGTGTCCTGGTGCGGAAATGATTGGTCTCCAACAGCAACAACTATTTTCAGTTCTGCTAGGTATGACTCCAACCAGTGGAAAATTTTCCCTCGATTCCCATTCGGTCAAATGCTGCCTTGATATCAAGGGCAGTCACTCGCACCTCACTTCTGGAATTCAATCCCATATTTATACGTGTTTGGACCAAGGCTGTAAGGAGGTCTGGAGCCCAGTGGTCCTTGCAGAATTCAAACTCAGCATCGGTGAGTAGATTATTGGTAAGTATCACTTGCCATCGATGACATCTCCCATCACTTTGCTGATGATTGAGGAGACTGATGTGGTGATAATTGGCTGAATTGGATTTGTCCTGCTTTTTGGACATATCTGAGCAATTTTCCACATTGCTGGGTAGATGCCTGTGTTGTAGCTGTAGTGGAACAGCTTGGCTGGAGTGTGGCTACTTCTGGAGCACAAATCTTCAGTACTATTTCCGGGATGTTGTCAGGTCCCATAGCCTTTAATGTATTCAGTGCGCTCAGCCATTTCGTGATATCACATGGAGTGAATCTAATTGGCTGAAGTCTAGCGTCTGAGATGTTGGGTGCCTCAGGAGGAGACAGAGATAGATCATCCATTCGGCACTTCTGGCTGAAGATGGTTGCTTAGTCTTTTGCACTCATGTGCTGGGTCCCTCCCATTAATTGTTTAATTGTCCAATATTTATGACTGGATGTGATAGGACTCCAGAGCTTTGAGCTGATTCATTGGTTGTGGGATCACTTCTGTCTATCACATGCTGCAGCTTGCTCTTATTCAATGTTTTCGTAACCGTTTGATAGAAATGAATGTCTTGTTCGGCCCTTTCAGACGACAGTTAAGAGTCAACCACCCTGTTGTGGGTCTGGAGTTATATAGGCCAGACCAGGTAAGGACAGCAGATTTTGTTCCCAAAAACACTGGTGAGCCATGTGGACTTTTATGACAATCCAGTAGTTTCATGGTCACCATACATGTCCTAATTTATTTAATTAACTGAATTTAAATTTCCCAGTCACTCTGGCAGGATCTGAACTCATGTTTCCAGATCATTAGTCCAGGCCTCTGAAAGATCTAAGGATAAACCTAGAGGTATCTGAAGCTGATCATATGGTAGTCATTGCTAGAAACAGGTTGGTAAGTCAGAGGCCAGGGCCATTAAACCAGAGAAAGCAAGTTCAAATCCCACCCTAGTTGTTTCAGAATTTGTATTGTTGAAACACACCAGAAATAAAAAGCCTGGTATCAAAGTGATCATGAAGCTGTCAAATTGTTGAAAAAAACCTAACTGATTCACTCATATCTTTTAGAGAAGGAAAGCTTCTCAGCCTTAGCCAAAGTGGACTATATACACTCACGACTGCAGTCCCACACCATCATGGTTGACTCTGAAGTGGCCGACAAGCCACTCAGTTGTATCAAACTGCTATAAAGACAACATCTATCTGAGAAGGTGGCAGCCCACCTTCTCAGGGAAACGAGGGACGGGCAATAAATTCTGACCTTGCCAGTGACATCCACATCCCCAGGATGAACAAAAGAAAAAATATATATACTGGCACAAGTAGGAATGGAACCATACAAGAGCAGTTCCCTGGAGGTGGCCTATGGCGGATGGGCTACACCTTTATTTCTGACAATCTAGCAAATTTAGGGTGGCACAGTGGTGCAGTGGTTAGCACCGCAGCCTCACAGCTCCAGGGACCCGGGTTCAATTCTGGGTACTGCCTGTGTGGAGTTTGCAAGTTCTCCCTGTGACTGCGTGAATTTTCACCGGGTGCTCCGGTTTCCTCCCACCGCCAAAGACTTGCAGGTGATAGGTAAGTTGGCCATTATAAATCGCCCCTAGTGTAGGTAGGTAGTAGGGAATAGGGGATTACTGTAGGGTTAGTATAAATGGATGGTTCTTGGTCGGCACAGACACGGTGGGCCGAAGGGCCTGTTTCAGTGCTGTATCTCTAAATGAATAAATAAAATTGAGTACATCAATGAGCTGCTCTTATGCCTTCCTTTTCTTTTAAAAAAATCAGTAGAATGTTCAGTCAGATTTGACTGTGCAGCAATTTAATGGTGCACAATTTATTTACAGGATAGATATTGATGAGGAAGGTCATTCAGCACATTAGCTGATGCAGTCCTCCAAATACAGCATGCAAATGTTTCTTAAACTGTTTCAGAGTTTTTGGTTCAACCAGCCTACCCAGAAATCCATTCCATGCATAGATAATTTTTTTGTTTGGCAAACCTCCTGATATCAGTCCTAAAGTTGCCTTTTGCTAGTTTGAACTTATGTCCTATTGTCAATTTAATATGTAGTAGCCCTCCTGGTTTATCTTCTCTATACCATATGCTGTCTTTTATGTCTCTTCCATTTAAAGCTGAAAAGCACATTTTTTTCTAGTCTTTCCTCATACTTCAATTCTCTGACACCAAGGATCAATCTGATGGCTCTTTGAAATGTCTTTAGTCCTTGAATATCTCTTGTGTCACAGTGCTCAGAACTGGGTGCAATATTCAGTATGTGCGCTGAATAGCACACTACACAGTTTGAGCATGACTTCCTCTGATGTGTACTTTACCATTTTCAGTATAGTTCCCATCTTAATAAGGTCTTAACACAAAAACATTAAAAAATATTCATGTTGCTAATGTGCATGCATTTTTTTTGGAAAGACAGGAATGATCAGAGCAGCACAAAAGACCAACAGATAGCTCATTTGTGCTTTCTCCACTATTAGCACTTGCAAGCACATTTATTTATATGCAGAAACTAAGAACTTTAGACTCAACAGGATTAGATTTTTGTATCAAATATATCTTTTTCCTCTCTACTTTCTGATCAGTTTTCATGCATGTTACACATTACAAACACACTAAGAAAAAGTGCAGAAGCAATGAAACTGTTCCATATTTTTCTCTCATGTTTTTGCACTTGTATCTCCCATTTTAAAATTAAGATTTCACTAAACTATTTAGCAGGGGTAATGGACTCTCAGCAATGAGCCTTGTTTGGCAACAGCCACAGTACCACATTAGGAGCAGAGTCTCACAAATCTATCCCCATATCTGATTCATGCTCACATTGCATCTTCTTGCTGATTTTTTCTCACTTTTAAGTCTTGGATTCAATGCTTCTCTTTTTTTTCTCCCTGCTGTTTCTCCTTATTTCTTCAGTTACTCATTTCTCCCTTCCATTCTTTCCCTTTTTTCCTCATTTATAGTTCCTGCCACCCACACGACATAAGCAGTGTGTGTACTATAACAAAATTCAATTGGAAAATGTATAATGCTGGGTATTTTTACACAGGACTTTGACTATTTGGATAGTTCACAAAGATGCTTCAAATCCATACCATTCCTGGAAATTTCCTGTTATATCCATCTTGGATTGCAGACTCTATGTAATACGGGAATCCCAATAGAGATGGAATCACTGCACGTTTTAAAAGCCTGCAGGGTCGCAGCCAGCAGTTAGAAAGATTCGAATTTCTAACTTTTAATAACCAGCCATAACAAATTTAACTCCATAGCTGTGGAGCCATAGTACTCAGTCACCTTTCTTCTTCACGCCCCAATACTGACAGCTCCAAGCTCACTCAATACCTAGGTTTATGCATTGGACTGAACTGCTTTGTGTTGATCAATTATCTTAAATCTCGCACTGGTTTTTGAGTTTTTGGCTGATGGCCGTTACAAAGGGCTGTCTGAAAAATATACCAGGCTAAATTAAAGTTAATTGACAGGAAAGAGAGAGTGCTCAAGTGAGTATGAAAGGTTGCATACACAATGTCAATAACAGTTTTACAAATCATGTCAGTTTGCCATTTGGCTAAAAGTCATGACAACCCTTCAGAAAACCTGTCTGTTTCTGAAAAATGGTTTTGCATTTAAACCTTGGGGAACATTGATACAGTGAGTTAGAAACTGGCAAGTGGCCTCCAGGAATTGGATACAAATCTGGCCTAGATTGATGAGATGGAAAGCATCTTCTGTCAATAAGAAAGCTATGCAAAACGGTCAGTAAAAGTGGTTGACCCAGAGAGATAAAAGTCTCCTCCGGCATAAGCCTTTGGCTTGGCGATATCATTCCTGCCTCTGAGGGTGCAGGGTTCAAACCCCACTCCTGATGAGCAGAGACCAAAGTTCTGCTTTCAAGTTCTGGGTTGGCATCAGCAGGATATTCATGACCAGAGAGCGTGGGTGAGGATCCCACCCGCCTATCACATGTGGCATCCCGTAGAACCCGCTCACAATATGGAAGGAGCCACCTTATCAGCTGGTCTAAAGACGGTTATGGCAAGGAAAGAAGAAGAATTGCACATCGCGAAAGGCCAACAGACTATTCGTCAGCCTACAAATCTTTCCACTACTTCACACTATTTTCTAAGGGAAGTATGTGAAAACAAGGGGAAAAAAATCTCCTTCTGCTGCAAGGATCCTATGTGACTGGAGCTGGTGCAGTTTCAATCCAGTTGATAATGAGCAGTTCAGCCTGCGGCACAAAACTAGTAGGGCACTAACTGGCAATCTCACTCAGAACAGCTACAGGATGACTGGTATTAGAAGGGGCAAAAATGCCATGCTATTGCAGTGGAGCTGAAGCAGAGTAGAAAGGAGCTTTTACCTTACATCTGACTTTGCTAGATCTAACCTGGGACTGCACGACACGGACACTTCTTCTTCTTCTTCTTTGGCCTCCTTGTCTCGAGACAATATGGGTAAGTGCCTGGAGGTGGTCAGTGGTTTGTGGAGCAGCGCCTGGAGTGGCTATAAAGGCCAATATTAGAGTGACAGACTCTTCCACAGGTGCTGCAGAAAAAATTGTTTGTTGGGGCTGTTACACAGTTGGCTCTCCCCTTGCGCTTCTGTCTTTTTTCCTCCAAACTGCTAAGTCTCTTCGACTCGCCACACTTTAGCTCCGCCTTTATGGTTGCCCGCCAGCTCTGGCGATCGCTGGCAACTGACTCCCACGACTTGTGATCAATGTAACAGGACTTCATGTCGCGTTTGCAGATGTCTTTAAAGCGGAGACATGGACGGCCAGTGGGTCTGATATCAGTGGCGAGCTCGCTGTGCAATGTGTCTTTGGGGATCCTGCCATCTTCCATGCGGCTCACATGGCCAAGCCATCTCAAGCGCCGCTGACTCAGTAGTGTGTCTAAGCTGGGGATGTTGGCCGCCTCGAGGACTTCTGCGTTGGAGATAAGGTCCTGCCACCTGATGCCAAGGATTCTACGGAGGCAGCAAAGATGGAATGAATTGAGACGTCGCTCTTGGCTGACATACGTTGTCCAGGCCTCGCTGCCGTAGAGCAAGGTACTGAGGACACAGGCTTGATACACTCGGACTTTTGTGTTCTGTGTCAGTGCGCCATTTTCCCACACTCTCTTGGCCAGTCTGGACATAGCAGTGGAAGCCTTTCCCATGCGCTCGTTGATTTCTGCATCGAGAGACAGGTTACTGGTGATACATGAGCCTAGGTAGGTGAACTCTTGAACCACTTCCAGAGTGAGGTCGCCGATATTGATGGATGGAGCATTTCTGACGTCCTGTCCCATGATGCTCGTTTTCTGGAGGCTGATGGTTAGGCCAAATTCGTTGCAGGCAGCCACAAACCTGTCGATGAGACTCTGCAGTCACTCTTCAGTGTGAGATGTTAATGCAGCATCATCAGCAAAGAGGAGATCCCTGATGAGGACTTTCCGTACTTTGGTCTTCGTTCTTAGACGGGCAAGGTGGAACAACCTGCCCCCTGATCTTGTGTGGAGGAAAATTCCTTCTTTTGAAGACTTGAATGCATGTGAGAGCAGCAGGGAGAAGTAAATCCCAAACAGTGTGGGTGCGAGAACACAGCCCTGTTTCACGCCACTCAGGATAGGAAAGGGGTCTGATGAGGTGCCGCTATGCTGAATTGTGCCTTTCATATTGTCATGGAATGAGGTGATGATACTTAGTAGCTTTGGTGGACATCCGATCTTTTCTAGTAGTCTGAAGAGACCACGTCTGCTGACGAGGTCAAAGGCTTTGGTGAGATCAATGAAAGCAATGTAGAGGGGCATCTGTTGTTCACGGCATTTCTCCTGTATCTGACGAAGGGAGAACAGCATGTCAATGGTCGATCTCTCTGCACGAAAGCCACACTGTGCCTCAGGGTAGATGCGCTCGGCCAGCTTCTGGAGCCTGTTTAAAGCGACTCGAGCAAAGACTTTCCCCACTATGCTGAGCACGGAGATTCCACGGTAGTTGTTGCAGTCACCTTTGTTTTTATAGAGGGTGATGATATTGGCATCGCGCATGTCCTGAGGTACTGCTCCCTCGTCCCAGCGCAGGCACAGCAATTCATGGAGTGCTGAGAGTATAGCAGGCTTGGCACTCTTGATTATTTCAGGGGTAATGCCGTCCTTCCCAGAGGCTTTTCCGCTGGCGAGAGAATCAATGGCATCACTGAGTTCCGATTTTATTGGCTGTACGTCCAGCTCATCCATGACTGGTAGAGGCTGGGTGGCATTGAGGGCAGTCTCAGTGACAACATTCTGCTTGGAGTACAGTTCTAGGTAGTGCTCCACCCAGCGGTCCATTTGCTTGCGTTGGTCAGTGATTATGTCCCCTGATTTAGATTTGAGGGGGGCGATCTTCTTGATGGTTGGCCCAAAAGCTCTCTTCATGCCATCATACATTCCTCTGATGTTTCCAGTGTCTGAGGCCAGCTGAATATGACTGCATAGGTGTTGCCAGTAGTCATTTGCGCAGCGCCTGGCTGTTCTTTGTGCAGTGCTTCTGGCTGCTTTAAGTGCTACGGATGTTAACTCGCTGGGTCTTTCTTGCAGTTCAGCAGTGCAATGTGCTTAGCGGCTATGACAGGTTCCATCTCTTCAAAATGAGATTGAAACCAGTCCACATTTCTCTTCACACGTTTGCCATAGGTGGTCAAAGCTGACTCATAGATGGTGTCACTGATGTGGGCCCACTTGTTATTAGCATCCCCAGTGGGAGTGTTTTGAAGGGCTTTTACAAGTGAATTTAGAAATTTTTATAACAGCTGTGGATAAAAAATTCTGCTCGTGTTGATGCGTGGGTGGCCCTTCTGCTTGGAGTGATGCAGCTTCTTTGGTTTGAGTCTAACCTTGCTGCACACCAGAGGGTGCCTCCATGAAACCTGGTGACAGGGTTTAGTGTGAAAGAACAAGTTGGTGATGCAGAGGTTATGATAGGTACACAACTCAAGCAGTCTCTGTCCATTCTCATTCATCCTTCCAACACCATAGCGCCCAAGGCAGGAGGGCCATGAGTCATGGTCGGCCCCAACCCTGGCATTAAAGTCCCCCAGCAGGAACAGGTGTTCGGTGTTGGGGATTCTACTAATGATATTATGGAGTTCCTCGTAGAACTGGTCTTTAGCTTCAGGTGGGGAGCAGAGTGTTGGACCATAGATGCTGAGTAGGTGTACTGGACCAGAGGCGGTGAGCAGTCAGATGGACAGTATGCATTCCGAGCCATTGGAGGGAGGCTCTATTTTGCTGAGCAAGGAGTTTCTGATGGCGAAGCCCACTCCATGCTGTCTTGGTTCTTCAGGATCCCTACCCTGCCAGAAGAAGGTGAAGTCTTGCTATGTTAGAGATCGACTCGCAGGGACACGGACACTGGGTGCCCAAAATCATAGACGTTCCATTCCCCAACATCTTAAGTTCAAGCTACACACACCCACAGGAAATAACGAGTGATGCATAAACTGATCAACATGACTGATTGGCTATTATGTAGTTTTAAATCACTCCCATAGTTCCAACATTAAGTCACCAGTTATTTAACAAACCAATATAACTTCTCTGTGTAAACTGTCAAAGAAAAATCTCACCAGGACTTGATTTTTGGGGGAATCGTGTTCAAGGAAAAGAGAAGAATGCACCTGCTGGCTAACATTATTGGAAACTATAACAAGCAGGACCTTCCCATGTTCCCAACAAAGCTCTGGCACTGTGCCAGTTATTAAATCCAGCTACAGCCAGACAATTTGGTCTTTATTTTATTTTAATGTGGCACTAGACATCTCACATGACATTTCCAAATATGGAATTACACTCTGGGCTTACTCTGATTGCTTGTAATGACTTAACTGCAATGGAATTACTAAAGAATGAATAATAGCAGCATGCACTACGATTGTATGAGCTTCTCAAAAATGCACATGTAACTGTATAACTTGTTCCCATTCATGCTGCAAATGGAGCTGAGGAAATGAAAAATGTAAGATGGAGATTAATCTATTTTCACTTCTCCGTGTACTAATGTTTAAGCATAGCCTTATTTTGTAATTCACGGCTACATGATGACTTTAGAAATGATGCCAGAAAAACCATTTAATGTAGAAATGCAAATACTTACAAACCTTTCCAGTTACAGACATTTCTGAGGCCTTCAGTCCAAAACTGTAGCTCTCTACACTATTTCACCCACTTCACAGACTCTAAAGTTCAAAGGCCTGTGATAATCTAGCTGGTACGATATCGAATCTCAGAGACTCTCTGGAGCATGCATCTGTGTTCTTGGTGTATTAAAAATATTTCAGGTAGTTGACCTTGTAGCACACAATTAAAATGGGACTCATTTCATGTGCATTGTGGGAAACTTAATAAACTATCTTGTGTTCACATCAGCATAAATGAGTACTTTTTGAGTATGATTAATTTCAATAGGATGGCTACTGAATGTCAAAACATCACAGACAAAATAAGCATTGTCCAATTTCTTCGATAATCAATATCACTGAAGTGTAAAAGCCTCCAACCTCACACACGTTTCCCTATTTTATCATCACATGACACTTTCTTCCAGCTAGAAAGGCATATGATTGCTAACTTCAGACCAGTGGTTCTCGAATATCTTGACAGACAATGCTGTATTAGTGAGACAAAAGTGATTTCTTCGTTGCTTACTATAAAACAGCTCTCTGCAGCTTTGCCAGCGTAAAGCTAGAAATTAATGCAATCAAGATTGCAGAGGCTGCTGGTTCTAGAAACTCCAGTAATGGTGAAGTTTGAAGCAGGGAAATTAATACACCAGATGTTAATTTTCTTCTGAGCATATAGTACATTTTACAGCCTCTGATGTAGTCACAGTGAGAAAAAATGAGATTCTTTTTAAAGTTATGCCATTTAAAATTGAGAAGCACCCCAAACTACGAATATGTTCGAGAGCTAGAAGGCAGCTCAACTGGAAATAACAGGATTTTTTTTTAAAAGCCCCCCCACTTCATTCAAACAGTTTTAATGCCCTCTGCTGGGCAACATGCAAAGTGTACACAATTCTAGCACCAAGTACTCAGGGTTGTATGATTACCTTTAAGAGTGATGTTCCTTTAAGATCTTAGCATGCTAATAAAGTTAAGTACCAGGATGTCGTCATGTGACTACAAGCCAGAGTCACACTGCAACTTTAACACCTAGAGGAAGGTTCTGTAAATAGTTTGCTCTGTACTGTATATAATAGTTAGCTGTAATAAATCTGTTACAGATCTTCAACCAACTGGACTCCATGCATCTCATTTATGCATCAGGCAACATAAAGAACTCATTACACTCAGTCCCTGAAAACATCGGGATCCAGTGTGGTGGAACAGAACCCTCCTCAATCTGAGCCCTCGCCCAAACCCAGAGACCCTGTCCCAAATCTCAGCAGCATCCTCAGGTTGGAACTGGCACAATCCATCTGCAAGGCTGCTTCAGCTGCACCTGCCCCCATATGCCTGGCAGAAGGAGGAGTGGCCCAACAGTTGCTCTGCGTGCAGTGCAACTTGCCTCCAAACCTCCCAGACTGAAGAAAAAGCTCTGAAGAAGTTTTTTGCTCCTAGTGGAGCCTGTGTGCCTTCGGAATAAAATAATAAAAACCCTCTCGGATCATACCAGAGCCTATACCTGCTCTTAGAATTTCCGGGGGTAGTCTGGGAATGTCCCCATACATGCCTCATTGGTGTGCACAGATGGTGCACGTGCGTGCGCGGATGTGTAAGGGGACTGTGAGCCCTCTCTCAACCCTGCAATTTCAAGGCTGAGAGATAATCTAAACTAACTATGTAGGGGCTTAAAGATGATGGTCTTAAGATTTTTTTGGGATTTTGTTATTTTGTCACTATGGTTCATCAAAAGGAACTACTAGTGCTATGAATGTTCCTTCTGTTAAAGTTTATGATAGGCACTGTAATTTGGACTAAGAAGGACCTGCAAAGACAATGCTCATCTAATTACACTTAAACATTTAAAGTGCATAGGAGGTCACCTGAATATGAAAAGCACCATCGGCGGTCTCAAAAATTCATTCAGATGGGTTCAGCTGTAAGTCAAACAGAAACTAGATGGTTGTAGCACACAAGGAAGGAGGACATTATAACCATTATTGTCCCAAAGATATCTGAAGCCCCAGTCAGTTTGTTTTTTTGGCTTTGTATGTTGTAACTTTGGTTATAAAACAGCAAGGCACTCACTTACAGGTCACTGCTATATCTATATCTCACTTTTATGTTTGTAATTCAGACTACACAAATTAACTTAAAGGATCAAGAGAATTAGAAGAGGACTCTTGATAATTATCAACCCAGCTTCTGACAAGCACATACTTTGAAAGTTGTAGAAAAACTCCATACTCAGAATTCACCATATATTTATTGCCATTACTTTTACTTTCTGAATATGTTTCAGGAACCTGTTTTTGAAAAAGAAAATTCTGATTTTTTAAAAAACATGTTTTTAGTGTAATGATACTCACACATTATCTGGACAACTGTTTGGTTGTTCCAGCCTCCCTCCTGTTCTAACAAAGTGCAATACTTCAAGGTTGGTACGAGCTGGATAAGGCTGCTGGCCCAATGTCATTACTTCCCACATTAGGATACCAAATGACCTGGAAAATGATTTTTTTTAAATATAAGAAAAGACAAAACACTGTAAATATTATTCCTGGTTATTTGTGGAAGCTTATTTCCTTTGCTACTGGAGTTAAGCAAATACCTAATGCTGTCAAACTTCATGCCTGGTTAAGTAATGAGCCATTTCTTACTCTGAAAGGCAGGCTACTATTTGTTAGCCAACTTCGATATTTTTCCCCCCTCCCAGAGACCCCTTTTCCCATTGGGTAACTGCACTAATGGATTTTTCGATCTAGGCTATCAGAAAGATGAAACGAAACTTAACTATTTGAAAACCAGGACTTTTTCACCTGTAAGCCTTGCTAAGTAAAACGCTGCACACCACCACAATCGACATAATGCAGGATCAGTCTGTATTTGAAAAAGCGGCATTCCCCAACCCTCACAACAAAATCCCCATTCAAGTTTTCCAAATTTCATAGAGCTGCCGCATCAGTCACTGCAGCTCAGCTTTAATTTGCATTTGCTGCTGTATCAAATAGTTCCTGTGTTTCACGGGACAAGACTCAAGCTGGTGGGGCAGGGGGTGGGGAAGGGGAAAGATAAATAATGGGTGAACTCTGCGGTATCTTAAAAAAAAAATTGCACTCTGAGTTTTAGTTTTGATGTTAGCACAATTTTGCCCATGAATTGCACTGTTACAGATTTGCTCTGTAAATCTACAAAAAAAAATGTTGAACAGCAGCATACACTTACGCTTACATGATCACTGAACCTCACTGAGCACTGTTAGACTAAATTCAGATAAGAAGAAAAGGCTGGTAAAGGATTGGGTATTTCAAGACAGATGCTGATCTTTGTTTCAGTTGGATTATTATATTGGTACCTTCATATACTACACTGTGTTTCTATCCATATAAAGAGGCACTGAGCATACTTTTGTTAATCAATTTAATATTTAATTTCTTGGTCTCTTTCTTGAATGATTTCATTATCCCTACTTTAGATCATCCTTCCTGTACACCATTCCTCGACTAAGATGGTAGGCAGGTGGCCTGCTGATACCTGATCCAGCTATTGGATGGTTTACAGTAGCCATTTGACTATTTCCCTCCCCCCCACACCACTTCCTATGAACAAGAAGCTTAACCCAGTCCCCAGTGGCCAAGCTCAGACATATGGAAGTCAAAATGCAGGAACTGCAGGTGTTGTATAATCTGAAAACAAAACTCTCAGTTTTGCAACATATTTTTCTTCTCTGTGCACTACCATTTTGACACAGTATATTAGTGTCAATGGGCTTAAGATGATGGTCTTACCTGATACACACATTGGTCACAGGACAATACAACAGGCATTTTAAGGCTGCTTCGTGCATTGTCGCCAGGGTTTGGAAGAGGTTTCAATTTATAAATCAATGCTGTGTGTATCAGTTCTTGATAGAAGAAAATGAACTCAAATTTGCATAACTAGATGTTCATATTTAAAATATCTAACTATTCTAGGGTAAATATTTTGGCTTGGAAAACAGAAATAAAGTAAATTCAAAAATTCTAGAAAATGCAACCAAGTTTCAAAAATTAAAATCATTCCTGGGAAAATAAAGAGGACAACTCTAAAGGGGGTGCAAAAGCAGAGGGACGTGGGGGTTCATGTGCATAAGTCTTGAAGGTGGAAGGACAGGTTGAGAGAGCGGTTAATAAGGCATACAGCATCCTAGGCTTTATTAATAGGGGCATAGAGTACAAAAGCAGGAACGTTATGTTAAACCTGTATCAAACATTGGTTCGGCCTCAAATGTATTATTGTGCCCAGTTCAGGGCGCCACACTTTAGGACAGATGTGAAGGTATTGGAGAGAGTGCAGAAAAGATTCATGAGAATGGTTCCACGGATACAGAACATCAGTTATGTGGAAAGACTGGAGAACCTGGGGCTGTTTTCCTTGGAGAAGAGAATGTTGAGAGGAGATTTGATAGAGGTATTCAAAATCACGAAAGGTCTGGACAGAGTAGATAGCAGGTTCAATCGAGGCATTCAAAAGGGAATTAAACTGTTATCTGAAAAGGAAGAATGTGCAGGGGAGCGGCACTAGGTGAATTGCTACTTTGGAGAGACCGCGCTGACAAGATGGGCTGAATGGCCTCCTTCTGTGCTGTAACAATTCTGTGATTCTGAAGTATGGGGGCACAGCAGTGGCGGGGGTGGGGGTGGGGGAGAGCTTATGAAAAACTAAAGCTTGCACCTTCATCCCTCTTCAGCACTTACTTAATCCTTTACAGCTACAAGCTGTGCCTTTTTGTTCCACAATACAAGTGATAATAGATTGGCTATAACTACAGCTTAGGTTGTGGCAACCTCAATTCCCTTGCCCTTTCAATGTAACTACTTGTTTCACATGTGTGCATCATTCGCCTGTAATCAGCATTGTCTATCAGCAGTCCGTTCCATCAACACTGTTGGTCCCATTTTGTTTGCATTAGAGAGGTGTGTTAATTTTAGTGATTACGATTACAAGCAAACCTGAAAATCTAGCAACATTTTGCTGGTCAAATATGTATTAGCCCATGGGAACTGATATTTATTCTTGGCTTTCAAATCTCCCTTGTTTCATATCCACACTGACAGTTTTCCACCTACTTCTAAGAGTTCTTAATGAGCATTTAATTCCCCTTTATCCACATTCATTATACAATTGAAATCTGCTAGCCACATTTCTAATGGAGGGAAAATTACATGCTAATCTCAGAAACCAAGATGAGATATTTATCTGTAATTGCTGACAAAGTTTATGTAATATCTTGCTCCGTAGTAGGGAACAAAATTTTAGACTATGTTTCATTAATCAAATCAGAAAAAAAATGGCTTGAAACATATAGTAAACCTGAAAGAATTTTTTCAAAATGCTCATTTCTCCTGTAGGAGAAAAAAATGCAAAACACTTTCGGGGAGATTTTGTTTCAGGCCTAAATCAGGTACATTATGCAACGGTGCACCGACCAAAGGGAACTGTCAGGAGGCCCAAACCAATTTCAGATTTGGGCTTAATTTAAATTACGAAGTGTTTCCTGACAACGCAGAGCAATTGCTGATGTCATCAGTGCATCCGAACATTTGCCAGGTTGCCAGTATGAATCCACACAAGCACACACGCAATGACGCCAGACGCAATGACCGAGCGTTGCCTCACCCTTCAATGGCTGCAATCGCTACCTCCATTCGCCCGCCCCCCAACAGTAACCCACTTCGGCCACTTCCTCCCTGCCTCCACCGGCTGCTTGCTCCCTGCCTCAGCACTACCCCCCACCCAATCACTCCCGGCATTGCCACCTGGAGAAGCAGCAGGGAGCAAGCCACTGAGGGTGGAGGGAGTGGCTGAGAGGTGATGGGGCGATGCAGGTAGCAAGCCGCCAAGGGCGGAGGATGCAGCGAGGCCGGGAGCAGGCAGTCAGGTGGAGTTGGGCGGGGGAGAGAGGAAGAGCAGGTGACTAAGGGGAAGCAGCGGTGAGGCGGGGAGCGAGTGGATGGGGCAGGAGGGACAGCAGGGAGCGAGCAGCCGAGGAGAGGCAGCAGCGAGACAGGGAGTGAGTGGCCTGGGGTGGGAGGGGGGCGGTGGGGAAGGGAAGAGGGGAGCGAGTGGCTGAGGGGAGGCAGCAGCGAGCAGATGGGTGCGGGAGGGAGCGACGAAAAGTTGTGATGACGGGAGGGAGCGGGGTGGAGGCAGCGATCGCAGCCATTGAGGAAGTTTTGGTTCAATTCGGTTTTTGTGACAAATTGAGCAGCGCTATTTGTATTACTGGCAGCTGCCTGAGACATTGCTAACAGTGACGTTTCGGTCGATGAGGCTGCAGTTGTGCATGTGCCATTACTGCGCCACCTCGTGATTGCATTGTCATTAAACTCAGCCTTTAAATTCTACCAGCTGCGGCTGCCAGACTGCTCCACCCTGGTCAGTGCCAACACTAATGGTTCTGCAGCATCACCCAGAGGAATCTGGTGGTAATACAGTCATGTATAAAGTATATTAAATAATCTGTTAATGACTGTGAATTTATAGTCTTTCCCAAAATTTATCTTAATTATCATGAAACCTGAGAAGCTTACACCTATTAAATAGAACAATGTGGTAATTTGTGATGTAGCAATATTTTGTAAAAGTAAATTGGCAATGGATACAAAAATACAAGTTAAATATCATTCACATTGATTATATTTTATAATTTTGTTCTACTGTAGTTAAGTGGCTGGTAAGATGATTGCTCCACATTCCATTAAAGCATTGTTTGAATATTGTATTGAATGCTAATGGCTATAAACATTTAATTTGCTGGGTACAAGCTTGGTTCAGTTGGTCATACGCTCAACTCAGTCTGAACTTTGTGGGTTCACGTTCCACTTCAGGCTTTGAGCCTATAATCCAGACTGACACTTCAATGCAGTAACTGAAAGAGTGCTCCATTGGTGGAAATACTGTTCTTTAAATTAAATTTCTTTTAAAAATTAAATAGAAGATTTGCATTTATATAGCACCTTTGACATCCACAGGAAGTTCTTTTTGACGTGTAGTCACTCTATAGTAATGTAGGAAATATGCCAACTAATTTGCACACAGCAAGATCCCACACAGAGCATTGAGATAATGATCAGATAATCTGACCTGGAGTTTCCATGTAATTGCGCTGGCTTTTCAATGTAATTTGCCCAATATTGACGTAAGCAGCATAAAAAGATCACGGAAGCTTAAGCACAAATTCTGTTCTGGGCAAATCGAGGTTCTGTGATCGTTTGTGCTAGCTTTACAACAATGCACTAGAAGCAGGCTCGCCTGCAAAATTGGTCATGCCCTCACCTCAGGGTGAAATAATCAGCATTGGGAGCTTCCGCTAATTGTGCTCACTTGCAGGCCGTCAGGGAGGCTTGAAAAATTAAGCTGAATTTTTTGAACACAAGCACACTAATAGGTACGTTTTGATGGATTTGGAATAAATTCTTTTCTCAATCTATTAGGGACTGACTACAGTATCCTAATTGAACTAAACAAAAGTGGCTTCTTTTTAAAAGTGGCATATTTTCAGTAATTTAAAATCTGGTTACTCACAGGTGGTGGATTGGCACTGATTAAAATGCTTTTTTGTGTGATAAACCCATTTCAGCTGTATTAATCGTAACTTGCTAAAATTCGATTATTACATTTATCAAGGAATTGTTTTTAAAACAAAAACTTGATTTTAAACAATTACTTTTTAAAACACTACCCGATTTCACTGGTGCATAGCAGATTTTGCGTTTGTAATATGCAAATGAGTTTGAGCAAAATTTGAAGGTGGGGGTGCGCGGGGGAGAACGAACACCTCAAAATGATTGCAATTTACACCGGAGTCACCGATTGCGCCCAAAGCAGAATCTCTACCCCTTTATTTTTTTCAAAAAGTCATGTTTGTGGAAGATTAAATGTTGACCAGGACACCAGCAAAATTCCCCAGCTCTTCTTCAAAGTAGCACCAAGAGATCTTTTATGTCCACCCGAGAGGACAGAAGGCATCTCATTTTAACATCTCATCTGAAAGACACCACCACTGCCAGTGTAGCACTGGAGCATCAGCCTAGATTTTGTACTCAAGTCAGTGAGGTGGGACTTAAAGCTCCTGACTCAGAGGCTACCACAGAGCCACAGCTGACAGGGATGGAATGCTAAAGTGAGAGCGAATCTGCCTATTCAGCTGGGGGATGGTAAAGGTCCCACAAGTTCTATTCAAACATTCTTTCTTCAAATACCACCAAAAAATAATTGCTGGTCATTTTTCTCATTGCTGTTTGTACGATCCTTCACAATAATAGTCATTACATTTCACAGTTTGCAAAGCACATATTATTCTGACAGACATGGTCAGGCACTACAAACACTTTGCAATTCAATTATTACCATGAAACATTTACTTACCAAACATCAGACTGATTTGTGAACAATCCATCAATTAAGCTTTCAGGTGCCATCCACCTGACAGGAAGTAGCCCTTCTCCTTCCTTTCTATAGTAGTCATTCTTGTAGATGTCTCTTGCAAGACCGAAGTCTCCTATTTTCACCTTACGGTTTGTGCAATTATATTCCTTCATGGAGACTAAGCAGTTTCTAGCAGCCAGATCTCTACAACAAATAATATGCACTTGTACTACTACAGCAGTTACTCAACAGAGTCCACATTCTGCTAAAACATACTGATCAGCACATAAATGTCCCCTAAAAAGTGAGTATGTTTTCTTTTGGTCACAAACAAGCACTATCAATGAGCAATAAATGGTCCTCTCAAATACCACATCTGCAAAACTAATGCTGGTAAAACGCACCTAAACTTCTAAAGGGAAGTTAGTAGTTGGCAAGAAGCAAGAAAGGAAAATAAAGGAAAATGCGAAAAGAACTTCTTTCTGTACAGGAGAATAACGGTAGATGAATCAGAATCGGGAATGGGACAGAGTCGCAGTTTTTTGGAAACCTGCTGCCCCATTCCTGTCTATGGGGGCAGTGAAAATTGGCCCCACAGTATTTTAATTGGTTTCCATTTCCTCCCGAACTGCAGTGCATTCCAGAAAAGGTCTGCTAGCTCAACAACAGCACAGTTACTTTTATAACATTACCAAAATAAGATGGAGAAGTTTGCAGTCCTCTCAGACTGTGCAAGCGGCACAATTACAGCTGCCAGAATGTGAGTACCATTTCCCTTCTGCTGAAGCTTCCAAGGAATAGCAACTCCACAGTAACTGAGTTACAAGTTTTATTGACCATGTTATCTTTTTCACCTGCAATCTTTGCTGCCTAATTGCAACAGCTGCAAATCATTTGGCTATGAGCAGTGATTCTTTCCATTTAGAAATGATTATTCATCAGTTTAAACAAAGGTCACTCTACTACTACAAAGCCTGAAAACTACTAGCTTGTGGGAAAACCACAAATATTAGTGAAGGAGATACGCCATTAGAACTGGGCTAAAGAAACAACTAGCTTGGTTTCAACTCATTTAATTAACAAAGTGATTCCTGACAACGCTGGCCAGCGCCGACGTCATCAGGCTGCGCCGCGGTGTGCACATGCGCAGACGGTCTCCTGCTCTCTGCGCATGAGATGCGTTCCGGCTTGCCAGGACCAGTTTGCGCATGCGCCGGTGACGTCATCGCATTACGTCGTCTTCCTTGGGCAACCCGCCAGGTTGGCCTCTGCGCATGCGCTTCATGCAACGCCACCGGATATTCACGCATGCGTCAATCTTCCAATATTCACGCATGTGTCAAAGCTTCGGCGCGAGTTTCTGAAAGTGGAAGGAGGAGAGGTTTGTTTCTCGCATTTTATCTCAATTATTTAGTCGTTTTGGAGATTTGCTTCATTTTTATTAGACAGAGGAGATTGTTCCAAGGTAAGTTGCTCTCCCGTTGTAAGTTGCTCTGAAAACATTTCCATTGTCTGGGGCACTGCATGTGCTCCAGTCCCTGTTGTAAGTTGCTGTGTGCAGGCAGTACATGTGCTGCAGTCCAGCGAACAACCTACCAACTAAACGGTCACTTTCATTTTTGTAACGTTTCAATGGAGTGCATTCTGTATTTCTTATCTCATCTCATGTATCCCGTGTGGTCCCTTAATAGCCTTCCTGAACTTCCTGAACATATGCCTGCCTGTTCAAAGCTCCACTTCCCCCACCTGCGGTACCCTCTCCTTGCTGTTCAGTTACACAGCCACCTGTTCCTGCACCCATCCGAGCAGTGCACATGGACACACAGCCACCTGTTCCTGCACCCATCCGAGCAGTGCACATGGACACACAGCCACCTGTTCCTGCACCCATCCGAGCAGTGCACATGGACACACAGCCACCTCATGCCGTGTCCAGTGGTAGCACAAATGTGAATGCTCTTGCTGCATACACAACTGGTGAGGTGGGAGTGCAGCCACACTGTTCTCCATCCTCAGTGTTGTTTTAAGGCAAAGGTAGGTAAGAGTGAAAGAAATGGAAGGTGATGCTGATAGTAGTAGGCAGGATTAAATGGGAGCGTATGGGAAGGTGCAGGAGTAGCATAACCACTAGCAGGGAACAGCTGGGCTAAATGGCCTGCTTTATGTTCATAGTCCAAAAGAAATGCGCTTCTTTTTCCAGCACCCTCACATCATTCATGTTTTCCCTGAGAGCAGCATTGAACCATCACGAGATAGGGGCAGTTACATCATCCTGACTCCTACAGCTGAGGTGGGTACTAAGTGATTCATTGGCAGTGTTATCAGTACATGCCTATCCTGCAGAGCATAAAGCATGCGCAACAGTGCTTTCATTGGAGGGAGGGAAGCTCTGACACTCCTGTTCTTTCCTTATTTCTTTTCATGTAAAACGTGCCCTTGAAAAAACAATCCTTGAGACTTAAGGACGGCATTCAAGCAAAGGAGGCAGTGCAGGAGAGGACGCAAGGATGTGCTGATTCCTGCATCTGAGGTGGGTAATAGGTGCTTCATTGGCGACGTTATCAATTGGTGCCTTCACTGCAGAACTTAAAAAGGTGTGCACAACAGTAATTTCAGTGGATGGAGGGAGGCAAGCTCTGACTCTGATTTGCTTTATTTCTTTTCATGTAAAACATGCCGTCGAGAAAACAATCCTTGAGACTTAAGGTCAGCATTCAAGCAACAAAGGCAACTGGATCATGCTGCGGAGCTTTTCACGATGTGGAAAGGAACATTGCATTTATGGATGAATTGGGAGTGCACATTGGGATGCGCTTGGGGAACATTCACCAAGAATAGACTGAGCTCAGACTCTTGTGACTTTGCCTTCTTCACATGGACAATACAGTAGTGGAATAGAGAGCCAAGCATTCATTCACTACAAGGCTCTCCAGGAACAATCTCTTTAGCTGTGCATAGCAGAGACTCGGCCTGTCTGTCTCACGGGAATGCTGGACATAATACTCATATATCCATGCACAGCAGTTCCTCGGATGCTTAATGAACTTAATAAAACTTCTCAATAGTTAAAACCAGAATTGTTGAGGTTTTGTTTTGCATGCTATTTCTACGACTTTGCAACTGCACTTCAGATATTCAACTGTGGTGGAGGGGTGGAGGTAGGGGGGTAGAGGGAGGGATGGGTGAAGAGGGGGATAGAGGGGTGGGTGAAGAGGGGGAGGGAGGGGTGGGTGAAGAGGGGGAGGTGGAGAGGGGGGAGGGGTGGGGAGAGCGGGGAGGGGTGGGGAGAGGGAGCATGCAAAAGGCAGGGACCAGACAGTTGCAATGCCTGAAGTACTGTTGAGAAGTAGGGGAGAAAGCAACTGGGTAGGGGAGAAAGCAACTGGATTGGGAATCCGCAGCTGGAGGGAAAGGCTGAATGGAGAGGGCCGGAAGCGAGAGGCCGTAGAGAGCTGCGGGGAGCAAGCGGCCGAAGACCTTGGTGTCGCCGGGTGCAGGGACTGGCCGGTAAGTCTTTTGCTGTTGTGTTTATGGCGCATGCACAGAAAAAGGCACTCCTCTTCCGCTCCGCTGCTCCCCCCGCCACCGCCGCCCTCCCCCCCCCCACTCTCCCCCACTGCCGCCATCCCCCCCCACTCTCTCCCCTCCCCCCGCTCTCCCCCACCCTCTCCCCTTCCTCCCTCTCCCTCCCCCCTCCCTCTTTCCCTCTTTCCCCCCCTTCCTCCCTCTTTCACCCCCTCCCTCCCTCTTTCCTCCAGCTCTCCCCCACCCCCCTGCCGCCGCCACCGTTGCCGCTGCTCTCCCCGCCCCCCGCGCTGCTCTCCCCGGCCCGCTCCACTCTCTCACTCCGGCCATTGTATGCTGCCACGTGTTTGTTAGGTTGCCTCTGTGTGATTCTTTGACCAGCGCCATCTTTAGTCCTGGCAGCTGCTACAGTTGCAAGCTGTGACGTTTTAGTGGCACATGCTGTATTTGCGCATGTGCCAAAACAGCGCCACCTACCGATAACGTTGTCAACAAATGCAGTCTTTCATTCATGCAGCATTCTCCATGCTGAAAGGCTCATTGGACATTTCCTCTTATTCAAAATAAGCTAGAATTCTAACTCCCCAGTCCAAATATTTTTATTGTAAAATAAAGTTAGGGTAGTGTTGACGATTACTGTCATTTTAATTTTTATATCAATTACAAACACAATCATAAGTCTAGATACCTGAATGTTTTACACCATGAGGTAGCATAGTGGCCTAGTAATCCAGAGGCCTGGTCACATGATCCACAGATCTGAGTTCAAAACCTACCATGGCAGCTGGGGAATTTAAATTCAATTTGGAATAAAATGCTAGTATCAGTAATGGTGACCATGAAACTTGCTGGATTGTCTTAAAATCCCAACTGTTTCTTTAGGGAAGGAAACCTACCTGCTTTAGCTGGTCTAGCCTATATGCTATAGCTCAGGTGGTAGCACGCTTGCCTCTGAATCACAAGGTTCCAGGTTCAAGATCCACCCCAGGGCTTGAGCACAAAAATCAAGGCTAACACTCTGGTGCAGTACTGAGGGAGTGCTGCACTGTTGGAGGTGCCATCTTTTGGATGAGACCAAGGCCCCATCTGCCTGCTCAAGTGGATGTAAAGGATCCCATGACGATATTTTAAAAAAAGTGCAGGAGCTGGCTGATATTCCTCAATCAACGCCACAAAAACAAATTATTTGGTTGTCACATTACTGTTCGTGGAAATTTGCTGTGCGCAAATTAGTTGCTGCATTTCCTGCATTACAACGGTGACAACACTCCAAAAGCACTTGATTGGCTGTAAAGCACTGAGATGTCTTGCAGTTGTGAAAAGCGCTATATAAATGCAATTTTTTTTTCATGGAACTCAGAGACCCACAGCAATATGGCTGACTCATAACAGCACTCTGAAATGGCTGAGCAAGCCATTCAGTTGTATTCAAGGAGGCAGCTCACCATCACCTTCTCACAGGGCAATTAGGGACAGGCAACAAATGCTGGTCTTGCCAGAAATGCCCACATCTCATGAAAGGATTTAAAAGATTGTAAATCATTAGGTCACCTTTGACTAATCTGTACCTGGGAATTCTTGTGCACTTACTGTTATTGGTAATATGGTAATCAGGCAGTTTAAAAGACATTACCAACATAAATAAGGATGGTGTCATGACATAGGAAGTCACAGCACCAAAGAATGACATCACAAAGTGAGACAAAAGTTTGTCCCCCATTCTGCTGACTTCACAGCTAATGTGGGAAGGTAGTGAGAAAGAGTTTAGCCAGCAAATGGATACAAAGAGTTGAGGTGGTGGGGGGGTCGGGAAGAGAGAGAGAGAGAGAGAGAGAGAGAGAGAGAGAGAGAGAAATGTTTATCCTCTCTTTTAAGAGCTATTATTTTGCTTCTAGAATGTCATCCCATGGGCTAACAACCTTCTGTGGGGGAGGGAGAAAATCTTATCTCTTCCTCTGCTTTCTGGGTGATGACCTACAAATTATGCCATTTACTCCCACCCCAATGACCAACGGAACTAGTTTATTACTACTACTTACCTGATTAATGCTCTGACTAATTATGCACACCTCTATCACCTCTCCCCTTAACCCTCTCTGTTTTCATGAAAAGAGACACAGTTTCTCTAGTCACTCTTCATAACTAAAGCCTAGATTTCTATTAAACTGTTCAATGTATACAGTCATGGACTGTTTTGATGTATTTAAAATCTCCACCATTTATATATTACACTTTATATTTTAATCTGAATATTCGTAAGGTAGCTATATAAAAAATTAACAAAAATGCAGTTCAGGGATTTTGGAGATATTCAGGATAGAAACAGGTACTGGGGGTTTTAGAGCAGCATAAAACTTGCAAAGAATAACAATCAACATTATAAGTGTAGTTTACACTATGCATACAGAAATATGAGTGCATAGGATTGTAACATTCCTATACAGATGTACACCAAGATTTCTCTGACTTATCTTCCACAAAGTTTAGAAAATGGACATAAATCTATTTTGAAAACTTAATTTGTTTTTAAACTTTAGCTTCATCAGGCTGCATCATAACCTGCATTTTTGCCATAATTGACAGACTTATTATCAAGTTAGTTTTTAAAAAGAAAATATGGTTCTCATTAAGGCAGGTTCACTATAGTTGCCAGACAAGTATATTCTTTAAAATTAATTTATTTGGCCGAAAACACTTCAGTTGTTCAGATCTACCTCTTGTACAGTGTTTTTCAGGATTAGCTATTAAGCCTGCTCAATTGCATTTGCAAAGCACGGACATTAGATTAGTAATATAAATGGTAACTTACCTGTGGACAAAATGCATTTTCTCAAGATAGGTACAGCCTTTTGCAACATCTAGACATATATCTATGAGGTCACCTACACAGAGCAAGGGTTGAAGCAGCTGCTGGGGAAAAAAAAGGATTTGAGATTGACAGCAATCCTCAAAATATCACTTACTGAGAAATTATATCAAAAGAAAAGTGGCACGGAACTGTACTTATTTTCTCCTCGGACTAAAGCAGTTTGTCTTTAAGACTCAGTTTAAAAATAGGGTGCCTTTAAAAACGAAGCAGCACAGCGTGCCAGCTGCACTTGTCGCCTGGGCAACAGCAGCTGAGTGAGGAAGTCACATGGTATAATGTTTCAATTTGACTGTGTAAAAACAGCTAAAACCAGTTTTTGAGAGACACCAGCGAAGTGTGTTTACTGAAGGAATGAGTTGTCTATTTTTCTCATTAGAAATTCTACAGTGTTATGTTAATGTTAATTGCCTAAGGAGGACAAAACCCTTTGAAGAGACCATTTGTATTGCTGGAGGTAACAAAATTCCTTTTCTTTACTTCTAATCCAAGAAGTAATTCAAGATTGAATTTCTCTTGAATGATTGTGAATTCTGGAACTTGCAGTAAAGTTTCGACTGAGAGACTGTCGGTTTTAAAATCAGAGTGGATTCATTGCTATACTCCTCATTTAAAGAACTGTTTGAGGCCTGCTGCAGCCGAAGTGCTTCGAATGCCCATCAAGAAAAGTTTGTTTCATCCAATCTGCGTGGAGACTTCAAGTGGCATCCCATGATTATTTTTGCACTAGGATACCACACCCATCAGGAATGTAACCCACAAAGACTAACAAGCCAGTTATTTATTTATTATTAAGAAATAGCTAATTTTTTAAAGCATCATTTTTTTAAAAAAGAAACTGGTTAACTGTTGATTTTTGAGTATATGTGTGTGAATAGAGGACTAAGGTTAAAATAAGAATTATAAGGTCTTTAGACATAGGTTTATCTTAATAGTGTTTAAGATTTCGGTTTAATAAATAGTTAATTTGTTCATGTCTTAAGATGCCTGGTTTGGTCTGTTTTTTCTGGGGGTTACTAGAGTGTTTAATTCGGCTGTTGGGTGGGAAAACTTTAAATAATATGCTGTGACCTGTGGAGATGGGACTGAATTGACAGTGCATTGCTCCCACCTCGATTGTAACAAAAGTGCTCAAGTTAAAGGACAGATAGGTGTAAAGTAGCAACTACAATTTGGTGTTCTGAACAAAACTGAACAAATATTTGGTTGCTTACATATTCAAATGCCTGTGAGACAACAAGCCATAAGGACAAATTACTGGATGAAAAAGTTGTCTCATTTCATCCTTTAGAAAGGAGATGCTGATTACCTAGTTATGAAAGAGAGTGAAGGTTATAGCTCGAGATATAGATGGTCAAACTTTTATGGAAATTACACTAGAATTCTCATTCATTTTTCTTAAGGAATCAGTGGGTTTTAATTTTCTATTTTGAGGTTTTTTTTCCCTTTATTACATTAAAGTTAATGTGAATTCCTGGCTATTAAAATTGTGCATGATCATCGGAGTTAATTACTTATTCTTCAGCTTCACCAGGAATTGAATCGCATTTCAAAATTGATTTCAAAAACTAGTAAAAAATATGAAAATTCTGCAGAATCCAGTTTAATATTGCAAACCACTTCACTTTCCAAAATGACTTTTCCAATTTTCAGACCAATGACTAGAGCCCATCTTAAATGGCAAAATTCTAGAACAGATTAGCACTGAAACTGCAGACCATATAAAAAGAGAATAGGAGATATCATGAGAAGCTTGTCTGAAGATATGGGTTTAAGAAGAGTTCATAAATGGTTCCAAGACACAGAGAGTTTGAAAAACAGACATGACTGGCAAGAGAGCTTGAGTGATTAGGACTGAGGCAACTGTAAGATACCCTGTTCTTCATTTAGGATTTGGTTTCATCTCTCATAATTAACGATTTTACTTTCTTTTCACTTAAATAGCTTGTAAACTTGTACTGCAGCTAGAATAAAATTTCTGTTCATTCCCAGAACCCTTCAGGGTATGGATGGCATTTAGCAAAAAAGCTCTGTTGGCAAGGAGAGGTCTTTTGTTGGAAAGAAATTTTGAATAAGGGGTCAGGGGTTTCCCAGCTAAGAGAGTCGCCTATGTCACAATCAAACAAGACAATGATTAAGAGATCTGTTAGGAAAGTGAAAAACATCAGAACATAATTAATTAATCTTCAAGATTACAAGGACCGTGTCTGTGACTACAGCCTGATAAAGATTTTAAACTTTCTTTCACACTTTGCAGAGAGAGACTCGAATTAAAAGAATCGATGAGGGTTACATTCTGTACCCAAAACTAAAGTGGGTAATATTGTTTATTTCTCTCTATGACTATTGCTTAAGACATTGAGTTGTGAAGACTTGCTCAAACTCAATAAAGATTATTTGCAATCAAGAAATTGGTATCTAAGAACTTGACATAGCTGTGAAGTGGAGAAAGGGGAGTATGAATAGAAATCTGGAGTCTGAGAGATAGGGTATTTGGGTTGAAGGAGCTTGCAAAGGTATCCAGGGATTTGTAGACATGATTAAAGATCTTACATTTGATACACTGGGTGATGGGGAGCCGATAATATTTAAAGAAGACAAGGTGACAAACAAATAAATCTTACTGTGGGAGAGGATACAAGAGTGTGTTTTGGGCAGGTTGAATTGATGAAAGGAGGTGGATGGGAGGCCAGGAAGCATGGTGTTGAAATAATGGATTCTGGAAGAGACAAAGGCATGTATAAGAATTTCAGGATAAGATAGCAATGGAGGCAGATAGCAGTGCATTGCAGAGATGAAAGGAAGTGATCTTCTTGATAAATTGTGGGGGATTAAAGCTCATACATTAACTGTAAACTCAGAGTATGGCCAGAAAGGGATAATGAAGTCAGCAGCCATAGAGGGAAGACTAAAGACAATGGCTTCATTCTTCTCAATGATGGGCTCAAGGAACTGAATATTCATTTGAGATTTGGGCGGGGGAATTTTATGCTCTCACTCATGGCGGGTTTGGAGGCAGGGAAGAGCACAAAATTGGGTGGCTTGGTGGCAGAGTTGCGGGGGAGGCACCATTCCGCCTCTTCCAAAATGTAGTCCAGGGCGGGAAGGCCTGTGAACTTAGTGCCTGAATGAGGGACCTGGCTTCGGGAAGGGTGGCCTGCTGAGAGCCAACCCTGACCTTGCTACCCCCTCCCCTGCATCCCCACCCCACTAGACCCCTCCCTCCCGACCTACGTGAAGCCTGGGTCTTGCGACGCTCCTCAGCCTCTGGTAGGTGCTCCACCAGCAGTAACCACTGCCTCTGCGGTGGCACTGCAATTGCCAGCCTCTGATTGGTCGGCAGCTCTCCAAGGGTAAGACTTCCGGAGACAGGGTCCTTGGTCCTGTGGAAGGCCCGCCGCTGTCCACTTAAGTGGCACTAGATTCGGCAGGGCTTCCACAGAAGAGGCGACATGGGGATCTCAGTGTCGCTTTTTCTGGAGGCAAGAGCCCCACTGCCAGAATAAATTTCCCCCCAAGGTTTCAAAGAAGGATGCCGGTGGCCGAAAAGTAGTAGCATCACGGGCTTGTACATTGATGCTCATCTCATGTCTGTTGGCGGTGTCACTGAGGGCAGCATACAGATCAAGAGGAGAGCACTGAGGATAGATCCTTGGAGCATGCCGGAAGTGACAGTATAGGGAAAAGAAATCATTCAAGAGATGCACTGGCTGCATTCAGATAGTAATGGAGGTGTACAAGTGCAGTTTCCCATGGAGCTTAAGAAAAGAAGAGAAACATTGGAGGAGAATAATATGATCAGCTGTACCAAATACTGAAGACAACCCCCTGGAGGACAAGGCACAGAATATTAATTATTGCATGTGGAAGGAGGGAAAAATTGCATTAAAAAATGAAAATATGTTCTGCATCATTATTGCTCCTCATCTTCCAGTGACATGATGGGAGAATCGTCAATGATTTCTGTCCACCTTACCTGAAATCCTCGCGCTCCTCGGAGATAACTGAGCAAGTCTCTTCCCTTCATAAGCTCCAGGAGTAAGAACTGTGGCTCATTCAGCAAGCATACACCCAGCAGCTTAACTATATGAGCATGATCAAAATGACTAAAAGGAAACAGACACATACAATACAATTTAATATTCCTAGTATTATGAAACACAAAAGCTGGCAATGAAAAATGCATCTGAAGTCAACAAATAAAAACTGTCATGAAGGACAAACCTAAAGTGTATTGTTTTTAAGAAAAAGGAAATTTGAATCAAATTGTTCATTCAGGATTAAGGGGAAGCCAGGAACCTTTTGTCAAAAAATCATATTGGAAACATTTAGCTCCATCTCTACTGCATATGGTAAAATATGGATAAATAATTTCTGCAGACAACATAGAATGTTTATGAATATAGATGTACCAAATCTACTTGCATTTTTTAATTTCAACATGCTACTGCCATGCACCAAAAAAATCAAATTCCAATCACATTTGTTTGCTAAGCAAAATAGTGACCAAAACAAGAATAAAATAGAAGGAAAGTAAAAAGAATGACTTGCATTTATATAGTGCTTTTCACAACCACCAGATGTCTCAAAGTGCTTTACAGCCAATGAAGTACTTCTGAAGTAGTCGCTGTTGTAATGTAGGAAAAATAGACAAAAAGGCAGGGCCATTATTTCACTCAGACGCAAAACGTGTCTGCTTAAATGGGTATTGGCATCACTGAAAAAAGCAGGCAACATGGCCACAATCTAAGTTCACCCTGAAGGACAGTCACCTGCCTCCAAGAGCTGGAGGCCAAAGGACCAGCAGCTCCTCAGTCCCAGCAGTGCCACAAGTACAGGGGAGAATGTGCTGCAGAGGCAGCCATTGCTGCCGGGTGGCCCCTTCATGGGCCGCAGAGTGGCTGAATAGGAGGCCCCCCCACCCAAGCCTGCTAGGAGGCCCTCAGGTGTCTCCAGGTGTCAGTGGGCCCATCTGATGTTGGTGAAATGCCAGCAGGGGTGGGAGGTGGCCCTTAAGTGGACTTTAGTGGGCCACTTAAGTGGCTCAATTGTCCTCCTGCCTATCATAGTACTAGCCACAGACAAAATGGCATGGGAGCTGAACAATATCCGAAAGGCCACCCAATACCACCCCACACCATTTTGTCTACCCGCCCCCCCCCCCACCTTCCAGCCCATCGACAAAGGCCTCTTAAAATTCCATCCAATGTGTTTTCTTAAAGGGGACGGCAGCCCCAACGGCAGGCAGTTAATTGTTTGCCTGCTGGGTGTCCAGCAAAATGGCTAAGGCGCAGTCACCCCTATGTCCCTCCCCTCCATCCTGCTTTACAGCCCATCACCGGGAGCCCCACCGGCAGAATAAAATCCAGCCCATTGTATATCCTGCTGCTGTATCAGGTATCTGTCTCTCCTCCACTTCCCCCATCTTCCCACCCACTGCCCTCTCTCTTTATATATTTGCTGGCCCTCCTCTGCTCATGACTCATTTAGGCCCAACTCCTCCTCTTGCAATATTTTCTATCCGTACCCGCCACCACCCGCCCCCTGCCCCCGCCCCACCACCCATCCCCCAACACCTGTTAGAATTTTGAGCTCTCTCACAGATAGCAAGTTTGAAATACAATCTAAGTCAGTTCTTAAGGGACACTTCAGCTGTCAACAAAAAATCATGAAGTTCTTCAACAAATTTCAACATCAAAACTTTTTCTCTTCAATGTTAGAAAAGCACAATCGTCTCATCAGGTGACTAAAAAGCCTACCTCATTAAATAGGCCTCTTTGAGGAATTCAGATTTTTCATGATCCGTTGCCCCTTTTCTCAGTGCCTGGTAAGTAAATAATCATATTCTTGTGAAAATTGCATTACAACCTTGGCTCAGAACCTTCACCTTGATGTGAATCCATTTTATACGTTATCTCTAAATGCAATTTGTGTCAAAGAAAAAAAAATTAACTACCACGGTAGATTTTCTGTTTCCCAGGATGTTTGAGCAAGAATGGGACATAAATAGCATACTGGTAACTTTGATGGATTTTCCAAAGATAGCCTTAATTAGAAATGCTTAATGAGTTTCATTCCAGGATTGGGACTCCAACTGGGACCTTGGTCAATGGAGGTCAAAAAATATCTGACACAGCTATCCCCAATGGAAAATGGTCCAGTCCATGTAGATAAGGGCAATCTACCTCCGGCCAAGAAAACCTATCATTTCATCCTCTTTCTCAGCCTCTAAAAAACTCAAATGAAGAGTAGCACTCAGACCAACGCCCAGTTGAAAAATTATGACTGCAACAATGAAAAATTCAGCAGGAATTTAAGTATTCACTTACCAAAAGGCCAGATCATGCCTTCCTTTTATTGTCTATGTATATTGGTGAGTTGAACACACAGCACATTCCCGGCAAGAAAATGGGAAACTCACACCATCAGTTTGGTTATCTTCATTTGCATGGGAACCAAAGATCACTTATAGTAAAGATTAAATGGAGATCCAGTGATACAGGTAATCTTTCCTGGCCCTCACTTGCCTATTCTTCACACAGTTGTTGAATAATCTATCAAAGAGTCTTTGGAATAACAAATGCCAAACAAATAGAAAGACGGAGCTTGTATTATATTGTGCGTGATCACATTTCTCACAAACATCCAAAGCACTTCACCAACAATAGAACAAACTTGGAAATGTAGTCCCAGATTAGATTGCTACCATATCACACAAAAAACACTGAGATTAATTTTTGATAGTTACAGCTAAGGGAAGAATGTTTTCCTAGACACTAGGAGAATTTCTGGGTCTTCTTTGAATAAGGCCATGGGATCTTGAATATTGACCTCAACCAACGGTGAGACCCCATTTTTAACATCTTCTGAAGAATGGAACCTCTGACAATGCAGAACTCTGTCACTACTACATTGAAATATCAGCTGAGATTATATGCTTAAGCGTTCAATACATTCCAAGTACAAGCTTTAGCTCCTAAATGGGGAAAGATGTGATTGGTGCAATTGGGAGAATTTATACTAGAAGATGAACACAAAATTATAAAGTTATAGCTTACAGACAAAGCCAGGGCTCCTTGGATGACAAAGGCAATACAGAATATGGTGAAACAAAAAGGAAGAGAGAGTGTATGATGCATGTCTGGTGAATTCAAGACAGAGCAGGCCAAATACAATAAGTTGAGGGGGAAGTGAAGAGGAAAATAAGACTGGCAAAGACAGAATACGAGAACAGTATGGCAGTTAACAAATTCTTCTATTGGTATGTAAATAGTAAGTAGGTAGAAAAAGGTGAGGTGGAGCCTATTAGGGACAAAGAGAATGATGTATGCCAGAGACGCAAGGCAAGGCTAGATTACTTAATGAAAACTTTAAATTGGTGTATACTAAGGAAGAAGATGCTGACAAAACATCAGTAGAAGCAGAGATAGTAGAGGTAATGGATGAGATGATAATTGATAGGAAGGATGCACTGGAAAGGCTGGCTATATTTAAAATGGATAAGTTGCCTGGTCTGGATTGCTTGCATCCCAAGTTGCTAAGGGAAGTTGGGGTGCAGATAGTAGAAGGGCTTGCCATAATCTTCCAAACTTCCTTAGATACGGCGGAGGTGCCAGAGATCGAAGACTGACAAATGTGATACCCTTACATAAGAAAGGGTCTAAGTCCATTCCTAGTAAATACTGTCACGGAACTGTAGTTATTTTCTCCTCGGGTTTAAAAAAACAGTGTGTGTTTTCAAACAGAGTCTTAAAGGCAGTGTGCCTTTACGACTGAGCACAGGGTGCCACAGCTGCACTTTGTTACCTAGGCAACAGCAGCAGAAAGAGGTCACATGGTATAATGTTTCGATTTGACTGTGTGTAATACTGGCAAAAACCGGTCTGAACCAGACTCACCAGCGAAGCATACTGAAGAGAAATGAACTGTCCATTCTCTCTCAGCAGAAATTCTACAAGGAGCTACAGGCCAAATTAATTGTCTACAGAGAAAATAACCCTTTTAAGAGACCATTTGGTATTGCTGAAGGAACTGTTGCAGCCAAAGAATTTGAATGTCCATCAAAAATGGACTGTTTCATCAAATCCAAGTGAAGACTTCGAGTAGCCTTTACCTATTTTCATCCATCATCCATCAGAAACATAACCCACAAAAGACTTAGTTGTTTAAGAATACATAAATAAATAATTCTTTAAAAACACCACTTTTAAAAACTGGTTAACTACTGTTATTTTTGAGTGTGTGTGTGTGAGAATGGGGAAGTTAGGTTAAAATAAGAAGTTATAAGGACTTTAGAGATAGGTTTATCTTGATAGTGCTTAAAATTTCGTTTTAATAAATAGTTAATTTGTTGTCTAAAGATACCTGGTTTGGTCTGTTTTATTCTGGGGTTACTAGAGTGTTTAATTTGGCTGCTTTCCAGTTGGGTTGGAAAAGTTTAACAATATGCTGTGACCTGTGGAGTGAAGGGACTGAATTGACAGTGTGTTTCTCCCACCGCGGTCGTAACACTACAGGCTGGTCAGTTTTACATCAGTGGTAGGTAACGTTTTCGAAACAATAACAGGCACTTGGAGAGGTTTCAGTTAATTAAGGAGAGCCAGCACAGATTTGTAAAAGGCAGATCATGCTTGACTAATCTAATTGAATTTTTTGATGAAGTAACAGAGAAAGTTGATGAAGGGGATGCAGTGGATGTCCTTTATATGGATTTTAAGAAATTGTTTTGCAAAGTACCACATAAAAGCTTGTTAACAAAACTGAGGCTTATGGAATAGACAGTCAGTGTTAGCTTGGATTAAAAAAAATTGGCTTAAGGACAGAAAACGAGTTGTAAATGATTGTTTTTTTCAGACTGGAGGAGGGTAGACAATGGTGTTCCCCAAGGGTCAGTACTAGGACCATTGCTTTTTTTTTTTGGTATCTCTTTGGTATATAAATGACTTGGATAGTGGAATATAGAGTAAGTTTTCAAAATTTGCCGATGATACCAAACTTGGAGGTGTGGCAAACAGTGAGGATGGTACCAATCACCTGCAACGGAACACAGATAGGTGAACAGAATCGACAAGTGGCAGATGGAATTTAATACAGAGAAGATTGAGGTGATGCATTTTGGCAGAAAGGACAGGGAGAGGTAATATAGACTAAATGGCATAGACAGACGGACCTGGGTGTTTCAGATGCATAGATCGCTGAAGGTGGCAGGACATATTGAGAGAGTAGTTAGCAAGGCATATGGAATCTGGGGCTTCATAAATAGAGGTATTGAGTACAAAAGCAGGGAAGTTATGCTGAACCTTTATAAACCTTTATAAAGCATCTTCACTGCCTCCGGAGAATCCTTGGCATCAGGTGGCAGGACCGTATCTCCAACACCGAAGTCCTCGAGGCGGCCAACATCCCCAGCATATACACCCTACTAAGCCAGCGGCGCCTCAGATGGCTTGGCCATGTGAGCCACATGGAAGATGGCAGGATCCCCACGGACACATTGTACAGCGAGCTCATCACTGGTATCAGATACACTGGCCGTCCTTGTCTCCGCTTTAAAGACATCCGCAAACGCAACATGAAGTCCTGTGACATTGATCACAAGTCGTGGGAGTCAGTTGCCAGCGATCGCCAGAGCTGGCGGGCAACCATAAAGGCGGGGCTAAAGTGTGGCAAGTTGAAGAGACTTAGCAGTTGGCAGGAAAAAAGACAGAAGCGCAAGGGGAGAGCCAACTGTGTAACAGCCCCGACAACCAATTTTATCTGCAGCACCTGTGGAAGAGTCTGTCACTCTAGAATTGGCCTTTATAGCTACTCCAGGCGCTGCTTCACAAACCACTGACCACCTCCAGGCGCTTACCCATTGTCTCTCGAGATAAGGAGGCCAAAGAAGAAGAAGGAGGTGAGGCCACAACTGGAGTATTGCGTCCAGTTCTGGTCACCACACTTTAGGAAGGATGTGAAGGTCCTTGAGAGAGTGCAGAGGAGATTTACCAGAATAGTTTCAGGGATGAGGGAATTTAGCTACAAGGTTAGGTTGGAGTAGCCGGGGTTGTTCTCCTTGAAGCAAAGGAAATTGAGATGAAATCTGATGGAAGTCTGCAACATTGTGACAAGTTTAGTTAGGGTAAACAAAGAAAAGCTGTTCCCATGAGCTGATGATGCAAGGACTAAAAGACACAGATTAAAGGTTTGGGGCAAGAGATATGATGGGGGAGGAAATGTGAATAAAATTTTTTAATGCATCGAGCGGTCATGACCTGGAACACTCTGCCTATGAGGGTGGTGGAAGAGGAGACAATCAACAATTTCAAAAGGAAACTGGATGGCCACTTGAAGGAAATAAACTTACAGGACTACAGGAATAGAGGGGGAGAAATCAAGCTCATTGGATTGCTCTACAGAGAGCTGGCGTGGACTTGATGGGCCGAATTGCCTCCTTCTGTACCATAATGACTATGATTCTATTGCTTGGTCTATTGTTACGAATTAATGGTTGGATGTCTAAAACTTTCTTTGTGCTGCTAAACATTTCTGCTTGAGTTTCCGGCAAAGGGAACCACCTGGGATACTAATCTACCTCTTTCTTTTAGAATGACCTTGTGTATTTCCAACATTTTTTGTTTTTATTTCAGATTTCCAGCAATTGCAGTTTTTATTTTTAATTTGGTTGTCTGGCTGAGATTGCCTGGCACACAACGCAGCACTATCTCTCCTTTCCTTTTACTGAACACATCATCATTGTACACTTACCTTTACAGCTACTGTGACATCTCCACTACCAGGCCCCAAAATGTCTTCAGCTTTTCCTTCAAACACTTCTCCAAATGCTCCACTACCAAGAAAATTTAGCAAAGTAAGTTTCTCTCTTGGAAACAATGGAAGAGACTCAAGCTCCACCTGTGTGGGGAGGCAGCTGGAAAAACAAATTATTTGAATTATTCATCAAATTTTTATCCACTATACCTGAATTGTAAAGATACCTGAATACATAATAATAAGTATTTCTGAATTTCAAATAAGTCATAGTTATTATGGTTTAGCACCTTAAAAATAAAAATCAGCTCTGAACCCTGTAAAGATAGCAATCTAAATGTGCTAATCACAAACTCTGACGCACCAGCTCTGAGAATTTTCTAGAAAGTCTCTTCCACCATCACAAAAATGTCAATCAGTAGAGTTACTAGTCACTGAGGACAGCAATATTCAATGGAGATGTGCAGAGTGACCCTCTTCCTAATCCACACAGCTGGAAACAACCCCAATAAGGTATCCATACCATGTCTACCACTCACAAATATACAATTACTTGTTGATTAATGCACGTTCTTCACCCTGCCTCGCTTCAGAAAAGAGTTCAGTCAATAAATGTCACATAATCACAGACAGCACGTGACAAATTCTACTAGCTTTTATTGGATTGACAATTGTATTGCCCAGTGTAAAATCAACATTCCAACCATGGTGTTGTTCATGCAGCAGTATTAGAACTGAAAGCCATACAAGAGACCAGGGCATCTCGTTTCTGATCAAGGATGGTATAGAAACTAATATAGCAGAGAAGGAAAGGAAGCTGAATTGTACCTGGAGGTATACCAGATGTTTGTCTGAATTACAGATGCGTTCATATCTCTGATCAAAGCCAATTCCAAATCTGGATTGTAGTTCACACGAAGAGTGGTTATGTCTTCCTTTAGTTTGTTATGTTTTGCTTTTTGGGCTGGAAAATGAAATTGTGTAAGGAAATATCTAAAAATACAAAATGAATTTCATTAACAATGAAACTCTAGCCTTGGATTTTAACCTGGGATGAAAGACGAGCGTGGAGCCACTTGCCCAGGCTCGGTGGCATGAGGCTTGGACTAATTTAAGAACTGGGCCTTATTAACGTAATCCAGAATCCAACTGTTGCCTGAGAGAATGAGCATGAGCCAAAGGGTAGGGAAGGGGCAGGGCAGGTTCAACAGGGGGGCTGCAATCAAGGACTGTTCCAATGAAAGTGGAGAGCTCCAGACATAATTGTGATCGGGGGAGGCCTTAAATTACTTGTGGTGCCTGGAGGAGTGCTCCTGCTCCTCCTGGCCCACAAGGAAACCTTCATAAAATTAAAAATGTTTACTTACTTGGGTTTCTTCTTGCCCGGGAGCCTTCCAATGCCAGCTTCTCTTGGTAAGATGGGCACCAAGCTCATGCTGTGCAAACCAGGTTAAAATAATGTTGGCATATCAATGACCTCATCAAATTTTGGCATTTCAATTACCCAGGGCAAGGATTATGCTCACTGCCTAAGACCCACCTGTTAAAATGGCACGGGGCAGAAGTGCAGTGTGAACAAGGCGAGTACCACACCACTGATATTTTAACTGCCTGAATACCATATTCTCATCGGGAAAGGGGCAAAAATATTATCTCAGTCTATGAGGTCTTTAAAGAGTCTAGAATGTTCACAAGATAAAATGAGTCAATGTAATCTTTCCAAGTATCTTGCAAACTCACCATAAACTGCTATGGAAATACAGAAGACAGCCATTACAACTGTAGCACAAACAGGTCCAAGTACTAGCAGGACAAGGTTTTCACGAGGCTCTGTTGAAACATTGTTTGGATAGTTTATACAAAATCTTTTCACTATCAGATTTGCTTATGTCGATGTACTTTTGCATACACAAAGTCTACATGCCTCTCTAAAGCAATAAAGGCCTTTTAAACTGAAACATATTCACTGGATTAAAATGTAGACAAAACATGCACTCATATGTTTGAGAAATATGAATACTTTTGTCGACAATGTTATAAATATTTCCTTTATAAAGTAAAAAAGATCAGTTCAGACTGAATAGATTACAAAAATTAGTCATTTTTAAATTTTCCTGCAAACTGCCAACTTTTTAAAATTAGAATAATACACTGGTACTGATTACTAGAGTTTGACAAGCCAAAAACCAGTAGAATATGGAAAATATAAAACTAAAATTAAAATTCCATATAATCCTAGAAATTGCTGTTTGCCATATACCAACCACATGCGTCAATGTGTTGGTATAATATCTTTCTGTCCAGTATTTTAATAGAGACTTTAACCCATTTAAAAGGTTAATGCCTCTGTCAAGATAACAGATAAAGAAATGTCATATGAGCATATTAAAACTTTATATGATAATATTGCAGGCAATAATTTCTAGACTATAATCTTAATGTGCTAACACTTCAGTACTAACATTCCCAATCATCCACTCTACACTCACTGACACGAGAATCCCAGTTATTATTCAGAACCACCGTAACTTTTGCCAACTAACAAAATCAGAATTTTCTAGCATAATTGATCTTGAATGCAAATTAGGTCAAATAATTACATGATCACACAATATTACAGCATCTTGATGTACGGGCATACTGATTAGAGGCAAGGTGTATTTATATCTATCGTTCACCATAAAGTGAGTTCCAGATTTTATCCAAATCCTGCCTTCTGATTTAAGAGCCATTGACAGAAGTCTGTGAACAGTTACAGCATTCAAAATCAAAAATAATTGTTCAATGAAACAAAAGAGACATAAGATTGCACAACTAATGAGATATTATCCATAAATAATTTTAAATGTTTTGCACCATTTAAAAACCACAAAATGCTTCAACAAAACTTATTTGATTTATATACGAGCTTATCAATTTGGAAAATTCTTTAGTAATTTTTTTTTATAATGTCTAAGATCTAAAACACAGTATAATGTCTCACCATAAAGCTTCATGATGATTTCCCCGCTTATGTCACTGAATTCACCCTTTCCGATGCCATTAATTGCCACGACTCTCATACGATAAAACCCACTGAAGTGCTGATTATGCCAAGTACAGATTGTATTACTGCAGGGTCCCTGATAGAGAGTGATCCATTCATCTGAGTTGTTGAATCTCTGTAGGCCTGTATCATTTTGGGAATTCCTGTTTTAAAAAAAGTATTTTAACCTTCATCTATGAAACTCTGAATTAGAGCTCCCTTGAATGTTCAGTTTTCAAAAGCAGTGTGCATTTCAAATTGCACCATAAGGACCAAAGGGTTCCAGGTTCAATTCAATTAAGTGAGTTGACTTCAATCAGAGTGGCAGTAGGAGTGCTCTAATTAGCACTATTGGGATGGAGAAGAAGAATTCGTGTTCACTATCCAGTAAACCCTGCCAGAAAATGGAGGCCAATAAAGACCATGAAAAATATACAGCTGATCGATACCAGCTTATGAGTCTGGCTGAAAAGAGATACCCAGCATGAGTGGGCAGTCTCTTACATCAATTTTTAACAAGGGGATCCAAGCCCAGTCAAATGAAAACAGCATTCATGGGTAAATTTTAAAAACCGAGCACCCCACTGGCACCAGGCTGCTACAATATTGCGTGTGTTTTCTGCCAGTTAGTTAGTTTTTCTTGGAAAGATTATCAACCAAATGTGAGCAGACTGGTTTAAGTTAAATTGTGATGAATTAGCTGGAACGGCAAACATTAATCAACATTCACTGCCATTGTAACTAAAAAGTTTAATTCAGGTTTCATTTTGCCAATGATTGTTCCAAAGTCTATTGCTCAGCACCAGGTACTAAGTTTTGCATAGTGAGAGATGCTGTGCAGAAGATAATTTTACTCATTATTTTGGTACTGCATTTTATACTCCTTGCTGTAGTAAGGTTCCTTGGTCACCAACTGCTCTCTGTCTAGTGAGAGGCTTCCCAATCTACCCCATTGTCGAGGCTTCGATATTAATAGCAACTTGGATGCCATACTGGAATCTTACCTCTTTAGGGGAGGGACGTTAGTGTGAGGAAATGAATGCCCACTTTGGATGCCTACTGTGAGTACCAAGCACTTCCAAGTCAAGGATAGCATAGTTAGATGCTAAGCTCCCTTTATTTTACCGCAGCAATACATCTTATCCCCAACTTCAAAAGCCTTTTCCCCCTCCTCCTCCCTCATTTCTACTGAACCACTATGATAATTTCCAAATCAGCCTCTTTGAATGAGAATGCCCAATCAAGGGCAGTGTTATGCTATGACTCCATCAGGAACTATAACAACACTACTCAAACTCACAATCTAGTTTGTTCACAAATCAAACTGGCAGAATCAATATCGAAACAAGTGACAACATGGCTGACAGATGTTTCACATTTATCCAGGTAAGTTTACTATAATAAGCATTATCAATGAAAACTAGTGGGGTCCACATCTTCCAAAATTGCATCCAAATGCAGAATGGATTCAGTATTTATACACTGAACTGAGTAAATAGAGTTCTCAGCTCCAACTCAAATATGCTGGATTGGTGCATATAGATATATATATCTCCCATGTCAATTTTTATTTAAACACACTAGTATATTTTAGAAGTGTTAACAAAAATTACATATTGTGTGCAAAGTTAAATCTTCATCTCTGTTGCCTATGCTAAATAAAGATTAAATTATTTGTGTCACAAACATTCCCAATTGTCTTATTTATAGTGGTAAAAATCCTGATCCAACTTAATATTTCTTGGAAAATAGTTACGTATTTGAGGATTCAATTTGTATAATTATGCATCACTTTCAGGGTGCATGGCTTCCTAATGTTAAAAAGGATGACATATAATCAGCTTTACATATCAAAATGATTCGTTTCCCCCATTCTAATGGATTATGAACTTACTGGGCCTGGAGAATGTAGTGCGTTATATTATTCCCATTGTCATCTGCTTGAATCCAGTTGATATCATCATGAATGGTATACGGTGTACCTGGTTTTCCTGGTACACCAGCTACAAACAAAGAACAATTCTGATGATCACTTAATATTTTCAATGAAACATAAATTTGACATCATGGCATAATTGACATGCATACTGCTCTCAATGTAGAGTATTCAATAAAGACGTTACAATAATATTTCTAAATAATCCTCTATTAAGGTGCCAATACCAGCATGATTAATCTATGTGCCTTTAGTCCACAAATGTGCAATTTTGCAGGATCATTGCCCTGATATGTTCTAACTGCATCATCTAGGCCTTTTAGAAAAGCACAACAAAACTATGATTTTAATTCTGTTATAAGTAAGGATAAAATCAAAATTCAGTCTTGTGGTAAAACAATCTTAGAGGATTAAAGCACTCTTTTTGTGAGTGGTGACCACAGATTCACATATACTATATTCCCAATCCTTACTGTGCCACCACAGAAAGGTGGCTAGCAGAACCCAGCCATTTCACCTGTGGAATACAGAGAAGTGGAGAAGATATTGAGAAATTGAACTTGTGGGTCTCCTAGAAAGCAGTTTCACAATAGTATTTCCAAAGACCTTTCAGCAGGTAGTGTTTGGGAAGGCAGACCATGTAAATAAATTTTAATAAGGGGGAAAAAAACACTAGTCTCATTCCTGTAAAATCAGGAAAAAGACCATAGGTACGGTCATGTAGTGGTTATATTCCTAGACTTGTAATCCAGAGAATGGAAGTTCAAATCCCACCACGACAGCTTGAGAAATTGAATTCAGAAAAAAAAGTTGAAAAGTTACTGCAAAACATCGAGTTCACCTTCTCCCATCACTCCCATAACACAAATACATAACTAGACTGTCCACTGAACAAATGCTCTGATGTTGATGCAAGTTAAATTTGTATTAATTTTTATTGAGGGTCAATTTTTATTTTCACTGCTTGATTGCAAAAGAAATTAAAATTGATCAGGTTCTATAAAGAGTAGGCAATCCATTCCACCAGCTTATAGCCCAAATGGTGAAGGTGAAAGCTACCCTCAATGTGTTCATCAACAAAAAAGTCACAATTGCATTTTCTTCAAAATAATATTGCAATTAAAGCCATTTTAGTAGGATAGTTTGGCAAAACAAGACTTGGGCCAAAGTGAACAACAATGTCACCAAAAATAAAAATATTGCCAGTTATTTCTGATTTTGTTCTACACAAACAGAGCAGATAGCTCACAAAATATTGGTCTACAGCAACTGCTGGAAATAAAGACATTTACAAATTGGCTGAAAACATGCAATCTCAGATAAAACTTGCCATTTGAAGACTGCATCTTTGAAACATTCAAAAAGCATTTCAGGTTAGTTGTATATTAATTATCTTTTTTTTAATAATACTTTGTACTTCACCATAAAAGTAAGCAAATGAAACCACAGTATTCAAAAAACAGTTGTAAAAGATTACATATTATATTTTCAGAACATCTTTCAGTCCAATATAAAATCTTCTGCCTGAGAACATTTCAGGCGCATTTTTTTTTTTAACAGCAGCTGATTTCTATCATATTACCTCTTGTCTCAAGTACCTGCACGGCAGACCCGCATGAAATGTTTGTTTTGTAAGTAACAACTGTTCTTAGTGCATATGTTCTCGATGGATGAAGACCCCGAATAATGCAAATGAAATTTCCATGATTGGAGCAGTTCACTTGTGCTGGTTTCCAAATTTTCCTGCTGGTGTCCTTGTTTAAAAAAAAATATACAGCAGCCAAATAAAACAGGCATCAATGGCAAGAGCACATTCAGTCTTGCAATACTTTCAGTGACATGAAAAACTAATAAAGAGCACACCAAAAGACAACAAAATGTTTTAACACCAGAAAGAAAATACTGGGAATATTGCCTTCCCATTAATAAAACAAATAAAATTAATAAAACAGTATTTGTCATGTGGGTTTGCAAATCCAAATAGTTGGTATGTGGCAAATTAATACCTGACCTTGATTCTGCATACTCAAACTTTCAGCATGAATCTCTAAACAGCAAGCAGGAGGATGCCTCAACTCTATGCTTCCTAACCCAAGGACAGCTCTAACAAGCCCACCTGGAATGACAGAATCGTTATCTAGCTGAGATTAGAAAATACTCGGGGCTGAATTTTAATCACTCGCCATGCAGCGTGGCGATCGCTTTGAACTTGGCGGCCTTCCCCCATGGAAGTGCCGCTGAGGAGCCTCAGCGATATTATGCGCGGGGTTCATTTAGAGGGGGCAGAGTGGCCGCCCCCGATTACGTAGAGGACACAGCGCCATTTTTAAAGGGCTTTAAGCCCTCACAATTAATTTCAATATTTAAGGGTACATAAATGTAATTTATTAAAAAATAATAAAGATATGGAGGCCCTTCCCCAACCCACCCCCCCCCCCCCAATGGTTATTTCATTGACCGAAATGACCAACAATTGGCTTTTTTCCGTAGCTGAACTTTCCCCGCCAACCTTCAATCTTTTGCCCTTCAACCCCTTCCCACCATCCCCACGTCCAATCAAAATTGTTTTCCTCACTCCTCCACCCTTCCTGCCCTGAAAATTTTATTCCTCTCCCCCTCCCCGTCAGGTTCTCGCCTCGGAACTCTGTTCCGAATGCGCGCGGGGTACGAACAGCAGCCATAAGATTGGTGTGGGATGGCCGCTGCCTGCAGGTAAGTTTATTTGCATCTCTTTAGTGTTAATTTGCATATGCTGATGAAGGGCCCACCGTTAAGCAGTGGAGGGGGCGGGGGGGGCGCCGCACCAAGGACCCCTGCTGCCAGTATTATGTGGCGGGCCCTTGTCAACGTCGCAGGTTGAGGCGGGTCTCTCCCTGCAGAATTTTACCAGCCCCTGTGCCGTGACCCTTGGTGTCGAGGGGCTGGTAGAATTCAACCCTAGGATTCAAGCCTTATAGAAACATGCTCTAGTTATTTAAAAAGTACACTTTCTGTGAGGCCAAGAGGAGCATTAATGATGCTCCTGGTCCCACAAAAACATTTGCCACCAGCTGAAAAATCCTCCACACCTCACCCCCACATGCTCATCTGACCCTTCCCGTTATGGAAGAACTGCCAGCTCAGTTGAGTGAAGGAACTGCTAGATTTCCTGCCCACCCATGTTGGGTTGTCCCTCTGCACTCCAAAATGGTTCAAGCATCCAGAAAAGTTTAGCAGTTGGGTGTTGGGATTGCTTCGTTAAACAACAAATGGAGGCACTTAAATATCAACCTATTACTCATGACAAAAGCAAATTGCATTTCTAATTGGAGCCTGGAAGTTGGAAATGTCCCAAAGAACTTTGCAAAGTGGAATGACATTAAACAGTAGGAGAAGTACTGGAAGATAAGTTTTAGGAGACTTTTCAAGGCAGGGAGAACAGGAGCAAGGTGGAGAGGTTTAGGCAGAGCCCCAAAGAGAAGAGCTAAGACAGCTAATGTCTAATATCACCGATGGGGGAATGGATGGAGAAGGAGGTGGAAAAAAAGCCAGACTCAAGATAGAAGAGGGCACATGTTGCAGAGGTAGGTAGGTTGAGGTTAATCCACACAGGGATTAACACATTGGGGAGTGGGACATCATGCAGGTACTGAGGTTTTGAACAGATTGGGGTTTAGGTAAGGCGGAACATGTGGGCTAACAGGAAGAGTGCTAGCAAGTAAAACCTGGGAGATGACAAAGGTGTAGATATGGGTTTCAGTGATGGTGGTGTGGTTGAGTGAAGTCCAATGCACAAAATGTTATGAAGATGAATTAAGCAGTTTTGTTGATACACAGGATTTTGGATTTCAAACTCAGTTTAAGGTCAAACCAGACACAGACATTATAAATCATATCCAAGGAGGGGAACAGTGCCAGGAACTAAGGTGAGATGTTTTTGGTGGGGTTGAATAATATACCTTCAGCCTTGTTAATGCCAGAAAAGTGGTGGATATGAAGTTTAAGCTGGTGTCAGAGAGGTAGAGTTGGGACTCATCAGCATAGATATGGAAGCTAAGCTTATGAATGTTGTTGTTGAGGAGCACTGTGTAAAAAAGGAAGAGAAGTTCAATATGGAACCCTGTGGCACTCTCAAGGTGACTCTTCTGGGTGGGCAGGTAGGAATGGAATAAGTGAGAACTGTGCCAGAGAAGTAGACCACAGAAAAAAAGATAGTATCTACTCAATCATCAAAAGAACCCTTAATATAGTTTTAAATAGGACATGTGAAACGGTATTAAAATTTGACTGCAATGCCAACTTAATTAAACAGGTACCTGGGAAATCTCAAACCAGTATTTCTCCATTGTGTGATTGGTTGTAAATTGCCAAAGCATTGTTGCTGTAGTATTTCCAACTGAAAGAAGGTGAGGAGACTGAGGAGTCTGAAATGTTTTTTGTAAGACAGTTTCACTTCGGCTAAAACTTCCACCAACTGGGGGAAAACTCAGTACCTGTCAAAAATAATTGCCCATTTAGCAGAATAACTTGTACATTCTCCAAGACAACATGCCACCGACAAACAGTAGCTTTTACAAGTCATAAATTATCGAGAGATCGACTTCAAAACTAGTAACACATCCTCATGAATAGTCATCGACCTGAAATGTTGACTCTGTTTCTCTTTCCACAGATGCTGCCAGACCTGAGTATTTCCAGCACTTTGTCTTTATTTCAGATTTCCAGCATCCGCAATATTTTGCTTTTATTAACACATCCTCATGGAATGTTTCTATCTGTCTGTACCATATGTGAGTGAAAAGTGAGCACTTACCTTAGTGTCATGAGATCCCCTCGAAGAAATTACTGTCCTCTAACTGCTCCCACCTATCTGTTAAACTCTAATAAATTTTTGCTGTTAGAGAAACAGATAGATACTTATGAAAGGTGGCCTGTTGCAGTGGCAGAGACCTTACTTCAGGTAATTTACATATTAATATGATACTCACTGTGGTGATTGCTTGGGATGAATGGTTGGATACCTGACATGACAGGAAGAAATGGAAGGAACAGGACTCCCCCTTTTAAGGATACCCTACTGAAGGTCTTGATCCAAGACATTTTGCCAGGAGGGTTGGCTTTTGGAGCTTAGTAGGACCAACCTCTCAATTTCACAAGTGTGTGCAATGCCAAGATAGGCATATGTTAATATTATAATTACACAGGCATATATAAAGAAGCAAACAAGGGAGACATTGGCCAAAATCCTGTGGGCCTTTGATCATGGCATGTATGCTGGGATCTGCCCACTGGTGATCACCAACACTAACTCCAAAGTTTGCAGTGTCAGGGAGAGGCCCCCCTATTTGTTATGTATGCAGGAATTCCCAGCATTGAGAAGCATTGGTAAAAGTTTTAAATTTAGACAGTGTCTGAACACATCCCATTGACTGAGGTGGAATTTTCATCCTTGTGAAGATGCTGACAAATTCTAGTGCTGCGCTTATGTAAGGCTCTAAGTTCACTTGCAGATGGTACATCTGTGAATCACTTATTGTGCTATAATGCCATATTTGTGCATGATTATGTTGTTTGTGAAACATGTCCCACTGTTCTTTCATAATGCTAGCACTCACTGTCGGTCTGGGCCAGTAACTGAAGGCAGGTCAGGCTTGAAGCTAGTAATGCTTTTGTTCTATGGCTAGTAGATTCCTTTATGAGTTATATGGAAGTCTCTATGAAGTGAGTCAGTGCTACAGTGAAATTCCGTGTCTCCTCTTTTTCTCCCAATCGACAGATCAGCTATTCGCTTTGTTGAAGATTGGAGCGCTCCTTGTTTAAAGTCTTCCTCTTTATAAAGGAGCTGGGTAATATGCCAAGATGGGCGTTCCACGAATAAAAGGTTGCTGCATGCAGAGGCTGAAGGCCAAATATATAATCTTCCAAAGTTCTTTCAATTCAGGAACTATTCCTTTAGATTAGAAAATTGCACATGTCACTGCTATTTAAGAAAGGTGACAGATGGAAACCAGGGAATTATAGGCCAGTTAGCCTAACATCTGTTGTCTGGAATTTACTAGAGTCTATAATTAGGATGACTAAACACTTTGAAAATTTTCAGCTGATCAGTGAGAGCCAGTGTGGATCTGTAGAGAGTAGAGCATGCCTGACAAATCTGATTGAATATTTTGAAGAAGTGAATAAAATTGTGAACATGGGAATGTCTGAGGGTGTAATTTATTTGGCCTTCCAGAAGTTATTTAATAAAGTCCCTCTGAAGAGACTGTTTGCTAAAGCTGAAGCTGATGGAATTGAAGGTAAATTATTGACCTGCTTAGGAAATTGGCTGAGCAGAAGATGACAGAGGGTAGATATTCTAATTGGCAGCCCCTGACTAGTGGTATTCCCCATGGATCTGTGTTGGGCTCTCAACTATTCATTGTATTTATTAACAATTTAGATGATGAGATAGGAAGCCACATATCCAAATTTGCCAATGACAAAAAGATAGCTGGTATTGTAGACAACATAGATGGGAGCATAAAACTACGAAAGAGATATTGATAGATTAAGTGAAGAGGCAAAACTGTGGCAAATGGATTTCAATGCAGGCAAATGCGAGGTCATCCACTTTGAACTGAAAAGAATAGAACAGGGTATTTTCTAAATGGTGAAAAGCTAAATAGGGTGGAGCTGCAAAGAGACTTGGGGGACCATAGATACACAGATCATTAAAGTATCACAAACAGGTACAGAAATCAGATCGAAAAGGCTGATAGAATGCTGGCTATACCTAGAAGACCCGAATACAGGGGTTAGAAGATATGTTTCAGCTATATAAAGCCCTGGTTAGACCACACCTGAGTACTGTGAGCAGTTCTGAACACCATACCTTAGGAAGGATATACTGGCCTTGGAGGGAGTACAGCATAGATTTACTGGAATGATACCTGAACTCCAAGGGTTAAGCTACAGAGAGAGATTACACAAACTAGAGTCATATTCCCTGGAATCAATAAGGTTGAGAGGTGATTTGATTAAGGTTTTCAAGATATTAAGGGAACAGGTAGGGCAGATAGAGATAAACTATTTCCACTGTTAGGGGAGTCCAGGACTAGGAGGCATATTCAAAAAATTGCAGCCGGACCTTTCTGGAATGAAATTGGCAAACATTTCTTCACTGTAGAAGAAGCTTAGAACATAAGAACACGAATATGAGCAGGAGTAGGCCATTCTGCCCTATGAGCCCACTCCACCATTCAATGAGATCATGGATAATCCTCTACCTCAACACTATTTTCCTGCACTATCCCCGTAATCCTTGATGTTATTAATATGTAAAAATCTATCAATCTCAGTCTTGAACAAACTCAATGACTGAGCCTTCACCACCCTCTGGGGCAGAGAATTCCAAAAATACACCACCCTCTGAGTGAAGAAATTCCTCCTCACCTCAGTACTAAATGGCTTGCCCCTTATTCTGAGACTGTGTCCCCTCATCCTGGACTCCTCAGCCAGGGAAATATTCTTCCTGCATCAACCCTGTTGAGCCCTGTCAGAATTTTATATGTTTGAATGAGATCACTTCTCATTCTTCTAACTCCAGAGAATAAAGACCCAATCTATTTTATCTTTCCTTATAAGACAATCCCTCCATCCCAGGAATTAGTTTGGTGAACCTTCGTTGCACTCCCTTGATGGCAAAGTATATCTTTCCTTATGTAAGGAGACAAAAACTGCACACAATACTCCAGGGGTGGTCTCACCAAGGCTCTACATAAATTGCAGTACGATATCTTTACTCCTATAGTCAAATCCTCTTGTAATTAAGGCCAACGTACCATTTGCCTGCTTAATTTCTTACTGTATCTGCATGTTAGCTTTCGGTAACTCATGAACAAGGACACCCAAGTCCCTTTGAAATTCAACATTTCCCAGCCTCTCACCATTGAAGAAATACACTGTATTTCTGTTTTTCCTACCAAAGTGGATAACCTCACATTTCTCCACATTGTATACCATCTGCCAAATTTTGGCCAACTCACTTAGCCTCTCCTAATCCCCCTGAAGCGTATTTGCATCCTTTTCACAACTCACACTTCCACCTAAATTAAAAGCAAAATACTGTGGATGCTTGAAATCTGAAATAAAAACAAGAAATGCTGGAAATACTCAGCAGGTCTGGCAGCATCTGTGGAGAGAGAAGCAGAATTAACGTTTCAGGTCAGTAACCCTTCTTCAGAACTGGCAAATATTAGTTTTGTGTCATCTTCAAACTTAGAAATATTACAATTAATCCCCACATCCAAATCATTGATATGATTGTGAATAGCTGGGGCCCAAGCACTGATCCTTGCAGTACCCCACTAGTCACAGCCTGCCAATACAAAAATTACCATTTATTCCTACTCTCCGTTTTCTGTCCGTTAACCAGTTCTCAATCCATGCAGTATATTCCCCCCAATCCCATGTGCTCTAATTTTAATAACCTCTTGTGTGCGACCTTATAAAAAGCTTTCTGAAAATCTAAATACACCACATCTACCAGTTCCCCCTTATTTATTCTGCTAGTTACATCCTCAAAAAATTCCAACAGGTTTGTTAAACATGACTTCCCTTTCATAAATCCATAACTCTGCCCAATCCTACTATTATTTTCTAAGTGTTCTGTTATCACATCTTTTATTATAGATTCTAGCATTTTCCCTACTCCTGATGTTAGACTGTCTGTAGTTCCTTGTTTTCTCTCTTCCTCCTTTGTTAAATAATGGGTTTACATTTGTTACCTTCCAAACTGCAGAAACCATTCCGGAACCTACAGAATTTGAAAGATGTCCACCATTGCATGTACTATCTCTATACCCACCTCTTTCAAAACCCTGGAATGTAGATCATCAGGTCCAGGGGATTTATCTAATTTGAGCCCCGTTAATTTCTCTAGTAATTTTTTTTTACTATTAATATCTTGCAGTTCCTCATTTATACTTGATTCCCCATTAGTTCTGGGAGGTTTTTAGTATTTTCCTCCATGAAGACAGATACGAAAACAGCAATTGATGCTAGATCAATTGTTAATTCTACAACTTGGACTGGCAGATTTTTGTTAGCCAAAGATATCAAGGGATAGCTATGAGGCAAAGGTGGGTATATGGAATTAGGCCACAGATCAGCCACGATCTCACTGAATGGCAGGCAACAGGCTAGAAGGCCTACTCCTGTTCTTATGCCCGACTTAGGTCAGGTAGAGCAAGGGAACATGTGTACAACTTCTGGATCTCTACTTTTAGAGGTGAGGGAGCCCAATCTTGTTTTATTTGTCAGGTCAGTGTGGTGAAACTGTGCCTTTCTTCATTTTGTAGATGAGATTTATTTTTCTCTCAGGTGTTGATGTATATGTGATTCCAGCATTTTCCTTTTTAATGTAAAAAAAAATGGTCTTTTGACAGTCCGTCGCCTAAAACAGTTTAGCTGATGCCTCATAGCACTGTAATATGGAAGACTGAAAACACATTATAGAAGGTGAATAAGTACTTAATTATAAATCTTTATTCTTAGCTTACCTGGAACCAGTACTCAGTTCCACCTTTAAGGTTTGCAAGCTCAATTTGGCTTCGTCCACTTGCTAGTTGGTCTAGTCTTGCAGGCACAGCAGGCCAGTAATTATTTCCATTATACTGAACTTGGTATCGAAGTTGTTCCATAGGTCCTTTGGGTTCTAAAGGTGCAGCCCATGAAACCTTTACTCTGCGGTCTGACAGCACAAGTACTTCTACGAGTCGTGGTGCTGATGGCACTTGAATTATACAAAATACAATTGTGGGTATCAGTATGTATTGTTCTGGTCTACATACAGTATCACAAGTACACGTCCACTGTATTTTCAAAGGTGTTCTGCTGCATATGATTTCTAAATGTGACATTTCTCATGAGAAAAAAATCCTCCATCCTAAATGCCGAGGACTCCAAATCAATCTTACATAGTTTGCAGCATGAAGCATGACTAAGTAATTAAGCTCCTGCATCTTTGGCTCTGCACTCTGAGGTGACGTAAGTTTGGAGATTTTTATTCATTGTGATTGTTTCCTTCTCTGAAGTGGCTGATGGTCAATCATTTTCTAGAGACTAAAGAGCTGGGGATACTTGCTGATTTAGGTCAGAGCAGAGCCATCAAGCTTGCAAAACAAGAATATGCATCTATTTTCTTCTGCTGAAAAGCAAATAAAATGTCTACTTCATCTATTAAATAAATTCTATTGAACAAGTTTTGACTACACTGCCTGAATGATCTCTTATTGTACACCCCTGCAAGCACCCTCTCCACTCATGTTAAAAGAACCTCCTAAAATCCTTAGACTCTCCTTTCCATTCCCCGTGTGTCCACCAGGTGTGTCCTTTCTTCCTTATTGCCAAGTGCTCGGAGATGTCTTCCTGAAGTTAAGGACTGCTTTCTAAATGCAAGCTGGTGCTTTAAATTAACAAAATGACTACAACATGACTGCCAAATATCAAGTTCTGTTAAATACAAATTATAGTTATCAAATTAACATTACACAGAATATATAATTTGATGGCTTTTTAAAATCAAGAGCATAGTCATGAACTTATGTTTACAAACCCCGTCTTCCACCCGATCACAGACCTTCCCCTTTGTTCTTTTCATCCCCCCCACCCTTTCCCTGCCTCTCTACCTGCTTTAAAGCTATTAGATCCCTTAACTTTTTCCAGTTCTGATGAAAAGGTCATCAACCTGAAACATTAACTCTGCTTCTCTCACCACAGATGCTGCCAGACCTGCTGAGTATTTCCAGCATCTTTTGTTTTTACTTCAGATTTCCAGCATTCGCAGTGTTTTGCTTTTTTCCCACAAATGAATGCTTCATTAATCAGTTCGTACATGCATACTGTTATGCCAATGTGTTTTGTTGAATGTTAATTTTCTTTAATCCACTGACTGGAGATCTGAATTTATATTTTTTTTTTAGAAAAGACATTTTTAAAAAGACATTTAGAACAGTATGACAGCTAGAAACTTAAGATAATCACCTAGTTTGCTACACTGTATCCTACATTACAAAGGACTGTGAAAAGGGAGACAAAGTGTCTGTGCATGTCCCAGCAAGAACTAAGACCCAGGAAGTTTAAGAAAACTGTTTGTTGTCTTTTTTTTTTGAAGAAAGAAGAAGAAATACTGCTAAATGCTATGTTTGAATCACTGAATGACTATCATGCGACATACGAACATATGAATTAGGAGCAGAAGTAGGCCATTCGGCCCCTCGAGCCTGCACCACCATTCAATAAGATCATGGCTGATCTGTTTGTGCCTCAAATTCCATACTCCCATCTACCCCTCCAATCCTTTGATTGCCTTGACTAACAAGAACAAATTTTAATGAAAGATCACTGACCTGAAACGTTAACTGTTTCTCTCTCCACAGATGCTGCCAGACCCGAGTACTTCTAGCACTATTTGTTTTTATTGAAGAATCTATCTACCTCCGCCTTAAATATATTCAATAACCCTGCCTCCACCATCTTCTGAGGCAGAGGGCTTCAAAGTCCCACTACCCTCAGAGAAAAAAATTCTCCGTCTCTGTCCTAAAAGTGAAACCCCTCATTTTAAAACAGTGCCCACTAGTTCTGGATTCACCCACAAGAGGAAACATCCTCTCCAGATCTACCTTGTCAAGACAGTTCAGGATCTTATAAACTTCAATCAAGTCTCCCCTCACTCTTCTAAACTCCAGTGAAAATAAGCCCAGTCTGTCCAAACTTTCCTCATAAGACAGCCCGCTCATTCCAACCATCAATCGAGTAAGCCTCCTCTGAACCCGCCTCCAACACATTTTACGCCCTTCCTTAAATAAGGAGACCAAAACTGCACACAGTATTTGAGATGTAGTCTCACCAATGCCCTGTATAACTGAAACATAACATCCTTACTTTTATTTTCAATTCCTCTCGTAATAAAGGATAGCATTCCACTCGCCTTCTTTATGACTTGCTGTACCTGCATACTAACTTTTTGCGACTCATGCACTAGAACAGCTAGATCCCTCGACACCCCGGAGTTCTGCAGTCGTCCTCTGTTTAAGTAATACTCTGCTTTTTTATTCTTCCTGCCAAAGTGAACAACTTCACATTTTCCCACATTATACTCCATCTGCCAGATTTTTGCCTACTCACTCAACCTATCTATATCAGTCTGCAACCTCATGTCCTCTTCACAACATACTTTCCTACCTATCTTTGTGTCATCTGCAAATTTAGCTACTAAGCCATCATTCCCCTCATCTAAGTCATTGATACAAATTGTAAAAGGTTGAGGCCCCAGCACAGACCCCTGCGGGGTCACATTCTGCCAATCAGAAAAGGACCCACTTATGCATACTCTCTGTTTTCTGCCAGCCAGCCATTCTTCTATCTATGCTAATATGTTATCCCCTACACCATGAGCTCCTACTTTGCACAATAAACTTTTATGTGGCACCTTGTCAAATGCCTTCTGGAAATCCAAGTACAGTACGTCAACGGGTTTCCCTTTATCCACAGCGTATGTCATTCCTTCAAAGAACTCCAGTAAATTGGTTAAACATGTTTTCCCTTTCACAAAACCATGCTGACTATTCCCAATTACTTTGAGTTTTTCCAAGTGTCCAGTTATAGCCTCCTTAATGATCGATTCGAACACCATCCCCATGACAGATGGCAAACTAACTGGCCTATAGTTATCTGTTTTCTGTCTCGCCCCCTTCTTGAATAGAGGGTTACATTTGCTACTTTCCAGTCTGATGGGACCTTTCCAGAATCCAGTGAATTTTGAAAATTTAACACCACCACATCTACTACCTCATTAGCCATCTCTTTTAAGTCCCTAGGATGAAGCCCATCAGGACCCGGGGACTTGTCAATTCACAACATCTTCCATTTGCTCAGTACCGTTTCCCTGGTGATTGTAATTTCATCAAGTTCCTCTCTTCCTTCTGTTACAACTGCGGCGGGAGCAACGCACTGTCAATTCAGTCCTGTCACTCCACAAGTCACAGCATATTATTTAAAGTTTTCCAACCAATCGGAAAAACAGCCAAATTAATCACACTAGTAACCCCCGGATAAAACAGACCAAATCAGGTATCTTTAGACAACAACAAATTAACTATTTATTAAAACTAAATCTTAAACACGATGAAGATAAACCTCTGTCGAAAGACCTTATAACTTCTTATTTTAATCTTACTCCTCCATTCACACATATACATTCAAAAATAATAGTAATTAACCAGTTTTAAGTGATGTTTTTTAAAAATTAGCTGCTTCTTAAGAATAAATAAATAAGAAAGTCTTTGTAGGTTACGTTCCTGATGGATGAGGTATTCTAATGTGGAAATAGTCAAAGGCCACTCGAAGTCTTCACGTGGATTTGATGCAGTAGTTGATTCTTAATAGACATTCAACTCTTCAGCTGCAGTAGGCATCAACAGTTCCTTCAGCAATACAAACTGTTTCTTGAAAAAACAAGGCTTTTCTTCTTTAGGCAATGAACTCGGCCTGTAGCTCCTGTAGAATTTTTGCTTGAGAGAAAATAGATAGCCTTCTCCTCTTCAGTGGCATGCCTCATTGGAGAGTCTCTCAAAAACTAACTGGCTTCAGCCAGTTTTTGCCAATTCTACACACAGGTAAGTGAAAACACTATACCATGTGACCTCGGTCTCCTGCTGTCGCCAAGGGCAACAAGTGCAGTTGCTGGCACACTGTGCCTTAGAAATTCCAGAACTTTCTCTCCCTTAAAGGTGTACTGTTTTTAACAGTCTTAAAGACGCACACTGTTTTAATCAGAGGAGAAAAAAAGATTACAGATCCATGACACTTCCACTTCCTGATTTACAGCTATCACTGGAATGTTTTTCTATCTTCTATTGTGAAGACAGAAGCAAATTTCATCCATCATTTCCTTACTATCTATTAACTCCCCATTCTCACTCTCTTGAGGACCAGCACTCACTTTACTTACTCTTTTTCTTTTTAAGTATCTATAGAAATGCTTGCTATCTGTTTTTTACATTTCTAGCTAGGTTCCTCTCATACTCTTATTTCTTTCTCCTGATTAACCTTTCAGTCATTCTCTGCTGCTCTTTATATTCTGACCAATCATCTGACTTGCCACTCATCTTTGTGCAACTATATGCTTTTTCTTTAAGTTTGGTGCTTTCCTTAACTCCTTTAGTTAACCAAGGATGTTGGGTCCTCCCCCTAGAAATTTTCTTTATAGTAGGAATATACTTATTCTGAGTATTGTGAAAGATCCCCTTAAATGTCTATCACTGCTTCTCTATTGATCTATCTCCTAGCCGAGTAACCCAGTTCACTTCAGCTAGCTCAGCTTTCATGCCCACATAGCTGCCCTTATTTAAGTTTAAAATACTAGTCTTAGACCCACTCTTCTCTCTTTCAAACTGGATGTAAAGTTCAATCATATTGTGGTCACTACTACCTAGAGGTACCTTTACTATGAGGTCATTAATTAATCCTGTCACATTACACACTACCAAGTCTAATATAACCTGCTTTCTGATTGGTTCCAGAATGTGCTGCTATAAGAAACTATCTCAAAAGCATTCTATGAACTCTTCATCCAGGCTACTGTTGCCAATCTGATTTTTCCAGTTTATATGGAGATTAAAATCACCCATGATTATTGCCTTTATCACAAACACCCAATATTTCTTCTTGTATACTTTGTCATACATTGTGATTACTGTTAGGGGGCCTGTAGATCACTCCCACTAGTGACTTCTTTCCCCTAGTATTCCTCATCTCCACCCAAATCGATTCTACATCCTGATCTCCTGAACAAAGGTCATCTTTAGCTATTACACCAATGCCATCCTTGATTAACAGTGTTACCCCTCCACCTTTAACTAGCTTCCTATTCTTCATGAATGTTATATACCCCTCAATATTCAGGATCCCATCCTGGTCATCCTGCAGTCACGTCTCCGTAATGGTTATTAGCACACTTTTAAGTAAATAAATACAATCTATCAGTTTGTCTACTTTGTTATGAATGCTACGTGCATTCAGATACAGAGCCCTTAGTTTTGTCTTTTTGTTATCTTTGTGCCATCTAGTCTAGACTGTTGGTGTCGTCTTAGGTTTATTTCTCTCTGTCCTTTCCTGCCATTCTCTGACCTTCATTTCCCACATTACGATTCTGCTCTCCTGACTTGGCTCTACCCCTTGATTTGCTACATCTATCCAAGCTTGATCCCTCTCTCCCACTTGTTTAGTTTAAAGCCCTCTCTACTTCGCTAGTTATATGGTTTGCTAGAACAATGGTCCCAGTACGGTTCAGGTGCAGACCGTCCCAACTCTACAGCCCCACTTTCCCCAGTACTGGTCACTTCTCCCACACCAGTCTTTGAGCCATGTATTCATTTCACTGATCTTATGTGCCCTCTGCCAATTGGCACATGGTTCAGGTAATAATCCAGAGATTATTACCCTTGAGGTTCTACTCTTCAATTTGGTGCCTAGCTCCTCATACTGTCTAAGCAGAACTTCTTTCGTAATCTTACCTATGTCGTTGGTACTTACATGGACCACGACAACTAGATCTTCCCCTTCCCACTCCAAGTTCCTTTCCAGCCCTGAAAAGATGTCCTGAACCCTGGAGGCAACACAACCTTCTGGACTCATGCTCTCAGCTGCAAAGAAGTGTCAATCCCCCTCACTATACTATCCCCTACTATCACTACATTCCTTTTTGCTCTCCCCACTTGAATGGCTTCCTGTACCACAGTGCCATTGCCAGTCTGCTCATCCACCCTGCAGACCTCGCTTTCGCCCACCTTAAACCTGTTTGACAATTGCAAAGTCTGAGGCTCCTCCACTATTGTCTGCTCCATCCTTTATCTGATTTACTCACAGTGACGAGCCCCTCCCCATCTGTGGTTTTAAGCTGGTGTTTTCTCTGCAGCAGAGGAAAAGCAACTGGACTCTGACATGAGCAGACCCTAAGTGGGGGTCCCCCTCTCTCTCTCCATTCCAGCTTGAAAGCTTTCAAATCCTGCCTGTTGACTGACCACTTTTGCATACTCCAGGTACAATCCAAAACCCTGTTAGAGGAAATCATCTGCATCGTTATCTCCAAGGAACTCACTGAACCAGTCATCTAACTCTTCAAACTAAAAGCCTCAGGACCACTGAATTCAGCTAGAAGTCAGCTAAACCACCAAACTCCACAGACTGTGTACCTTTTATATGGGCTCTAACTCAACCAATCTACCTTTCCCCAGTGTAACCTATTTGTGTGTATGTAAACCTCTAACGTGTGTATGACAGTGAAAGTGGGCATGTAATTATTTTATTGGTTCGGTTTAGGTACAATAAAGTTAACCTCTTTCTTTGTTAACTCAAGAAAACCTGTCCAATTGGTTCTTGTTCTGATCGTAGCAAATAAGTAATCAAATACCTACTGAAATGGCCAGTACATCCACTTTAAGAAAGAATTGAACCTGTTGTGGTCAAACAATGAGAGAGTAACGGGGGAAGCCCTTCGACCCCTCCTCACTTGACCGTAACAATACATAATAAATGGCCTAAAAAAAATAGATATTTCCCCCTTGCCTTGCGTTGGTCTCCCTGCATCATTCATTATCGCAAGGTGAGAGGACAAACAGGTGATCTGCTTCTACACAGCTGACAATTTTTTTCTATAACCTACTACTATGGGGTGCTCAGGACCAACTATTAATGATTCTGCCTCCCTCTGCAAAGTATTTTTTTTACATTGCATCTTTCTTCAGCATCACAGCCAAGACTGAGAACTCATTACATGAACAATCACAAGGTACTGGATCAATGGATAGCATAAAGCATTAGAGCTCAAATAAGTTGGATGGTCACCTGAGAGAAATAGACTTGCAGGGCTATGGGGATCGAGCCAGGGAGTGGGACTGATAGCATAGCTCCATGAAGAGCAGTCATGGACTCGATGGGTAGAATGGCCTCCTTCTGTGTTGTAAATGACTCTATGACTAAGTCATGACACTATATTATCAGTTTCAGAAAATGATTAAAGCAATTGACTATATTAAAAGTGCACTCCTTTGAGAATACATTTTATAGTTCTATGAAACAGGTACAGTGGCCAAGTGTTTTATAGTACTGGACTAGAAACCCAGAAGTCAAGTTCAAATTGTGAAATTGAATTCAATAAATTAGGTAATTCATGGACTAGAAAGTTTAAAAAATTACCATGAAAGCTACTGGAATTTTGTAAGAACCCAACTGGCTCACGAACGCCCTACAGGAAAAGAAATCTAATCATCCATGTTGCCAATGTGGAATAATGGGGACTTGTGTTTTTGCCACTGTCTGATGAAGAATCATTGGAAACTGGTAATTTTGGCATCGAGGTCTTTTGGTAGTCTCTCAGCAATCTTGGTCTTCTACAGCAATACTAGAAATTTTCATTCCATAAAGTGGCTACACCAACTAGCTGTTGCTCTGAAATCTTTGCTAGAGACAGGGCTTGATTTGGTCCACTTAAGTGCATATATACGCATTGCATTTCTGGTGACAATGTAACCATTCTGATGATTTCCGAGGACCCATTCCGATACATGCTTCTGAAGATCAGGCCAATGACTGGTCCCTGTTTTCATGGCACATTTGGTCTTGGGCATCTTCTTCAGTGCAGATTCATTCTTCCATTCTCTTACCAGTTTTTCACTAACACTGAATTCCCTTGCTGCAGCACACTTATTTGACAAGTTAGCAAATGTTACAACTTTTAGCTTAAATCCAGCTTCATACTTCATTTGTTTTGTTGGAGGACCCATTTTTCTTCATCGTTCGCCATGTGAGGTCTGCTTTGTGTGTGCATGTCTTAAACTCCCACACAGCTTTGCAACACAGCCTGTATTGCCTGCTTGATCCCTTGCACCCAGTAATAAGATAAGTAAAACATGCATTTGTGGGGACAAAAATTGAGGGTGACTACCAGTTCTATTATAGCATTTTGTGGCTGAAAATGGTGGGGGGGGGGGGGCAACTTATATGCTGAGTATATGCAAAAACATGATTTTTGGGGCTGGAGAAATGAGGATCGTCTTATACGCCAGGGCGACTTATTCACGATAATCAACGGTAGCCACCATGAAAATGACATTTATTTAAATGTAAGATAACTCATCTTAAATTAATAATTGCAAGTTTGTTTCATTCATGTAAGAAATGTATTCCTCAGATTTCAAAATTCTGATCAATCAAGTTTACTTTCCCATTATTAACAAACTGGGTCACTGATGGCTGCTATTCAACCCATAGCAACATGATCCTCAATATCTACTGAATCAATTATATCAGTTCTCGTTATTATGGGCAATAAGAGATGAGATGTAATTTCAGTCTTACACTCTTTATGTAGGTTGGTTAGTTGATCAGTAATTTATTTAACTTATTTTATGCAGTGAGTGATAATGAGCTGGAATTTGCTGCCTCCGAGTGTGGTGGAAGCAGGGATAATCAATGATTTCAAAAGGAAATTGGATGGGCACTTGAAGCAAATAAACTTGCTGGACTACAGAGATAGAGCGGGAGTATGCGTCTGATTGAATTGCTCTGCAGAGAGCCAGCATAGACTCGATGGGTCAAATGGCCTCTTTCTGTAAATCGCACACACACACACACACACACACACGCACGCACGCACGATGGGGAGCAAGTTATTCAGATTTGACTGCCTACTGAAACTCATGAACGCCATAAGGCTATGTGCCAACCTCTGAATTAAGTACCTATTTTAATATCTCAACATCTTAGACAGCAGAAGAGACAGTCTGCCCAGAATCTAATAAACTACCTCTCTACTGCCTTGAATCTACACCATTGAGGTCCTACACTATTACATATACATAGGCATTTCAAGGGATACATTACTTTTAAATCTCTACGGGCCACTTTTTAGGTCCTAATCACTGTAGAAGTTTCATAATTGAAAAATCAAGTACCCAATCAACATATAACAACAGTAAATCTTGTGACACTAGCCTGGAAACCAAATAGAAAATGAACAAGCATAAACCAAATGAAAAGGTAATTGGAAAGAAAAACTCCGATTCCAACGGTCTGAAATTCTCCACTGCAGTGTGTCTCTAGAACTGAACAAATGCCACATGGAAGAAATCTATTTCAGAGTAGACTGAAAAAAAAATAGCTTGTGACTGTTTATATTTGAGATTTAGATGAAAAAAAGTATGAGTATTATTTTGTTCCAAAAAATTGCTTGGTTCTCTTGCAGCTGCATTTCATATATTACAAAATAGTCATGTTGGTTCTACATGGATCATAATGTAGTTCAGTTGTGGAGCAAAACACGATGATAAAGAGCGAATTACATAATAATTTATGATTACCATGATCACCTAATACCATAATACATAATACCATAGATATGCATGATATGTGCAAATATAACAGCTCAATAGAGATTATCTCATTACAATTGATGCATGCAAAATTACAATTGCCCCATAAAATATCACCTCCAAACCATGTCCAATTTACTGCTGGCGGACCCAGTTCCTTTGACATATCTCCATAATGATTTTTCACTGAAACTTGCATGAGGTATCTGGTGTAAGACTGAAGCCCTTTCAGCTCTGTAATGTTTGTCTGCACTTCCTGTTTGAAAAATGTTTTAAAAAAACACAGGAAAAAAGTCATTATTAATGTGGCATTTCCAAGGTCACAATCAGACTTTTCTGGTTGACCTAGTATCAGTTGTTTCTCTACCTTCCCAGAAGTTTCTTCTGTACTGGTTCTGTATTTTAATTGCATATCCACCACAGTGAAAACATTAAGAAAAATAGTAAAACAGTGCGACCAATTCTTTGATTACGTCATATTAAAATAATGCCTGAAAAAAAACTTCATTTAAACTTTAAGTAGGTTCTACATCAAGTTCTTAATTTTTAAAAATTATTTCTGTCCCATTGATACCAATGAAGTAATTAAGCAACCTACTTCCAGCCCTCTGCCTCTACTGTTCGACACAGCCATTAGAAGGTGATCAATACTAGCCTAGTGATTGCACAACTTCTGAATTTCGGTTGCATAACATTTCTTCTGATAAAGTTAACCCTATATGCTCAATAGGTTTATCGAATGAGCAGCTGAGTGATACACAGGTTTAAGCACCAACCTGTGTGGTAGTTGGCATGCTACAATTGCCCTCAGCTCTCCTGGGTTGTAGAAAATACAAAAAAAAAATCTTGCTCTTGATTGCTGACAAGTGGCCCTGAGCTGTGTGTCAGTATAAATGTTGAGTTAAGGACATGATGGCCTCACTGCAGTGCCACCATGGAGAAATAATTTGTTGATAATCACTGTCAAGGTTTACTCAAATAATGGCTAATTTGTGAGGACCACAAGGCACCTGAAAGAGATGGAGAGGGAACGGCTAAGAAACCCCTATACAATTATTGAATAACTATGAGCAAGATTATAAAAATATTTAAAAAGTATATTTCATAAGAAGTGTGAGGTGTCACAAGGTGACAGTGTGTAAGTGAGGAGAAAAACTTCTGGGTAGAGATGCTCTGACTATGATTGTATAGCTAAGAGTGGAGCCAGGCAACATACGACGATCACTTCGACAACAGTATTGCCATAATCTGTTTCTTAAATGAACTTTGTTTAGCCATATAACCTGTATCCAGATTAGTTTTGTTTAGTGGTATAACATGTGTGCTTAATAGCGCAAGATGAACTAACATTTGTCACAGTCATTTTTAGGGAAGTCAGAAGCCAGAATATTTTCACTAAAAAAGCATAAATTGAAGTCAGTCAGTCCGTCTTGCTTCTGAATGCTGCAACAACCTATATTTATATAGTGCCTTTAATGTAACAAAATGCTCCAAGTCACTTTACAGGAGCATTACAAAACAAAGTATGACACTGAGCCACAAAAGGAGATATCAGGTCAGGTGACCAAAGGCTTGGTCAAAGAGGTAGGTTTTAAGGACTGTCTTAAAGGAGGAAAGCGAGGCAGAAAGGCTGAGAGGTGTAGGGAGGGTATTCCAGAGCTTGGGGCTGAGGCAACTGCAGGCATGGCCACCAATGGTGGAACGATTAAAATCGGGGAGCACAGAGGCTAGAATTAGAAGAGTCCAGATATCTTGGAGGGTTGTGGGGCTGGAGGTGATTACAGAGATAGGGAGGGGCGAGGCCATGGAGGGATTTGAAAACAAGAATGAGAATTTAAAAATAATCAAGATGTTGCTTGACCAAGAATCAATGTAGGTCAGCGAGCATAGGGGTGATAATGGAACAGGACTTGGTGCGAGTTAAGACACGGGCAGCAGAGTTTTGGATGACCTCAAGTTTACGGAGAGCAGAATGTGGGAGACCAGCTAGGAGTGCATTGGAATAGTCAAGTCTAGAGGTAATGAAGATGAGGGTTTCAGCAGCAAATGAGCTGAGACCATAGAAAAGTTATGGCACAGAAAGAGGCCATTCAGCCCATCGTGTCTGCGCCGGCTGAAAAAACTAGCCGCCAAATCTAATCCCACCTTCCAGCACCTGGTCCGTAGCCTTGCAGGTTGCAGCACTTGAGGTGCAGGTCCAGGTACCTTTTAAATGAGTTGAGGGTTTCTCCCTCAGCCACCAATACGGGCAGTGAATTCCAGACACCCACCAACCTCTGGGTAAAAACGTTTTTCCTCATGTCCCGTCTAATCATTCTAACAATCATCTCAAATCTGTGCCCCCTGGTAACTGTCCTCTCCGCTAGGGGAAACAGGTCCTTCCTGCCTATTCTATCTAGGTCCCTCACACTTTTATACACCTCAATTAAGTAACCCCTCAGCCCCCTCTGTTCTAAGGAAAACAACCCTAGCCTGGGCCAAGTGCTGGCAAATGGGATTAGGTAGACAGGTCAGGTGTCTTTAATGCATCGGTGCAGACTCAATGTGCCGAAAGGCCTCTTCTGCGTTTTATTATTCTGTGATTCTGTGATTCTGATTCTGTCCAATCTTTCCTCATAGTTGCAACTTTCAAGCCCAGGCAACATTCTTGTAAATCTACTCTGTACTCTCTCCAGAACAATGATATCCTTCCAGTAATGTGGTGACAAAAACTGTACTCCAACTGTGGCCTAACCAGTATTTTATACAGTTCCAGCATTACATCCCTGCTTTTGTATTCTATACCTTGGCCAATAAAGGAAAGTATTCCATATGCCTTCTTCACCACTCTATCTACCTGTCCTGCTGCCTTCAGGGACCTGTGGACATGCACTCCAAGGTCTCTCAATTCATCTACCCATCTCAATATCATCCCATTCATTGTGTATTCCCTTGCTTTGTTTGTCCTCCCAAATGCATTTCCTCACACTTCTCTGGATTGAATTCCATTTGCCACTTTTCTGTCCACTCAACCAAACCATTGATATCATTCTGGAGTCTGCAGCTATCCTCTTCACTGTCAACTACACGGCCAATTTTTGTGGCATCTGCAAATTTCCCGATCATGCCTCCCACATGCAAGTCCAAATCATTAATTCTTTTTCTTTTGGGCCTCCTTATCTCGAGAGACAATGGATACGCGCCTGGAGGTGGTCAGTGGTTTGTGAAGCAGCGCCTGGAGTGGCTATAAAGGCCAATTCTGGAGTGACAGGCTCTTCCACAGGTGCTGCAGAGAAATTTGTTTGTTGGGGCTGTTGCACAGTTGGCTCTCCCCTTGCGCCTCTGTCTTTTTTCCTGCCAACTACTAAGTCTCTTCGACTCGCCACAATTTAGCCCTGTCTTTATGGCTGCCCGCCAGCTCTGGCGAATGCTGGCAACTGACTCCCACGACTTGTGATCAATGTCACACGATTTCATGTCGCGTTTGCAGACGTCTTTATAACGGAGACATGGACGGCCGGTGGGTCTGATACCAGTGGCGAGCTCGCTGTACAATGTGTCTTTGGGGACACATTATTAATATATACCATCATTAATATATACCACAAACAGCAAGGGACCCAACATTGAGCCCTGTGGAAACTGCCTTCCATTCGCAAAAACATCCATTGACCATTACTTTTTGTTTCCTGTCACTGAGCAAATTGTGGATCCCACTTGTGACATTCTCCTGTATCCCATGGGCTTTTATTTTTCTGACCAGTCTGCCATGTGGCACCTGGTCAAATGCCTTACTAAAATCCATGTAGACCACATCCACTGCACTACCCTCATCAATCCTCCACATTACTTCCTCAAAAAATTCAATTAAGTTAGTAAGACACGACCTTCCCTTAACAAATCCATGCTGACTATCCCTGACAGGGGCAAAGTTACGAAGGTGGAAATAGGCACTCTTAGTGATGGCATGAATATGCGATCAGAAGCTCATCCTGGGGTCAAATGTGACACCAAGGTTGCAAAAAGGCTGGCTTAATCTCATAATGTTGTTAGGGAGAGGAATGGATTCAGTAGAGAACGGAGTTTGTAGTGGGGACCGAAAACAATGGTTTCATCCAGACTGCTTATCCGACATCCAGTACTGATAATTTAGCAACAATGTAGGAGTCAAGAGAAGTGGTGGTGTCGTCAGCATACATGTGAAAACTAATACCGTCCTTTCAGATGATGTCGCCAAGGGGCAACATGCGACATTAAAAAGGTGGAATCTCACCAGCTGAATGCTTTGAAATAAAATCAGCCATTTAAAAAGAATTAGGACCAACTTTGATATTCTCTGATTTGTTTGTAGTTTCTCTTTCACTCTTGTTTTAATAGTGTATTCTAGAAGTACAGTTCAGTAAAATTGCAATGCCTAAATATATGACTGAACTGAATCAATATACATGAGTCGCAGCTGAAGCACACTGGGTTAATAGTTGTCAACTGATGTCAATTTAGTTCTTTTACAAAATCAGGAGTCAGCAAATGTTACAAGCTAGTACCCTTGATGTCAGTAAGGCTCATTTTTCAAGCAATATATAAAGAAACAAAATAAACTGATGTTTCTTGATCTCTATTTTAGTAATAGTTTAATTCTTAAATGAGACCCTGATAGGGAAGCTCCTCTTTAAGAAAAAAATATACTAAAAATGTTAGAAGTTCATCAGTCACAAGAAGTGACTTTTTTCCCAAAAATATACTTTATTCATTAAAATCTGTAAAAAAAAAATACATTACAAAACAGTACCAAGTTGACATCCAAAAAGTGCAAAGGAAATCAGTTTTCTTCAATATAGGAGTGATTTGCTTCACAACCCATCCATTCCATTTTGTATGCCATGTACATTTTACAGCAAACCCATATTTGGTGCATACAGCCCAAAAGGTTTCCCATGGGTCCAGCCCCTCAGTTCACTATGGCGGGAGGACCTTACACAGTGGTCTTTCCCCAATGAGCCTTTGTGGCGGCTGCTCCAAGCTTTAGTGTGTCCCTCAGCTCGTTGTCCTGGACCTTGGAATGTGCCAGTCTGCAACACTCGGTCATGGACAACTCTTTGCGCTGGAAGACCAGCAAGTTTTGGGCAGACCAAAGAGCGTCTTTCACCAAATTAATGGTCCTCCAGCAGCAGTTGATGTTTATCTCAGTGTGTGTCCTTGGGAACAGCCCGTACAGCACAGACTCCTGTGTTGCAGAGCTGCGGGATGAACTTCGACAAAAACCACTGGATGTCTCTCCACACCTGCTTTGCAAAGACGCTTTCCAGAAGGAGGTGGGCAACAGTCTGTTCCCCACCACAGCCACCTCGAGGTGTGCGGAGTGGGTGAGACTCTGGACATGCAGGAAGATCTGACAGGGTGGGCCCTTCTCACCACGAGCCAAGCTACGTCTTGGTGCTTGTTTGAAAGTCCTGGTGATGAGGCATTCTGACAAATGACTTTGGCAGTCTGCTCAGGGAACCATCCAACAGAATCCACCATCTCCTTATCCCATAGGGCCTTAAGGACATTCCATGCAGACCACTGCCTGATGGATTGGTGTCAAAGGTGTTTTTTCGCAGAAACTTTTCCACGAAGGACAGGTGGTAAGGCACGGTCCAACTGGACAGAGCATTCCGCGGTAATGTGACCAGACCCATCCTTCACAACACCGGGGACAGATAGAACCTCAGCATGTAGTGACACTTGGTGTTTGAGTACTGGGGCTCTACACACAGCTTGATGCAGTCGCACACAAAGGTGGTCATCAAGATGAGGGTGGCGTTGGGTACATTTTTTCTGCCCTTATCCAGAGGTTTGAACATTGCGTCCCTCCGGACCTGGTCCATTTGGCATCTCCAGATAAAGCAGAAAATGGATCAGGTGACCGCCAGGGAGCAGGAGTGGGATATGGGCCAGACCTACGCCACATACAGCAACAACATGAGCACCTTGCACCTGATGACCAGGTTCTTACCCACAATGGAGAGAGAACACTGCTCCCACATGCTCAGTTTATGGTGTACCCTGGCTACTCGCTCGATCAGCAGTCCATGAACTTTCATATACTAATAACCTCACCACTGTTCTTTTAGACTGGGATTCACTTCCATTTAATCCCATCCATATTATTGTCAAGTAAAATATATAAAACACAAAAACAAAAATCAAGAAACTGGGATTTGTTTCTCCCCAAATAACTTACTTTTTTATAACACTGAATCCCATGGGTACAGTTGACATGGACATCATTGTCCTGGAATTTTGCATAATGCAGAATGTAAGTGGGAGTTGGTTTGCTAATTTCAGAGCATGCAGATGAGAACTCCACAGGTGGAATGTAAATAGTCAGACTGGTATCTGATTTATTCAATACTTCTGGTGAACTTGAATAGGCCTTTGGTATTAGACACTGTGGATCTAAAGAAGAAATGCAGATGTTTAGATTGCCATTTTTGTAACAGCTATTCTACTTATTAGGACGCTGCTCCCAGAAATAACCCTATGTGCAGATGCAAGTCTATAATATAAATGGCATTGCTTTGGAAACAGGAAATACTACTCACAGTGTGGTTTCATTTTCCTTCTCAGAGGAGAGTGTCATTACAAACATTGTTAGGTGACTGTAATTCTTTAAAATAAAAACAATGCTGCTTAGCTGCATGGGTCAGCAAAAGGATTTCCTATAGGAGACTTCCCTGACATCAAGGAATGTCCATGGACAGCATAGTAATGTTGTAAATGTGACAACACATTGAGTGTTACAGTTAGTCTCCAAATAAGCAAGATGCATTCCAAACATAGGTCACTGGATATAGAAAGGGAAGCAGTTCCACAAAATAAATGATTAAATACTGTGTCATTCAGGGATATTTAAAGTGCCATGCAGTAGAATCTATTTCATAGCCATATGGTGGTGCTTGTATCAAAGGCTTAAAAGAATGGATGAAGAGGCAAAACTTTCAGCTGATCAAAGATGCAATAAAAATTATAACTAATTGTGATGCCCCTTACTGTGCCAGATAAACATATTGAGTAAGTTGTATAATTATAGTCAACAGATTCTTTATATTCAAAATGTCATGCATTGATTCGGTTCCTACTGCTTTCCTCTTACCTGGATATGGCTGTGACTGTTCACTAAATGCCATCACTGCAACTACAGATGAATCTTGATATTCAGATATAACATTCCCTGAGGCTTTATCAGCCATATAAACTGTTGATTGATCACCAGCTTGTGTTATCCAATAAATTGTGTGTGAATTCACTGTTAGTGAAGTTGCACCAAAATCTGTGGAAAAATGCTCAAAGAATCATCGAGTCATACAGCACAAGAGACAGACAGTTATTTGGCCAATTGTGTCTATGCTAGCTCTTTGAAAGAACTATCCAATTCGTCCATTCCCCTGTTCTTTTCCCATAGCTCTCCAAATGTTTTCTTTAAGTATTTATACACTTCCCTTCTGAATAGTATTACTGAATCGGCTTGCACCAGCCGTTCAGGCAGTGCATTCCAGATCATTATAACCTGCTGCATAACAAAAATCCTCATCTACCCCTTGCCTTTTTAACCAATTACCTTATGTGACATTTTGTTACCAACCCTCCTGCCAGTGGAAACAGTTTTTTCTTATTTACTCTTATCAAAACCCCTCAATTTTCAGCAGCTCTATTAAATCGCCCTTAATCTTCTTTGCTCTCAAGCAAATATAATTTTATTAAATGTGAGGTTTATAAAATGGAAAAGTTATCTTGCATCCATCAATGGCCCCATCACAAATCAAGTGAAAAATGAACCTTTTGACTGGAGAAAGCTCAATTCTTACAGCAGTTTCACATAGTCCAGGTTCATTTTGAAGAGCTAACCAATGAGTGTTTCCTTAGTAATGCAAGGTACAAAAGATTTCATATCACTAAGTTCTGAAGGCTATATGCTTTAAAATGCTCTACTTTTAGAAATGTGACTATCCTCTGGTTTTGCACTACACTCAGTAAGTGTCTGTCCTGTTAAGCAATTATTAACCGCATTTTCTTCCTTCTTCACCTATGGTTCCACAGATGCTCGTAGCCATTCATGATTTGCTAGCATTAGCAGATTATTTGTTGAACCTGTTCACACATGGGTATTTTCCAGCACTGACCATTGGATAGAGATCAGGAGTGGCAGTCCTGGTTAATTTTCCTGCTATCCCAGCCCAGAATCCCTGGCATGAACTCCGGTACTTGTTTATTACAAGCAGCTTCCTCAAAGGAGTCTATCTACCCCAGTGATGCACTGGTCAGTTTTCAATAATGATATTGAAGGTCATATACCAAAAAAAGCAGATGGTTCAGGATAAACCTAAAAACTCCAATGTCAGTTTTGTGCTTTTAAGTTTACTTGTGACCAAAACATTCATGCATATTCTGGCTCCAAAACTACATACCCAGCAGTAATTCTACCTAGAGTACCATTCAGATCACTAATCTCTCTCTCATTGATCACAATTTCTTGCAATATATTGAACTTATTCTTAAGCTTCCAGTGGGTTATAAGAAATAAGTGGGTGTATTTTTCTATGGTCACTACAGTGAGCAAAAAAAGTCAGAGGGTTAAATAGTCAACCTCCTTTCATCCAATTATCAGGCATAAAATGATTGAAAAACTCAGCAAAAATCAGGTTGACATCTGCATCTGCAGTTCAAGACCTGCCATTTTGGATCAGATCGCTTAGTCACACAGGACACCTGCCTGAAACAGGCATCAGGTCTCTTGAATATGGTAATCAGTGGCATGCACATTTCAGTATCAGATCCTAAATTGGACAAAAACTGAGCAGAGCATGTGCCGAACATGCTCTGCTCAGTTTTTCCCGTGTCTATGGTGACCCAACCAGCAATCCTTAAAGGGACCAATGGAAGCCAAAGAAAAGGTACATTTACACTTAGCTTGATGTGGAGCCAGGTGGAGCAGGATTGCTGTTGGCTTGTGCTTGTCCTTTCTCATTTTTACCAGGGGTTCGGTGAGACAAATTACCTTTGGGCCAATTTTGCATCCGAGCTGGCCTATTTTTGGAAGTGTTGGACCGGTGAGCTGCATCTGTATGCCCAATTGGCTTGCCAAAATTTTAGAGGTAACACTCGAGATTCCAATTGGGAGGAGCCTTGGGCCTCTGACCTCAGGTGCATATTTTTAACGTGATACCAATTTCACACCAGTTCTGCACAAATACCCAATTTCTCCCCCAGTTTAAACAGGTTTGCCCATTTTATACTTCTACCATTTTTGTCCTACTCACTTCAGCAACTGAAGGAAAATATACCTAATGAGTTTCTGTTTTGTTGTAGGGCTTTTAGGTTTTTTTGAGATATAAGCATAATTGTGTTATGTTATATACCTGTAGCTCCTGTGGAATTAATTTTCTTCCAGCAAATGCAGCCATTTAGATCAGAAGCCCAGACTTGACCATCATGGGTAGTGAAAAAAAGTTTCTCAGGCTCAGAGTCTGTAGTATCAACAGCTAAGTTTCCATCTAATTGAAGCTTGGCTGCTGTGCAGTTACAATCAATTGCTTCAGGAACAGAGTAATCAATTTCCAAATGAGGGGCAATAAGAGGTCTAGGCCATCTATCAATTAAACTGTAGGACTCTAGAATTATGTTCCCAGACACTGACTGAGTCCAAAACAGGAGGCTAAAGGGAAAAGAGGAGAAACAATTTTATTTATTTTGTTGAAAAGGAATGTATTCGAATTAGCTTATAAATATCTACTCTTTAGATCCAGTATAAATACCTTTTCTGTGGATATATCCCTATTGAGTAAATATTTTGGCTGTTGGACAGCAATTTCTCCAGCTTTGTTCCTTGTAATTCGAGATCCAGTACATAGATTGAACTGTTTGCATCTTCCTGTTTATCCAACACCACATAAAGTTTTTGCCCGATCCAGTCAACAGTCATTCCTTTGGGAGCACTGCACAAAATACTCTCAATGAGCTGTTGATAGAATTTAAGAAGTATATATTTTTAAAACTGGTTGGTTTTGTAGGTTGAAATGCATGCTGTCAGTCAAATCCCACCAGGAGAATACCAAACAGGAAAATCATACCTGAGTTTTGTGTTTACCATCCATAGCTGTACTCATAATCAAGTTTTCTGTCAAATAATATATCCTTTGTGTTTGTAGTATGTAACCCATGTGAGTAACAGCAGAAACTGGCATTTTTTGTATGGTTTTCTGGTTATCCATATCCAGAAGTGTGACCATTCTGTCCTTTATGGCCAATAGATATGGTGCTGAGCCTGTAACTGTTTACAGGATTATTTGTTATGGTGCATTTTAATACTTGAGGCTATTCAACAGAATATAACTAAGATGATCTCTGAAAATGTGTTTACAGTTGTGAAAACTCATCAGCTAACAGGTCAATTGTTTTTTCTTCACCACTCCCAAAAAATTTGACAGCAATTTCAAAAGCCCAAGTTTCTCTCCTTTAATACTGTCCGCAGAATCTGTATTAGCTGCATATTGATTATATGTTTCATTTTTCTCTCTCATATATAGCAAAGCTTCTGCCAGCCAAACTACTTTGATGTAAACTGTGAAAGTGAATAAATACACTTCACAGAACAGAATCTTACCGTAATGAATGGGAAAATATTTGGACTTTCAACAAAAACACTTAACATGCACTCAAATTTAGCAGGTCCATTTTAAACTTAAACAAGTCATGTATTCAGTCCATTAATCAAGCTAATTACTTCTAAGATTTGAGCAATTTCCATTATTTCAAATTTAAATTTAAGAGCTCCATTGGCTTGATTTAGACCCAAAGGATTAATATCAAAGAGTTTTAAATAATTCATTAAATTACTGTGTTTTCTATTCCCATGAGTTCACTGACCTGTTGCATTTCCCATTCTAACATGAGTTCTTCTACCCGATCCAGCATTTGTAAAACCTTCCACCTAGAAAAGTAACATGTTACAAAAGCTACATTTTAAAAAAACAATTCAAAAGGGCGGAATACAAAGCAGTCGTAAAACAAAAAATCAAACCAATCATTCTGTTACTTGAGGGTTTTTTTGATCACTGTAACATTTTATAGAGAAAAAATATATTCAGGACAATTTTATCAAAGTGAGGATGCGACTGCTGAGAACTGAAACTTTTTCTATTTCAAGCACCCAGCAAGATCATGGAGCATTCCCAGGTATTGGAAAGGCAGTTGCAGAGTAAACCTCCCTCAATATTGCTCTAACATCCCTCAACTCCAACTGGGAATCCCTATTGTAAAGTGTTACAGGTTTTTTTTCCCATCTCCCATGCAAGCCATTGTGTGTCAAATGATAGACAATCTTGCGCTGCATGCCGAGGCCCAATACAAATTAAAGCCAGACTGCCCAAACTTCTTTTACACAGGCCAGCCAACAGATAAATGAATGTGAAACTAGGGGCCAAATTTTAACTTTCAGACCCACTCGCATTGGGGGGGAGGCTACCAGTGCGTCAAGAACCCAGGAGTATCAACAGTGTGTTTGCAGGGGCTTTTAACGCAGCCACTGCACTTGCACCTGACTTCCAGGTTTCCTGACCAATTAGAGCAAGTGGGCATGTTGGAAACCCTCATCGGTCTCTTTCAGCACCACTGTTTAAAAGGGAACCTGTGAGGAACAAACCTGAAGCATTGTAGGGAGTTTTGACAGAGTCAGAACCTGCACAGGTGGTGGCTCAACATGGCAAGGCAGCACCATGCTTCAGTGACCTGTCCCTCGAGATGATGCTGCAGGCTGTAAAGGCCCGCAGGAAGATTCTGTTCCCTGGGGACAGGAAGAAGACAACCTCAGAGAAGAAGCAGGCTAGACATGGCAGAGGAGGTCAGCACCAGGAATGTGGTGCCTGGATACAGTGCTGCAAGAGGTTTAATTATCTAATCAGGCCAGGAAAAGTGAGTGGTACAAACCCCTTCAACTTTGCCTTCCCAAGCCTTCTCCTGCACATCCCTCCTCATACCAGCACACCTTGCAGGTGCACCCATCCCTCTCTCAAGGCACTTCCTCACATCCCAATCTGACCAGCCACCACTGACACTCACCCTCATCTTACTACCATCTCATTCATCCCTCCAGTGTTCTTCCAAAAAATTCCTTCCACCTCTTAGAACATTGCATAACTCACATCATAGATCTCTTTTTTGTCTCCTTGCAATTAGAGAACATAGAACGCCAGGAAGAGACAGAGAACCAGAGATGACCCTCCAGTCACCTCCATCTTGACAGCTGCAGAGGAGGTGGTGCTAGAGATAAGCTGAGTTTTGCTATGCATGGCCAATGGGGATGTAGCAATATGAGAGTCTCCCAGCTACCTGGTGACAGAATTAAATATCACTCAGCCACACTCTTTTTGACTTGATGTCAGCAGACAATGAAAAATGATAATATTGCACAATGATGACTTTGAAACCTTTCACCTTGTTGGTTCTAATTCATGTCTTTCCTCTCCCTCTTCAAGTGGCCCTCAGGTGATGGTGCAAGAGGAGGATGAAGACTCCTCAGAAGAGGTCGTGTACTCTGAGGATGCACCATCACAGGACTCATGCATACTGTCCTCCAGTTCAGATACGCACACCTTGTTGGAGCCACCAGACAGGTAGTTGGGATGTCATATGGTGAATGGTACAATACAAGTAAGCAGGAACAGGTGGTGGAGACAGGGACAGCAGTGGAGAGTCCAAGACAGAGAGCACAGGACCATTCAAGCTCTATTCAGCTAGAAGCTAATGCTGAGCCTCAGGAGCCAGCAATGAAGACTATTCAGATGAAGCAGCAGGAAGAGCATGCGAGGTTCTGTCAGCCTTTACAGCCCACAGTGTATGACTGGAGAGAGATTGCAGGAGTCCGTCTCCAGCGGGAGTGCCAAAATGTCTAAGGCCTTTGCATTGATGTCTACCTCCATGGAAAGAGTGGCCACCTGCATGGAGCATTAGGCATGACAGGAAACTGAGTGCACGATGAGACTACCACATTATTGAGGAAAACCTCACCTTGGCCATTCAGCACCTCACTGAAATGCAGAAAAGTGCTCTCCAGCTTTTGGCCAGCAGAGAACGGCAGGTGGGTCACGAGAGGGAAAACGGAAAAGGAGACATTGAAGTGGGGACTCTGCTCAAAGCACTTCCACATCAGACCTCTTGCCCCTGCCCCACCCCCCCCCCCACCCCCCTTTCAGTGCCTCCTATCCCACAGGTATGAGATAGAAAGGGGCAGCCTTTCGTGGGGCCCTCCTGGACTCCACAACCCAGAGAGCATTGGTCAAGAGCATCTGAGCAGTTACAGCAGAGATATGAGCTATCAGTTTGTAGCTGTGCTGAAGCCAAAGGGGTTACACCACAGATAATAGAAAAATGAACAGCAAGGATTTGTAGGTGCACAAGGGTGTTTAACAGTGTTAGATTGTAACACTTCTGCTTCATATTTATCAGCCATAAGATTAATTGTTTGCTCCATTGTCTAGTCTTGCCCATTTTTGCCTTTTTCCTGCCAAGTGGCCTTGTACCTTGTGAGGAATAGTGTGACAAGAGTCAAGGATGAGCAATGGGTGCCTGTGAGAAGGATGAATTATTGATTGTGTGACTGCTTTGGACTGGGGTGTTGCGAACAAAAGGTTGAGAATTGGTGTACCATATGGCTGCACTGCCTCAGTTTAAATGAAGCATGCCTGAATCAGTCTGTCACGGGCATCCCTGGCAGCTATGTGTGCAACTACTGGTGCCCTCAGCACAGGGCGGCGCAGTGGTTAGCACCGCAGCCTCACAGCTCCAGGGGCCCGGGTTCGATTCTGGGTACTGCCTGTGCGGAGTTTGCAAGTTCTCCCTGTGACAGCGTGGGTTTTCACCGGGTGCTCCGGTTTCCTCTCACTGCCAAAGACTTGCAGGTGATAGGTAAATTGGCTGTTATAAATTACCCCTAGTGTAGGTAGATGGTAGGGAATATGGGATTACTGTAGGGTTAGTATAAATGCGTGGTTGTTGGTCAGCACAGACTCGATGGGCCGAAGGGCCTGTTTCAGTGCTGTATCTCTAAATAAAATTAAATAAATAAATAAGGCATCTCCTCCTCCTCCAAAAATGCAGAACATTCATCACCTTCCTCCTCTTGGAGCTCCAATCCTCTCTGCAATGCAATGTTATGCAAACCGCAGCAGAACACAACCATGCTGGAAATCCTAGCCGCGACATACTGAAGGACGATCCTAGCTCTGTCCAGGCACCTGAATCGCATCTTCATCATCCCGATTGCTTCTCATGTGTCTTCTGTTGTACCTTTCCTGGATGTCAGCCTTTTAGATCCTCACAGGTATCGGTCACATCATCAGAGGGTAGCCCTCGCTCCAAAGAGCCACCTGCTGACTCTATTTTAGCGTGTGAATATCTCTGGGAGGCTTGACTGGTGCAGAATGAATGCATCATGACAGCTCCCTGGGAATCTTGCACAGACATGCATGATGATCTTTCGGTGGTTGATACCAGCTAAACATTAGTGGAGTGGAAGCCATTCTAGATCAGGAAGACTCCAGAGTGGCCTGGGGATACCTTGATTGCCACATATGTGCAATCTATGACTCCCTGAAACTGTAGGAAGCAACATATCCAAGCACCCACTCATTCTGATTGGCCTCTTTAGTAGCAAAGTGCATGCAAGAGCCAGCCCTGCCAAACATGGCATCCGTCACCTGACAGGTGCATTTGTGAGCAGCAGATGGTGAGATTTGACAAATATCACCAACAGATCCCAGGGAGGTGCCAGAGGCGAAGAAATTAAGGGTTATGGTGACCTTGACCGCCACTGGCAATGTGTGTCCACCTGGTCCACTTGGAAGGAGTTCTTCTTCCAGGAGGCTGCAAATGTCAGTGACCACCTGATGGGAATGTGTGAACCTCCTGAAGTACTGGTGCTCAGTCATGTTCGGGAAGCTCACCCTCTGCTTGTATACCCTGCGTTGGGGATATTGCCTCCTGCGAGCTGGAGCACAAGGATCATCCCCACTGTCCTGTGAAACAGAAGATGGTTGATGACAAGGCTCCAGCTCATGCTGCTGCTGCTCCTGCTTGTGTTCCTCATCTCAGGTCCAAGGTAAAGCTGCATGAGCAACTCCCATGTAAACATTTTCTAATATTTATGAACTTTTACAGATGTGTAAAAATAACAAATGCAGGAATATAGTACAGCTGTGTTAAACTTTCATGAATTTCGTTGCTCAGAAGTTGTACCTTAGATGAAAGCTGCATCAAAAAGCTACTGATTCTATAACATCGACATTACAATTTGCTTTGAATCAAAGATGCAAACAAGTCTCTGATAATGAGAAGATACTGGAAGCTACTTTCAGAAACAAGTATCCACAGAAAACTACTATCTGAATGAGTATATAATGGGTGACCAATTACATATACCTGAACACAATAGGTTTTCTCTGGGTCAGCATCAGTAAGCTTGAAGGTAGTGATGTCAGCAGTCACATTCATCAGTGTGTCATCTTGGAGGGTACCTGAGCAGTTTTCCGTGGTGTAATACACAGTGTAACCCCTGAGAACACCATTTGTTTGGGCTGGTACATTCCATCTAAATTCCACATCCATGTTCACTGTACCTAGTAGGATGTTCTTCCTCAAATTCACAAAAATCCTTGGATTTTCAGGAGCAGATGGTGCTAAAAAGACCATGTTAAATTAATTAAATGCTAAATATCCTTTAAATTTAAAAACAAATTGCAATTTCTATGCTATTTGAAAAACTGATTATTCTAACAATTTGAATATTCATTAAAAAGCAGAATTACAGAAAGATACCAAACCGCAGGATGTTTATTTATATTTTACTTTAAGTAAAAGTAGGAAGATATATATTTAATTGATGTAGTCATAGTCTTTACAAGAAATGGATTAGATCTATTTATAAAAACAATCCATTATGTGTTTTTACAACTCAACATTTCTATTTATTTTTTACCCCCATTAAAAAAAACTTGCTAATTTTCACTCCTCCCCAATGCAACTTTGGCAGAGATTTTTCTAGAACAATCATTACTGTCGCTATATTATTGTGTTACAAGGAAGACCCAACACCTTATAATTTAATTGTGACTCAAATTGGTTTAGCTAACTAAAATTTACATGATATGTGAACATCTGCATCAGCAGATTGAAGACAGATACAAAGAAAAGTAGCCTAGCACACTCCCACACTATCTGGGGTCAGGGTATATTTAGTGTCAAATAAAACACTTAACTTATCCTCTGTGGCATATTTTCAGTTTATTGAAGTTAAATAAAATATCATGTATATGAAATGAATTGTTCCAAAGACAAGTTGAATCAGTCCGGTACTGCATATTAAGCAACCATACCAGCTTCTGGAGAGTAGAGGGTGACTTGTGTCTCTGTTGCAGATCCCCAGAAAGTATATGGTTTCACTGCGACATCAAATTCTGTAAAAGGCTCTAGTCCACTTAGACAATAGTGAGGAGTGCTGAGGTCCTAAAAAGATAAAGACATATTTGTTTCAATTTTGTACAACAGATGCATTCCTTTAAATTTGCAAATTGCATTTAGATACCACCTTTCATGTAGCAAAATATCCCAAGATGCTTCATAATTAGGATGCAGATCCAGTTAGGAATAGGAAAGAAATTAGGAGAGAACGCCAAAAGTGCAATTAAATTGGTTTGAAGATGGCTTTTGAAGGTAAAGAGAAATGTAGAAAGGCAAGTTGTTTCGGGATAGATGATGTCAGCAAATGGCTAAAGGTTCTGCCAATTGATGGGTTTGGGTGGAACCACTGAGTAGATCAGAATTGGAATGTTTCATGTGATTAACAGTACTATATAAATGTACATGAGAGTCTGAGTAAGGACTTAGAACTTTGAAGGGCTGCAGAAGCAGGGAACAATAAGTCTGATGGATGAAGATTTTGAAGTCAAAACAGAAATGCTGGAAACACTCAGCAGTTCTGGGAAAGGTCATACAGTCAGAGTCATTACGGCATAGGAGGCGGCAATTCGGCCCATCAAGTCTAGGCTGGCTCTCTGTGGAGCAATCCAATCAGTCCCACTCCCCCACTCTATCTCCATTGCCCTGAAAGTTTATTTCCCTCAAATACCCACCCAATTTCCTTTTGAAATCATTCAATGTCTCTGCTTACACCACCCTGTAGACAGACAGCTCCAGGTCGTTACTACTTGCTGCGTAAAAAAGTGCTTCCTCACATCCCCCCATCATTTGCCCAAAACTTTAAATCTGCATCCCCTAGTCCTTGTACCACCAGCTAATGGAAACAGATTTTCTTTTTCTACCTTAACTACACCTGTCATAATCTTGTACACCTCTATCAAAGCTCCCCTCAACCTCCTTTGCTCCAAGGAAAGCAACCCCAGCTTCTCCAACCTAATCCTGTAGCTAAACCTCTTCTGCACTCTTTCAAGGACCCTCACATCCTTCCTAAAGTATGATGTCAAGAATTGGACACAATACTCTAGCTGTGGCTTAACCAGTGTTATATAAAGGTTCAGTATAACTTCTCTGCTTTTGTACTCAATACCTCTATTCATGAAGCCCAGGATCCCATATGCTTCGTTAACTACTCTCTCAATATGTCCTGCCACCTTCAAAGATCTATGCACACACACACTCAGGTCCCTCTGTCCCTGTACATGCTTTAGAACTGTACTATAAAGTCTACATTGCCTCTCCCTATCCCTTCTGCCAAAATGTATTACCTCACACTTCTCTGTATTAAATTCCATCTGCCACTTTTCTGCCCATTCTGCTAGCCTGTTTATGTCCAGTTGCAGTCAAATGGCATCATCCTCACTGTATGCCAAGTTTGGGATCATCTGCACATATTGGAATTTTAGTCTGTATTCCAATATCCAAGTTATTCATGTATATCAGAAAAGCAGTGGTCCTAGCACTGAACCTTGGGGAACACCATTGTCTACCATCCTCCAGTCTGAAAAACAACCATTTACCATGACTTGATGTTTTCTGTCCTTAAGCCAATTTTTCTTTTGATTCATAGCTGATGCTGATCCTCACCCTCCTGTCCCATCAGCCTCAATTTTGTTTCCCAGCCTTTTATGTGGTACTTTATCAAACACTTTCATAAAATCCAAACGGACAACATCCATTGCTTTCCCTTCATCAACCTTCTCTTACTTCATTAAAAAATTCAGTTAGATTAGTCAAGCATATTCTGCCTTTAACAAATCCTTGCTGGCTATCCTTAATTAACTTAAACCTCTCCCAGTGCCTGTTGATTTTTTTTCCCTGATTATTGTTTCTAAAACCTGACCCACCACTGATGTTAAACTGTCCAGCCTGAAGTTAGTAGGATTGTCCTTACACCCTTTCTTGGATAAGGGATCACATTTACCATTTTCCAATCCTCTGGCATCTCCCTTGTATCTAGAGAAGATAGAAAGATTATGGCAAGCCCTTCCTCTATCCCCACTCTCACTTCCTTGAGCAACCTGGGATGCAAGCCATCCAGACCAGGTGACTTATCCACTCTAAGCATAGCCAGCCTTTCCAGTATTCCACAGTATATTGTGACAACCAAGGCAGGAGGATTGCACTGTTTATTCTAGTCCCACTTCTCCACAGGGCACAACATATATTTTCATTTTTTCCCCACTTACCCATACGGTCGATCATAGACTCTACCTTTATCCCAGAATAAAACACACCAACCAGGTTTCTTTAATAGACAACAAAATTATCAGTTTATTATAAAACAAGTCTTAACCAGTAATGAAACAAAGCATAAACACAGATCGAAATATTAAAGTCCCCCTTCTATTTTAACCCCACATATACACACACACACGTTAACTGGAAAAATAAAGGGATTTTTGTATTTAGAGCTCTATTGCAGACAAAAAAAAACTACTTCGGTTGAATATTTGCTCATTCTTGAAGAAAGAGCAGATGTTGTGTTCCAAAACTGGCATACAGTCTAGCCTTTGAATACACATAGACGGGTCACTGAAATCTTCTAGAACAGTTCTTTTCAGGTGGCATTGAGAATTAATTTAGCAGGCATTTCTTCAAAGTCAGGAGAAGGTGAGTTGACACGGTGGACTTCTCAGAGTGTTTTAGCGAGATACTGGAAAGCTGAGCTGGGTTGTGGTCTCCTCTCCTTGGAAGTTCTCTGCCTTTCTATACAGTTCAACCCCCAACTCAAAACTATTCAAAAGCGAAACCAATAACAGGAGGTCAACCTTTTGACCTCCATCAATCTTGATCTGTCACTTCTTTGTAAACAACTTCTCCAGGTGTCCATATTCTCTGTTGTTTATTGAGTGGAAGTAAGGTGATTTCCCGGAAAGGCTTGTTGTTGTTGTTGCTGGAAGTGAGGTGGTTTCCCGGAAAGGCTTGTTTTCCTCACAAGACCACTCAGTGACCCTTTTAAAAATCATGTCCAGAGACTGTTTATCAAAGTCAAGTGGCCTTTACATGACCCCCTTTGAAAATAACAAAGTTTAACATTTCTTCAAAAATGAATCCTCAAGAAATATATTTAACAAAACACAGAGGCACATTCATAGCAATATCCTGTCGATCAATTTTCACCCCATTACCTCTACCATCTCCACTTCTACAGATATTTTGTCAGCATCCTCTTCCTTAGTAAACACTGATACAAAGTATTTATTAAGTATTCTAGCCTTGCCCTGTGCTTCTAAGCATACATCACCCTCTTTGTCCCCAATAGGCCCCATCCCACCTCTTAAACTACCTGCTTACTATTTACATGCTGGTAGAAGATTTTTGGGTTCCTTTTTATGTTAACTGCCATTCTATTCTCATATTCCCCCTTTGCCAGTCTTATCTTCCTCTTCACTTCCCCTCTCAACTTATTGCATTTGGCCTGGTTCTCACTTGAAGAATTCACCTGACATCTATCATCGACCTGAAACGTCAACTCTGTT